>NW_028153930.1:0-464000 GCF_964211835.1 Anser anser
TGGTGCCAGTGCACTCTCTGGACTCACAGCACTGCATCCCCAGTGGTGCCAGTGCACTCTCTGTAGTCATTGCGCTGCATCCCCGGTGGTACCAGTGCACTCTCTGGAGTCACTGCACTGCATCCCCAGTGGGGCCAGTGCACTCTCTGGAGTCATTTCAGTGCATCCCCAGTGGTGCCAGTGCACTCTATGGACTCACTGCAGTGCATCCCCAGTGGTGCCAGTGCACTCTCTGGACTCACTGCAGTGCATCCCCAGTGGTGCCAATGCACTCTCTGGACTCACTGCACTGCATCCCCAAGGTGCCAGTGCACTCTCTGCACTCACTACACTGCATCCCCAGTGGTGCCAGTGCACTCTCTGGACTCACTGCAGTGCATCCCCAGTGGTGCCAGTGCACTCTCTGGACTCACAGCAGTGCATTCCCAGTGGTGCCAGTGCACTCTCTGGACTCACTGCACTGCATCCCCAGTGGTGCCAGTGCACTATCTGGACTCACTGCACTGCATCCCCAGTGGTGCCAGTGCACTCTCTGGACTCACTGCACTGCTTCCCCAGTGGTGCCAGTGCACTCTCTGGACTCACTGCACTGCATCCCCAGTGGTGCCAGTGCACTCTCTGGAGTCTCTGCAGTGCATCCCCAGTGGTGCCAGTGCACTCTGTGGACTCACTGTACTGCATCCCCAGTGGTGCCAGTGCACTCTCTGGACTCACTGCAGTACATCCCCAATGGTGCCAGTGTACTCTCTGCACTCACTGCAGTGCATCCCCAGTGGTGCCAGTGCACTCTCTGGACTCACTGCAGTGCATCCCCAGTGGTGCCAGTTCACTCTCTGGAGTCACTGTACTGCATCCCCAGTGGTGCCAGTGCACTCTCTGGACTCACAACAGTGCATTCCCAGTGCTGACAGTGCACTCTCTGGACTCACTGCACTGCATCCCCAGTGGTGCCAGTGCACTCTGTGGACTCACTGCACTGCATCCCCAGTGGTGCCAGTGCACTCTCTGGACTCACTGCAGTACATCCCCAATGGTGCCAGTGTACTCTCTGCACTCACTGCAGTGCATCCCCAGTGGTGCCAGTGCACTCTCTGGACTCACTGCAGTGCATCCCCAGTGGTGCCAGTTCACTCTCTGGAGTCACTGTACTGCATCCCCAGTGGTGCCAGTGCACTCTCTGGACTCACTGCACTGCATCCCCAGTGGTGCCAGTTCACTCTCTGGACTAACTGAACTGCATCCCCAATTGATCCAGTGCACTCTCTGGACTCACTGTACTGCATCCCCAGTGGTGCCAGTGCACTCTCTGGACTCACTGCACTGCATCCCCAGTGGTGCCAGTGCACTCTGTGGACTCACTGTACTGCATCCACAGTGGTGCCAGTGCACTCTCTGGACTCACCGCACTGCATCCAGAGTGGTGCCAGTGCACTCTCTAGAGTCACTGCAGTGCATCCCCAGTGGTGCCAGTGCACTCTCTGGACTCACTGCACTGCATCCCCAGTGGTGCCAGTGCACTCTCTGGAGTCACAGCAGTGCATCCCCAGTGGTGCCAGTGCACTCTGTGGACTCACTGCAGTGCATCCCCAGTGGTGCCAGTGCACTCTCTGGACTCACCGCACTGCATCCAGAGTGGTGCCAGTGCACTCTCTGGACTCACTGCAGTGCATCCCCAGTGGTGCCAGTGCACTCTCTGGACTCACTGCAGTGCATCCCCCGTGGTGCCAGTGCACTCTCTGGAGTCACTGCACTGCATCCCCAGTGGTGCCAGTGCACTCTCTGGACTCACTGCACTGCATCCCCAGTGGTGCCAGTGCACTCTCTGGACTCACAGCACTGCATCCCCAGTGGTGCCAGTACACTCTCTGGACTCACTGCATTGCATCCCCAGTGGTGCCAGTGCACTCTCTGGACTCACTGCAGTCCATCCCCAGTGGTGCCAGTGCACTCTGTGGACTCACTGCACTACATCCCCAATGGTGCCAGTGTACTCTCTGCACTCACTGCAGTGCATCCCCAGTGGTGCCAGTGCACTCTCTGGACTCACTGCAGTCCATCCCCAGTGGTGCCAGTACACTCACTGGACTCACTGCACTGCATCCCCAGTGGTGCCAGTGCACTCTCTGGAGTCACTGCAGTGCATCCCCAGTGGTCCCAGTGCACTCTCTGGACTCACTGTACTGCATCCACAGTGGTGCCAGTGCACTCTCTGGACTCACCGCACTGCATCACCAGTGGTGCAAGTGCACTCTCTGGACTCACTGCACTGCATTCCCAGTGGTGCCAGTGCACTCTCTGGACTCACTGCACTGCATACCCAGTGGTGCCAGTGCACTCTCTGGACTCACTGCAGTGCATCCCCAGTGATGCCAGTGCACTCTCTGGACTCACTGCACTGCATCCCCAGTGGTGCCAGTGCACTCTCTGGACTCACTGCAGTGCATCCCCAGTGGTGCCAGTGCACTCTCTGGACTCACTGCACTGCATCCCCAGTGGTGCCAGTGCACTCTCTAGAGTCAATGCAGTGCATCCCCAGTGGTGCCAGTGCACTCTCTGGACTCACAGCACTGCATCCCCAGTGGTGCCATTGCACTCTCTGGACTCACTGCAGTACATCCCCAATGGTGCCAGTGTACTCTCTGCACTCACTGCAGTGCATCCCCAGTGGTGCCAGTGCACTCTCTGGACTCACTGCAGTGCATCCCCAGTGGTGCCAGTGCACTCACTGGAGTCACTGTACTGCATCCCCAGTGGTGCCAGTGCACTCTCTGGACTCACTGCACTGCATCCCCAGTGGTGCCAGTGCACTCTCTGGACTAAGTGAACTGCATCCCCAATTGATCCAGTGCACTCTCTGGACTCACTTCACTGCATCACCAGTGGTGCCAGTGCACTCTCTGGAGTCACTGCAGTGCATCCCCAGTGGTACCAGTGCACTTTGTGGACTCACTGTACTGCATCCCCAGTGGTGCCAGTGCACTCTCTGGACTCACCGCACTGCATCCAGAGTGGTGCCAGTGCACTCTCTGGACTCACTGCGCTGCATCCCCAGTGGTGCCAGTGCACTCTCTGGACTCACTGCACTGCATCCCCAGTGGTGCCAGTGCACTCCCTGTAGTCATTGCGCTGCATCCCCAGTGGTGCCAGGGCTCTCTCTGGACTCACTGCACTGCATCCCCACTGGTGCCAGTGCACTCTCTGGAGTCACTGCAGTGCTTCCCCAGTGGTGCCAGTGCACTCTCTGGACTCACTGCACTGCATCCCCAGTGGTGCCGGTGCACTCTCTACAGTCACTGCAGTGCATCTCCAGTGGTGCCAGTGCACTCTCTGGAGTCTCTTCAGTGCATCCCCAGTGGTGCCAGTGCACTCTATGGACTCACTGTACTGCATCCCCAGTGGTGCCAGTGCACTCTCTGGACTCACTGCACTGCATCCCCAGTGGTGCCAGTGCACTCTCTGGACTCACTGCAGTACATCCCCAGTGGTGCCAGTGTACTCTCTGGACTCACTGCAGTGCATCCCCAGTGGTGCCAGTGCACTCTCTGGACTCACTGCAGTGCATCCCCAGTGGTGCCAGTTCACTCTCTGGAGTCACTGTACTGCATCCCCAGTGGTGCCAGTGCACTCTCTGGACTCACAGCACTGCATCCCCAGTGGTGCCAGTGCACTCTCTGTAGTCATTGCGCTGCATCCCCAGTGGTACCAGTGCACTCTATGGACTCACTGCACTGCATCCCCAGTGGGGCCAGTGCACTCTCTGGAGTCATTTCAGTGCATCCCCAGTGGTGCCAGTGCACTCTATGGACTCACTGCAGTGCATCCCCAGTGGTGCCAGTGCACTCTCTGGAGTCACTGCAGTGCATCCCCAGTGGTGCCAATGCACTCTCTGGACTCACTGCACTGCATCCCCAAGGTGCCAGTGCACTCTCTGCACTCACTACACTGCATCCCCAGTGGTGCCAGTGCACTCTCTGGACTCACTGCAGTGCATCCCCAGTGGTGCCAGTGCACTCTCTGGACTCACAGCAGTGCATTCCCAGTGGTGCCAGTGCACTCTCTGGACTCACTGCACTGCATCCCCAGTGGTGCCAGTGCACTCTCTGGACTCACTGCACTGCATCCCCAGTGGTGCCAGTGCACTCTCTGGACTCACTGCACTGCTTCCCCAGTGGTGCCAGTGCACTCTCTGGACTCACTGCACTGCATCCCCAGTGGTGCCAGTGCACTCTCTGGAGTCTCTGCAGTGCATCCCCAGTGGTGCCAGTGCACTCTGTGGACTCACTGTACTGCATCCCCAGTGGTGCCAGTGCACTCTCTGGACTCACTGCAGTACATCCCCAATGGTGCCAGTGTACTCTCTGCACTCACTGCAGTGCATCCCCAGTGGTGCCAGTGCACTCTCTGGACTCACTGCAGTGCATCCCCAGTGGTGCCAGTTCACTCTCTGGAGTCACTGTACTGCATCCCCAGTGGTGCCAGTGCACTCTCTGGACTCACTGCAGTGCATCCCCAGTGGTGCCAGTTCACTCTCTGGACTAACTGAACTGCATCCCCAATTCATCCAGTGCACTCTCTGGACTCACTGCACTGCATCCCCAGTGGTGCCAGTGCACTCTCTGGACTCACTGCACTGCATCCCCAGTGGTGCCAGTGCACTCTGTGGACTCACTGTACTGCATCCACAGTGGTGCCAGTGCACTCTCTGGACTCACCGCACTGCATCCAGAGTGGTGCCAGTGCACTCTCTAGAGTCACTGCAGTGCATCCCCAGTGGTGCCAGTGCACTCTCTGGACTCACTGCACTGCATCACCAGTGGTGCCAGTGCACTCTCTGGAGTCACAGCAGTGCATCCCCAGTGGTGCCAGTGCACTCTCTGGACTCACTGCAGTGCATCCCCAGTGGTGCCAGTGCACTCTCTGGACTCACCGCACTGCATCCAGAGTGGTGCCAGTGCACTCTCTGGACTCACTGCAGTGCATCCCCCGTGGTGCCAGTGCACTCTCTGGAGTCACTGCACTGCATCCCCAGTGGTGCCAGTGCACTCTCTGGACTCACTGCACTGCATCCCCAGTGGTGCCAGTGCACTCTCTGGACTCACAGCACTGCATCCCCAGTGGTGCCAGTGCACTCTCTGGACTCACTGCATTGCATCCCCAGTGGTGCCAGTGCACTCTCTGGACTCACTGCAGTGCATCCCCAGTGGTGCCAGTGCACTCTCTGGACTCACAGCACTGCATCCCCAGTGGTGCCAGTGCACTCTCTGGACTCACAGCAGTGCATCCCCAGTGGTGCCAGTGCACTCTCTGGACTCACTGCACTGCATCCCCAGTGGTGCCAGTGCACTCTCTGGAGTCTCTGCAGTGCATCCCCAGTGGTGCCAGTGCACTCTGTGGACTCACTGTACTGCATCCCCAGTGGTGCCAGTGCACTCTCTGGACTCACAGCACTGCATCCCCAGTGGTGCCATTGCACTCTCTGGACTCACTGCAGTACATCCCCAATGGTGCCAGTGTACTCTCTGCACTCACTGCACTGCATCCCCAGTGGTGCCAGTGCACTCTCTGGACTCACTGCAGTCCATCCCCAGTGGTGCCAGTACACTCTCTGGACTCACTGCACTGCATCCCCAGTGGTGCCAGTGCACTCTCTGGAGTCTCTGCAGTGCATCCCCAGTGGTCCCAGTGCACTCTCTGGACTCACAGCACTGCATCCACAGTGGTGCCAGAGCACTCTCTGGACTCACCGCACTGCATCCAGAGTGGTGCAAGTGCACTCTCTGGACTCACTGCACTGCATTCCCAGTGGTGCCAGTGCACTCTCTGGACTCACTGCACTGCATCCCCAGTGGTGCCAGTGCACTCTCTGGACTCACTGCAGTGCATCCCCAGTGATGCCAGTGCACTCTCTGGACTCACTGCACTGCATCCCCAGTGGTGCCAGTGCACTCTCTGGACTCACTGCAGTGCATCCCCAGTGGTGCCAGTGCACTCTCTGGACTCACTGCACTGCATCCCCAGTGGTGCCAGTGCACTCTCTGGAGTCACTGTACTGCATCCCCAGTGGTGCCAGTGCACTCTCTGGACTCACTGCACTGCATCCCCAGTGGTGCCAGTGCACTCTCTGGACTAAGTGAACTGCATCCCTAATTGATCCAGTGCACTCTCTGGACTCACTTCACTGCATCACCAGTGGTGCCAGTGCACTCTCTGGAGTCACTGCAGTGCATCCCCAGTGGTCCCAGTGCACTCTGTGGACTCACTGTACTGCATCCCCAGTGGTGCCAGTGCACTCTCTGGACTCACCGCACTGCATCCAGAGTGGTGCCAGTGCACTCTCTGGACTCACTGCGCTGCATCCCTAGTGGTGCCAGTGCACTCTCTGGACTCACTGCACTGCATCCCCAGTGGTGCCAGTGCACTCTCTGTAGTCATTGCGCTGCATCCCCAGTGGTGCCAGGGCTCTCTCTGGACTCACTGCACTGCATCCCCACTGGTGCCAGTGCTCTCTCTGGAGTCACTGCAGTGCTTCCCCAGTGGTACCAGTGCACTCTCTGGACTCACTGCACTGCATCCCCAGTGGTGCCGGTGCACTCTCTACAGTCACTGCAGTGCATCTCCAGTGGTGCCAGTGCACTCTCTGGAGTCTCTGCAGTGCATCCCCAGTGGTGCCAGTGCACTCTATGGACTCACTGTACTGCATCCCCAGTGGTGCCAGTGCACTCTCTGGAGTCACTGCACTGCATCCCCAGTGGTGCCAGTGCACTCTCTGGACTCACTGCAGTACATCCCCAATGGTGCCAGTGCACTCTCTGGACTCACTGCAGTGCATTCCCAGTGGTGCCAGTGCACTCTCTGTAGTCATTGCGCTGCATCCCCAGTGGTGCCAGTGCAATCTCTGGACTCACTGCACTGCATCCCCAGTGGGGCCAGTGCACTCTCTGGACTCACTGCAGTGCATCCCCAGTGGGGCCAGTGCACTCTATGGACTCACCGCACTGCATCCCCAGTGGTGCCAGTGCACTCTCTGGACTCACTGCAGTGCATCCCCAGTGGTGCCAGTGCACTCTGTGGACTCACTGCACTACATCCCCAGTGGTGCCAGTGCACTCTCTGGAGTCTCTGCAGTGCATCCCCAGTGCTGACAGTGCACTCTCTGGACTCACTGCACTGCATCCCCAGTGCTGACAGTGCACTCTCTGGACTCACTGCAGTGCATCCCCAGTGGTGCCAGTGCACTCTCTGGACTCACTGCACTGCATCCCCAGTGGTGCCAGTGCACTCTCTGGAGTCTCTGCAGTGCATCACCAGTGGTGCCAGTGCACTCTGTGGACTCACTGTACTGCATCCCCAGTGGTGCCAGTGCACTCTCTGGACTCACTGCACTGCATCCCCAGTGGTGCCAGTGCACTCTCTGGACTAACTGAACTGCATCCCCTATTGATCCAGTGCACTCTCTGGAGTCACTGCAGTGCTTCCCCAGTGGTGCCAGTGCACTCTCTGGAGTTACTGCAGTGCATCCCCAGTGGTGCCAGTGCACTCTGTGTACTCACTGTACTGCATCCACAGTGCTGCCAGTGCACTCTCTGGACTCACTGCACTGCATCCCCAGTGGTGCCAGTGCACTCTCTGGACTCACCGCACTGCATCCCCAGTGGTGCCAGTGCACTCTCTGGACTCACTGCAGTGCATCCGCAGTGGTGCCAGTGCACTCTCTGGACTTACAGCACTGCATCCCCAGTGGTGCCAGTGCACTCTCTGGACTCACTGCGCTGAATCCCCAGTAGTGCACTGCACTCTCTGGACTCACTGCTCTGCATCCCCAGTGGTGCCAGTGCACTCTCTGGAGTCACTGCAGTGCTTCCCCAGTGGTGCCAGTGCACTCTCTGGACTCACTGCTCTGCATCCCCAGTGGTGCCAGTGCACTCTCTGGAGTCACTGCAGTGCTTCCCCAGTGGTGCCAGTGCACTCTCTAGAGTCACTGCAGTGCATCCCCAGTGGTGCCAGCGCACTCTCTGGACTCACTGCAGTGCATCCCCAGTGGTGCCAGTGCACTCTCTGGACTCACTGCAGTGCATCCCCAGTGGTGCCAGTGCACTCTGTGGACTCACTGCACTGCATCCCCAGTGGTGCCAGTGCACTCTCTGGACTCACTGCAGTACATCCCCAATGGTGCCAGTGTACTCTCTGCACTCACTGCAGTGCATCCCCTGTGGTGCCAGTGCACTCTCTGGACTCACTGCACTGCATCCCCAGTGGTGCCAAGGCACTCTCTGGACTAACTGAACTGCATCCCCTATTGATCCAGTGCACTCTCTGGAGTCACTGCACTGCATCCCCAGTGGTGCCAGTGCACTCTCTGGAGTTACTGCAGTGCATCCCCAGTGGTGCCAGTGCACTCTCTGGAGGCACTGCAGTGCATCCCCAGTGGTGCCAGTGCACTCTCTGGAGGCACTGCAGTGCATCCCCAGTGGGGCCAGTGCACTCTCTGGACTCACTGCACTGCATCCCCAGTGGTGCCAGTGCACTCTCTGGACTCACCGCACTGCATCCCCAGTGGTGCCAGTGCACTCTCTGGACTCACTGCAGTGCATCCCCAGTGGTGCCAGTGCACTCTCTGGACTTACAGCACTGCATCCCCAGTGGTGCCAGTGCACTCTCTGGACTCACTGCGCTGAATCCCCAGTAGTGCAGTGCACTCTCTGGACTCACTGCTCTGCATCCCCAGTGGTGCCAGTGCACTCTCTGGAGTCACTGCAGTGCTTCCCCAGTGGTGCCAGTGCACTCTCTGGACTCACTGCTCTGCATCCCCAGTGGTGCCAGTGCACTCTCTGGAGTCACTGCAGTGCTTCCCCAGTGGTGCCAGTGCACTCTCTAGAGTCACTGCAGTGCATCCCCAGTGGTGCCAGCGCACTCTCTGGACTCACTGCAGTGCATCCCCAGTGGTGCCAGTGCACTCTCTGGACTCACTGCACTGCATCCCCAGTGGTGCCAGTGCACTCTGTGGACTCACTGTACTGCATCCCCAGTGGTGCCAGTGCACTCTCTGGACTCACTGCAGTACATCCCCAATGGTGCCAGTGTACTCTCTGCACTCACTGCAGTGCATCCCCTGTGGTGCCAGTGCACTCTCTGGACTCACTGCACTGCACCCCCAGTGGTGCCAGTGCACTCTGTGGACTAACTGAACTGCATCCCCTATTGATCCAGTGCACTCTCTGGACTCACTGCAGTGCATCCCCAGTGGTGCCAGTGCACTCTCTGGAGTTACTGCAGTGCATCCCCAGTGGTGCCAGTGCACTCTCTGGACTCACTGCACTGCATCCCCAGTGGTGCCAGTGCACTCTCTGGGGGCACTGCAGTGCATCCCCAGTGGTGCCAGTGCACTCTGTGGACTCACTGTACTGCATCCCCAGGGTGCCAGTGCACTCTCTGGACTCACCGCACTGCATCCCCAGTGGTGCCAGTGCACTCTCTGGACTCACTGCAGTGCATCCCCAGTGGTGCCAGTGCACTCTCTGGACTTACAGCACTGCATCCCCAGTGGTGCCAGTGCACTCTCTGGACTCACTGCGCTGAATCCCCAGTAGTGCCAGTGCACTCTCTGGACTCACTGCTCTGCATCCCCAGTGGTGCCAGTGCACTCTCTGGAGTCACTGCAGTGCTTCCCCAGTGGTGCCAGTGCACTCTCTGGACTCACTGCTCTGCATCCCCAGTGGTGCCAGTGCACTCTCTGGAGTCACTGCAGTGCTTCCCCAGTGGTGCCAGTGCACTCTCTAGAGTCACTGCAGTGCATCCGCAGTGGTGCCAGCGCACTCTCTGGAGTCTCTGCAGTGCATCCCCAGTGGTGCCAGTGCACTCTGTGGACTCACTGTACTGCATCACCAGTGGTGCCAGTGCACTCTCTGGACTCACTGCAGTACATCCCCAATGGTGCCAGTGTACTCTCTGCACTCACTGCAGTGCATCCCCTGTGGTGCCAGTGCACTCTCTGGACTCACAGCACTGCATCCCCAGTGGTGCCAGTGCACTCTCTGTAGTCATTGCGCTGCATCCCCAGTGGTGCCAGTGCAATCTCTGGACTCACTGCACTGCATCCCCAGTGGGGCCAGTGCACTCTCTGGACTCACTGCAGTGCATCCCCAGTGGGGCCAGTGCACTCTATGGACTCACTGCAGTGCATCCCCAGTGGTGCCAGTGCACTCTCTGGACTCACTGCAGTGCATCCCCAGTGGTGCCAGTGCACTCTGTGGACTCACTGCACTACATCCCTAGTGGTGCCAGTGCACTATCTGGACTCACTGCACTGCATCCCCAGTGCTGACAGTGCACTCTCTGGACTCACCGCACTGCATCCCCAGTGCTGACAGTGCACTCTCTGGACTCACTGCAGTGCATCCCCAGTGGTGCCAGTGCACTCTCTGGACTCACTGCACTGCATCCCCAGTGGTGCCAGTGCACTCTCTGGAGTCTCTGCAGTGCATCCCCAGTGGTGCCAGTGCACTCTGTGGACTCACTGTACTGCATCCCCAGTGGTGCCAGTGCACTCTCTGGACTCACTGCAGTACATCCCCAATGGTGCCAGTGTACTCTCTGCACTCACTGCAGTGCATCCCCTGTGGTGCCAGTGCACTCTCTGGACTCACTGCACTGCATCCCCAGTGGTGCCAGTGCACTCTCTGGACTAACTGAACTGCATCCCCTATTGATCCAGTGCACTCTCTGGAGTCACTGCACTGCATCCCCAGTGGTGCCAGTGCACTCTCTGGACTCACCGCACTGCATCCAGAGTGGTGCCATTGCACTCTCTGGACTCACTGCACTGCATCCCCAGTGGTGCCAGTGCACTCTCTGGACTCACCGCACTGCATCCCCAGTGGTGCCAGTGCACTCTCTGGACTCACTGCAGTGCATCCCCAGTGGTGCCAGTGCACTCTCTGGACTTACAGCACTGCATCCCCAGTGGTGCCAGTGCACTCTCTGGACTCACTGCGCTGAATCCCCAGTAGTGCCAGTGCACTCTCTGGACTCACTGCTCTGCATCCCCAGTGGTGCCAGTGCACTCTCTGGAGTCACTGCAGTGCTTCCCCAGTGGTGCCAGTGCACTCTCTGGACTCACTGCTCTGCATCCCCAGTGGTGCCAGTGCACTCTCTGGAGTCACTGCAGTGCTTCCCCAGTGGTGCCAGAGCACTCTCTAGAGTCACTGCAGTGCATCCCCAGTGGTGCCAGCGCACTCTCTGGAGTCTCTGCAGTGCATCCCCAGTGGTGCCAGTGCACTCTGTGGACTCACTGTACTGCATCCCCAGTGGTGCCAGTGCACTCTCTGGACTCACTGCACTGCATCCCCAGTGGTGCCAGTGCACTCTCTGGACTCACTGCAGTACATCCCCAATGGTGCCAGTGTACTCTCTGCACTCACTGAACTGCATCCCCTATTGATCCAGTGCACTCTCTGGAGTCACTGCACTTCATCCCCAGTGGTGCCAGCGCACTCTCTGGAGTTACTGCAGTGCATCCCCAGTGGTGCCAGTGCACTCTGTGGACTCACTGTACTGCATCCACAGTGCTGCCAGTGCACTCTCTGGACTCACCGCACTGCATCCAGAGTGGTGCCAGTGCACTCTCTGGACTCACTGCACTGCATCCCCAGTGGTGCCAGTGCACTCTCTGGACTCACCGCACTGCATCCCCAGTGGTGCCAGTGCACTCTCTGGACTCAATGCACTGCACCCCAGTGGTGCCAGTGCACTCTCTAGAGTCAATTCAGTGCATCCCCAGTGGTGCCAGTGCACTCTCTGGACTCACAGCACTGCATCCCCAGTGGTGCCATTGCACTCTCTGGACTCACTGCAGTACATCCCCAATGGTGCCAGTGTACTCTCTGCACTCACTGCAGTGCATCCCCAGTGGTGCCAGTGCACTCTCTGGACTCACTGCAGTGCATCCCCAGTGGTGCCAGTGCACTCACTGGAGTCACTGTACTGCATCCCCAGTGGTGCCAGTGCACTCTCTGGACTCACTGCACTGCATCCCCAGTGGTGCCAGTGCACTCTCTGGACTAAGTGAACTGCATCCCTAATTGATCCAGTGCACTCTCTGGACTCACTTCACTGCATCACCAGTGGTGCCAGTGCACTCTCTGGACTCACTGCAGTGCATCCCCAGTGGTCCCAGTGCACTCTGTGGACTCACTGTACTGCATCCCCACTGGTGCCAGTGCACTCTCTGGACTCACCGCACTGCATCCAGAGTGGTGCCAGTGCACTCTCTGGACTCACTGCGCTGCATCCCTAGTGGTGCCAGTGCACTCTCTGGACTCACTGCACTGCATCCCCAGTGGTGCCAGTGCACTCTCTGTAGTCATTGCGCTGCATCCCCAGTGGTGCCAGGGCTCTCTCTGGACTCACTGCACTGCATCCCCAGTGGTGCCAGTGCACTCTCTGGAGTCACTGCAGTGCTTCCCCAGTGGTGCCAGTGCACTCTCTGGACTCACTGCACTGCATCCCCAGTGGTGCCAGTGCACTCTCTACAGTCACTGCAGTGCATCTCCAGTGGTGCCAGTGCACTCTCTGGAGTCTCTGCAGTGCATCCCCAGTGGTGCCAGTGCACTCTATGGACTCACTGTACTGCATCCCCAGTGGTGCCAGTGCACTCTCTGGACTCACTGCACTGCATCCCCAGTGGTGCCAGTGCACTCTCTGGACTCACTGCAGTACATCCCCAATGGTGCCAGTGTACTCTCTGCACTCACTGCAGTGCATCCCCAGTGGTGCCAGTGCACTCTCTGGACTCACTGCAGTGCATCCCCAGTGGTGCCAGTGCACTCTCTGTAGTAATTGCGCTGCATCCCCAGTGGTGCCAGTGCAATCTCTGGACTCACTGCACTGCATCCCCAGTGGGGCCAGTGCACTCTCTAGACTCAATGCAGTGCATCCCCAGTGGGGCCAGTGCACTCTATGGACTCACCGCACTGCATCCCCACTGGTGCCAGTGCACTCTCTGGACTCACTGCACTGCATCCCCAGTGGTGCCAGTGCACTCTGTGGACTCACTGCACTACATCCCCAGTGGTGCCAGTGCACTCTCTGGAGTCTCTGCAGTGCATCCCCAGTGCTGACAGTGCACTCTCTGGACTCACTGCACTGCATCCCCAGTGCTGACAGTGCACTCTCTGGACTCACTGCAGTGCATCCCCAGTGGTGCCAGTGCACTCTCTGGACTCACTGCACTGCATCCCCAGTGGTGCCAGTGCACTCTCTGGAGTCTCTGCAGTGCATCACCAGTGGTGCCAGTGCACTCTGTGGACTCACTGTACTGCATCCCCAGTGGTGCCAGTGCACTCTCTGGACTCACTGCAGTACATCCCCAATGGTGCCAGTGTACTCTCTGCACTCACTGCAGTGCATCCCCTGTGGTGCCAGTGCACTCTCTGGACTCACTGCACTGCATCCCCAGTGGTGCCAGTGCACTCTCTGGACTAACTGAACTGCATCCCCTATTGATCCAGTGCACTCTCTGGAGTCACTGCACTTCATCCCCAGTGGTGCCAGTGCACTCTCTGGAGTTACTGCAGTGCATCCCCAGTGGTGCCAGTGCACTCTCTGCACTCACTGTACTGCATCCCCAGTGGTGCCAGTGCACTCTCTGGACTCACTGCACTGCATCCCCAGTGGTGCCAGTGCACTCTCTGGACTCACCGCACTGCATCCCCAGTGGTGCCAGTGCACTCTCTGGACTCACTGCAGTGCATCCCCAGTGGTGCCAGTGCACTCTCTGGACTTACAGCACTGCATCCCCAGTGGTGCCAGTGCACTCTCTGGACTCACTGCGCTGAATACCCAGTAGTGCAGTGCTCTCTCTGGACTCACTGCTCTGCATCCCCAGTGGTGCCAGTGCACTCTCTGGAGTCACTGCAGTGCTTCCCCAGTGGTGCCAGTGCACTCTCTGGACTCACTGCTCTGCATCCCCAGTGGTGCCAGTGCACTCTCTGGAGTCACTGCAGTGCTTCCCCAGTGGTGCCAGTGCACTCTCTAGAGTCACTGCAGTGCATCCCCAGTGGTGCCAGCGCACTCTCTGGACTCACTGCAGTGCATCCCCAGTGGTGCCAGTGCACTCTCTGGACTCACTGCACTGCATCCCCAGTGGTACCAGTGCACTCTGTGGACTCACTGTACTGCATCCCCAGTGGTGCCAGTGCACTCTCTGGACTCACTGCAGTACATCCCCAATGGTGCCAGTGTACTCTCTGCACTCACTGCAGTGCATCCCCTGTGGTGCCAGTGCACTCTCTGGACTCACTGCACTGCATCCCCAGTGGTGCCAGTGCACTCTCTGGACTAACTGAACTGCATCCCCTATTGATCCAGTGCACTCTCTGGAGTCACTGCACTGCATCCCCAGTGGTGCCAGTGCACTCTCTGGAGTTACTGCAGTGCATCCCCAGTGGTGCCAGTGCACTCTCTGGACTCACTGCACTGCATCCCCAGTGGTGCCAGTGCACTCTCTGGAGGCACTGCAGTGCATCCCCAGTGGTGCCAGTGCACTCTGTGGACTCACTGTACTGCATCCCCAGGGTGCCAGTGCACTCTCTGGACTCACCGCACTGCATCCCCAGTGGTGCCAGTGCACTCTCTGGACTCACTGCAGTGCATCCCCAGTGGTGCCAGTGCACTCTCTGGACTTACAGCACTGCATCCCCAGTGGTGCCAGTGCACTCTCTGGACTCACTGCGCTGAATCCCCAGTAGTGCCAGTGCACTCTCTGGACTCACTGCTCTGCATCCCCAGTGGTGCCAGTGCACTCTCTGGAGTCACTGCAGTGCTTCCCCAGTGGTGCCAGTGCACTCTCTGGACTCACTGCTCTGCATCCCCAATGGTGCCAGTGCACTCTCTGGAGTCACTGCAGTGCTTCCCCAGTGGTGCCAGTGCACTCTCTAGAGTCACTGCAGTGCATCCGCAGTGGTGCCAGCGCACTCTCTGGAGTCTCTGCAGTGCATCCCCAGTGGTGCCAGTGCACTCTGTGGACTCACTGTACTGCATCCCTAGTGGTGCCAGTGCACTCTCTGGACTCACTGCAGTACATCCCCAATGGTGCCAGTGTACTCTCTGCACTCACTGCAGTGCATCCCCTGTGGTGCCAGTGCACTCTCTGGACTCACAGCACTGCATCCCCAGTGGTGCCAGTGCACTCTCTGTAGTCATTGCGCTGCATCCCCAGTGGTGCCAGTGCAATCTCTGGACTCACTGCACTGCATCCCCAGTGGTGCCAGTGCACTCTCTGGACTCACTGCAGTGCATCCCCAGTGGGGCCAGTGCACTCTATGGACTCACTGCAGTGCATCCCCAGTGGTGCCAGTGCACTCTCTGGACTCACTGCAGTGCATCCCCAGTGGTGCCAGTGCACTCTGTGGACTCACTGCACTACATCCCTAGTGGTGCCAGTGCACTATCTGGACTCACTGCACTGCATCCCCAGTGCTGACAGTGCACTCTCTGGACTCACCGCACTGCATCCCCAGTGCTGACAGTGCACTCTGGACTCACTGCAGTGCATCCCCAGTGGTGCCAGTGCACTCTCTGGACTCACAGCACTGCATCCCCAGTGGTGCCATTGCACTCTCTGGACTCACTGCAGTACATCCCCAATGGTGCCAGTGTACTCTCTGCACTCACTGCAGTGCATCCCCAGTGGTGCCAGTGCACTCTCTGGACTCACTGCAGTGCATCCCCAGTGGTGCCAGTGCACTCACTGGAGTCACTGTACTGCATCCCCAGTGGTGCCAGTGCACTCTCTGGACTCACTGCACTGCATCCCCAGTGGTGCCAGTGCACTCTCTGGACTAAGTGAACTGCATCCCTAATTGATCCAGTGCACTCTCTGGACTCACTTCACTGCATCACCAGTGGTGCCAGTGCACTCTCTGGACTCACTGCAGTGCATCCCCAGTGGTCCCAGTGCACTCTGTGGACTCACTGTACTGCATCCCCACTGGTGCCAGTGCACTCTCTGGACTCACCGCACTGCATCCAGAGTGGTGCCAGTGCACTCTCTGGACTCACTGCGCTGCATCCCTAGTGGTGCCAGTGCACTCTCTGGACTCACTGCACTGCATCCCCAGTGGTGCCAGTGCACTCTCTGTAGTCATTGCGCTGCATCCCCAGTGGTGCCAGGGCTCTCTCTGGACTCACTGCACTGCATCCCCACTGGTGCCAGTGCACTCTCTGGACTCACTGCAGTACATCCCCAATGGTGCCAGTGTACTCTCTGCACTCACTGCAGTGCATCCCCAGTGGTGCCAGTGCACTCTCTGGACTCACTGCAGTGCATCCCCAGTGGTGCCAGTGCACTCTCTGTAGTAATTGCGCTGCATCCCCAGTGGTGCCAGTGCAATCTCTGGACTCACTGCACTGCATCCCCAGTGGGGCCAGTGCACTCTCTAGACTCAATGCAGTGCATCCCCAGTGGGGCCAGTGCACTCTATGGACTCACCGCACTGCATCCCCAGTGGTGCCAGTGCACTCTCTGGACTCACTGCACTGCATCCCCAGTGGTGCCAGTGCACTCTCTGGAGTCTCTGCAGTGCATCACCAGTGGTGCCAGTGCACTCTGTGGACTCACTGTACTGCATCCCCAGTGGTGCCACTGCACTCTCTGGACTCACTGCAGTACATCCCCAATGGTGCCAGTGTACTCTCTGCACTCACTGCAGTGCATCCCCTGTGGTGCCAGTGCACTCTCTGGAGTCACTGCACTTCATCCCCAGTGGTGCCAGTGCACTCTCTGGAGTTACTGCAGTGCATCCCCAGTGGTGCCAGTGCACTCTGTGGACTCACTGTACTGCATCCCCAGTGGTGCCAGTGCACTCTCTGGACTCACTGCACTGCATCCCCAGTGGTGCCAGTGCACTCTCTGGACTCACCGCACTGCATCCCCAGTGGTGCCAGTGCACTCTCTGGACTCACTGCAGTGCATCCCCAGTGGTGCCAGTGCACTCTCTGGACTTACAGCACTGCATCCCCAGTGGTGCCAGTGCACTCTCTGGACTCACTGCGCTGAATCCCCAGTAGTGCAGTGCTCTCTCTGAACTCACTGCTCTGCATCCCCAGTGGTGCCAGTGCACTCTCTGGAGTCACTGCAGTGCTTCCCCAGTGGTGCCAGTGCACTCTCTGGACTCACTGCTCTGCATCCCCAGTGGTGCCAGTGCACTCTCTGGAGTCACTGCAGTGCTTCCCCAGTGGTGCCAGTGCACTCTCTAGAGTCACTGCAGTGCATCCCCAGTGGTGCCAGCGCACTCTCTGGACTCACTGCAGTGCATCCCCAGTGGTGCCAGTGCACTCTCTGGACTCACTGCACTGCATCCCCAGTGGTGCCAGTGCACTCTGTGGACTCACTGTACTGCATCCCCAGTGGTGCCAGTGCACTCTCTGGACTCACTGCAGTACATCCCCAATGGTGCCAGTGTACTCTCTGCACTCACTGCAGTGCATCCCCTGTGGTGCCAGTGCACTCTCTGGACTCACTGCACTGCATCCCCAGTGGTGCCAGTGCACTCTCTGGACTAACTGAACTGCATCCCCTATTGATCCAGTGCACTCTCTGGAGTCACTGCACTGCATCCCCAGTGGTGCCAGTGCACTCTCTGGAGTTACTGCAGTGCATCCCCAGTGGTGCCAGTGCACTCTCTGGACTCACTGCACTGCATCCCCAGTGGTGCCAGTGCACTCTCTGGAGGCACTGCAGTGCATCCCCAGTGGTGCCAGTGCACTCTGTGGACTCACTGTACTGCATCCCCAGGGTGCCAGTGCACTCTCTGGACTCACCGCACTGCATCCCCAGTGGTGCCAGTGCACTCTCTGGACTCACTGCAGTGCATCCCCAGTGGTGCCAGTGCACTCTCTGGACTTACAGCACTGCATCCCCAGTGGTGCCAGTGCACTCTCTGGACTCACTGCGCTGAATCCCCAGTAGTGCCAGTGCACTCTCTGGACTCACTGCACTGCATCCCCAGTGGTGCCAGTGCACTCTCTGGAGTCACTGCAGTGCTTCCCCAGTGGTGCCAGTGCACTCTCTGGACTCACTGCTCTGCATCCCCAATGGTGCCAGTGCACTCTCTGGAGTCACTGCAGTGCTTCCCCAGTGGTGCCAGTGCACTCTCTAGAGTCACTGCAGTGCATCCGCAGTGGTGCCAGCGCACTCTCTGGAGTCTCTGCAGTGCATCCCCAGTGGTGCCAGTGCACTCTGTGGACTCACTGTACTGCATCCCCAGTGGTGCCAGTGCACTCTCTGGACTCACTGCAGTACATCCCCAATGGTGCCAGTGTACTCTCTGCACTCACTGCAGTGCATCCCCTGTGGTGCCAGTGCACTCTCTGGACTCACAGCACTGCATCCCCAGTGGTGCCAGTGCACTCTCTGTAGTCATTGCGCTGCATCCCCAGTGGTGCCAGTGCAATCTCTGGACTCACTGCACTGCATCCCCAGTGGTGCCAGTGCACTCTCTGGACTCACTGCAGTGCATCCCCAGTGGGGCCAGTGCACTCTATGGACTCACTGCAGTGCATCCCCAGTGGTGCCAGTGCACTCTCTGGACTCACTGCAGTGCATCCCCAGTGGTGCCAGTGCACTCTGTGGACTCACTGCACTACATCCCTAGTGGTGCCAGTGCACTATCTGGACTCACTGCACTGCATCCCCAGTGCTGACAGTGCACTCTCTGGACTCACCGCACTGCATCCCCAGTGCTGACAGTGCACTCTGGACTCACTGCAGTGCATCCCCAGTGGTGCCAGTGCACTCTCTGGACTCACTGCACTGCATCCCCAGTGGTGCCAGTGCACTCTCTGGAGTCTCTGCAGTGCATCCCCAGTGGTGCCAGTGCACTCTGTGGACTCACTGTACTGCATCCCCAGTGGTGCCAGTGCACTCTCTGGACTCACTGCAGTACATCCCCAATGGTGCCAGTGTACTCTCTGCACTCACTGCAGTGCATCCCCTGTGGTGCCAGTGCACTCTCTGGACTCACTGCACTGCATCCCCAGTGGTGCCAGTGCACTCTCTGGACTAACTGAACTGCATCCCCTATTGATCCAGTGCACTCTCTGGACTCACTGCACTGCATCCCCAGTGGTGCCAGTGCACTCTCTGGACTCACCGCACTGCATCCCCAGTGGTGCCAGTGCACTCTCTGGACTCACTGCAGTGCATCCCCAGTGGTGCCAGTGCACTCTCTGGACTTACAGCACTGCATCCCCAGTGGTGCCAGTGCACTCTCTGGACTCACTGCGCTGAATCCCCAGTAGTACCAGTGCACTCTCTGGACTCACTGCTCTGCATCCCCAGTGGTGCCAGTGCACTCTCTGGAGTCACTGCAGTGCTTCCCCAGTGGTGCCAGTGCACTCTCTGGACTCACTGCTCTGCATCCCCAGTGGTGCCAGTGCACTCTCTGGAGTCACTGCAGTGCTTCCCAAGTGGTGCCAGTGCACTCTCTAGAGTCACTGCAGTGCATCCCCAGTGGTGCCAGCGCACTCTCTGGAGTCTCTGCAGTGCATCCCCAGTGGTGCCAGTGCACTCTGTGGACTCACTGTACTGCATCCCCAGTGGTGCCAGTGCACTCTCTGGACTCACTGCACTGCATCCCCAGTGGTGCCAGTGCACTCTCTGGACTAACTGAACTGCATCCCCTATTGATCCAGTGCACTCTCTGGAGTCACTGCACTTCATCCCCAGTGGTGCCAGTGCACTCTCTGGAGTTACTGCAGTGCATCCCCAGTGGTGCCAGTGCACTCTGTGGACTCACTGTACTACATCCCCAGTGGTGCCAGTGCACTCTCTGGACTCACCGCACTGCATCCAGAGTGGTGCCAGTGCACTCTCTGGACTCACTGCACTGCATCCCCAGTGGTGCCAGTGCACTCTCTGGACTCACCGCACTGCATCCCCAGTGGTGCCAGTGCACTCTCTGGACTCACTGCAGTGCATCCCCAGTGGTGCCAGTGCACTCTCTGGACTTACAGCACTGCATCCCCAGTGGTGCCAGTGCACTCTCTGGACTCACTGCGCTGAATCCCCAGTAGTGCCAGTGCACTCTCTGGACTCACTGCTCTGCATCCCCAGTGGTGCCAGTGCACTCTCTGGACTCACTGCAGTGCTTCCCCAGTGGTGCCAGTGCACTCTCTGGACTCACTGCTCTGCATCCCCAGTGGTGCCAGTGCACTCTCTGGAGTCACTGCAGTGCTTCCCCAGTGGTGCCAGTGCACTCTCTAGAGTCACTGCAGTGCATCCCCAGTGGTGCCAGTGCACTCTCTGGACTCACTGCAGTGCATCCCCAGTGGTGCCAGTGCACTCTCTGGACTCACTGCACTGCACCCCCAGTGGTGCCAGTGCACTCTGTGGACTCACTGTACTGCATCCCCAGTGGTGCCAGTGCACTCTCTGGACTCACTGCAGTACATCCCCAATGGTGCCAGTGTACTCTCTGCACTCACTGCAGTGCATCCCCATTGGTGCCAGTGCACTCTCTGGACTCAGTGCACTGCATCCCCAGTGGTGCCAGTGCACTCTCTGGACTAACTGAACTGCATCCCCTATTGATCCAGTGCACTCTCTGGAGTCACTGCACTGCATCCCCAGTGGTGCCAGTGCACTCTCTGGAGTTACTGCAGTGCATCCCCAGTGGTGCCAGTGCACTCTCTGGACTCACTGCAGTGCATCCCCAGTGGTGCCAGTGCACTCTCTGGAGGCACTGCAGTGCATCCCCAGTGGTGCCAGTGCACTCTGTGGACTCACTGTACTGCATCCCCAGGGTGCCAGTGCACTCTCTGGACTCACCGCACTGCATCCCCAGTGGTGCCAGTGCACTCTCTGGACTCACTGCAGTGCATCCCCAGTGGTGCCAGTGCACTCTCTGGACTTACGGCACTGCATCCCCAGTGGTGCCAGTGCACTCTCTGGACTCACTGCGCTGAATCCCCAGTAGTGCCAGTGCACTCTCTGGACTCACTGCTCTGCATCCCCAGTGGTGCCAGTGCACTCTCTGGAGTCACTGCAGTGCTTCCCCAGTGGTGCCAGTGCACTCTCTGGACTCACTGCACTGCATCCCCAGTGGTGCCAGTGCACTCTCTGGAGTCACTGCAGTGCTTGCCCAGTGGTGCCAGTGCACTCTCTAGAGTCACTGCAGTGCATCCGCAGTGGTGCCAGCGCACTCTCTGGAGTCTCTGCAGTGCATCCCCAGTGGTGCCAGTGCACTCTGTGGACTCACTGTACTGCATCCCCAGTGGTGCCAGTGCACTCTCTGGACTCACTGCAGTACATCCCCAATGGTGCCAGTGTACTCTCTGCACTCACTGCAGTGCATCCCCTGTGGTGCCAGTGCACTCTCTGGACTCACAGCACTGCATCCCCAGTGGTGCCAGTGCACTCTCTGTAGTCATTGCGCTGCATCCCCAGTGGTGCCAGTGCAATCTCTGGACTCACTGCACTGCATCCCCAGTGGGGCCAGTGCACTCTCTGGACTCACTGCAGTGCATCCCCAGTGGGGCCAGTGCACTCTCTGGACTCACTGCAGTGCATCCCCAGTGGGGCCAGTGCACTCTATGGACTCACTGCAGTGCATCCCCAGTGGTGCCAGTGCACTCTCTGGACTCACTGCAGTGCATCCCCAGTGGTGCCAGTGCACTCTGTGGACTCACTGCACTACATCCCTAGTGGTGCCAGTGCACTATCTGGACTCACTGTACTGCATCCCCAGTGCTGACAGTGCACTCTCTGGACTCACCGCACTGCATCCCCAGTGCTGACAGTGCACTCTCTGGACTCACTGCAGTGCATCCCCAGTGGTGCCAGTGCACTCTCTGGACTCACTGCACTGCATCCCCAGTGGCGCCAGTGCACTCTCTGGAGTCTCTGCAGTGCATCCCCAGTGGTGCCAGTGCACTCTGTGGACTCACTGTACTGCATCCCCAGTGGTGCCAGTGCACTCTCTGGACTCACTGCAGTACATCCCCAATGGTGCCAGTGTACTCTCTGCACTCACTGCAGTGCATCCCCTGTGGTGCCAGTGCACTCTCTGGACTCACTGCACTGCATCTCCAGTGGTGCCAGTGCACTCTCTGGACTAACTGAACTGCATCCCCTATTGATCCAGTGCACTCTCTGGAGTCACTGCACTGCATCCCCAGTGGTGCCAGTGCACTCTCTGGACTCACCGCACTGCATCCAGAGTGGTGCCATTGCACTCTCTGGACTCACTGCACTGCATCCCCAGTGGTGCCAGTGCACTCTCTGGACTCACCGCACTGCATCCCCAGTGGTGCCAGTGCACTCTCTGGACTCACTGCAGTGCATCCCCAGTGGTGCCAGTGCACTCTCTGGACTTACAGCACTGCATCCCCAGTGGTGCCAGTGCACTCTCTGGACTCACTGCGCTGAATCCCCAGTAGTGCCAGTGCACTCTCTGGACTCACTGCTCTGCATCCCCAGTGGTGCCAGTGCACTCTCTGGAGTCACTGCAGTGCTTCCCCAGTGGTGCCAGTGCACTCTCTGGACTCACTGCTCTGCATCCCCAGTGGTGCCAGTGCACTCTCTGGAGTCACTGCAGTGCTTCCCCAGTGGTGCCAGTGCACTCTCTAGAGTCACTGCAGTGCATCCCCAGTGGTGCCAGCGCACTCTCTGGAGTCTCTGCAGTGCATCCCCAGTGGTGCCAGTGCACTCTGTGGACTCACTGCACTGCATCCCCAGTGGTGCCAGTGCACTCTCTGGACTCACTGCACTGCATCCCCAGTGGTGCCAGTGCACTCTCTGGACTCACTGCACTGCATCCCCAGTGGTGCCAGTGCACTCTCTGGACTCACTGCAGTACATCGCCAATGGTGCCAGTGTACTCTCTGCACTCACTGAACTGCATCCCCTATTGATCCAGTGCACTCTCTGGAGTCACTGCACTTCATACCCAGTGGTGCCAGTGCACTCTTTGGAGTTACTGCAGTGCATCCCCAGTGGTGCCAGTGCACTCTCTGGACTCACTGCACTGCATCCCCAGTGGTGCCAGTGCACTCTCTGGAGTCTCTGCAGTGCATCCCCAGTGGTGCCAGTGCACTCTGTGGACTCACTGTACTGCATCCCCAGTGGTGCCAGTGCACTCTCTGGACTCACTGCAGTACATCCCCAATGGTGCCAGTGTACTCTCTGCACTCACTGCAGTGCATCCCCTGTGGTGCCAGTGCACTCTCTGGACTCACTGCACTGCATCCCCAGTGGTGCCAGTGCACTCTCTGGACTCACTGCAGTGCATCCCCAGTGCTGCCAGTGCACTCTCTGGAGTCACTGCACTGCATCCCCAGTGGTGCCAGTGCACTCTCTGGACTCACCGCACTGCATCCAGAGTGGTGCCATTGCACTCTCTGGACTCACTGCACTGCATCCCCAGTGGTGCCAGTGCACTCTCTGGACTCACCGCACTGCATCCCCAGTGGTGCCAGTGCACTCTCTGGACTCACTGCAGTGCATCCCCAGTGGTGCCAGTGCACTCTCTGGACTTACAGCACTGCATCCCCAGTGGTGCCAGTGCACTCTCTGGACTCACTGCGCTGAATCCCCAGTAGTGCCAGTGCACTCTCTGGACTCAATGCTCTGCATCCCCAGTGGTGCCAGTGCACTCTCTGGAGTCACTGCAGTGCTTCCCCAGTGGTGCCAGTGCACTCTCTGGACTCACTGCTCTGCATCCCCAGTGGTGCCAGTGCACTCTCTGGAGTCACTGCAGTGCTTCCCCAGTGGTGCCAGTGCACTCTCTAGAGTCACTGCAGTGCATCCCCAGTGGTGCCAGCGCACTCTCTGGAGTCTCTGCAGTGCATCCCCAGTGGTGCCAGTGCACTCTCTGGACTCACTGTACTGCATCCCCAGTGGTGCCAGTGCACTCTCTGGACTCACTGCACTGCATCCCCAGTGGTGCCAGTGCACTCTCTGGACTCACTGCAGTACATCCCCAATGGTGCCAGTGTACTCTCTGCACTCACTGCAGTGCATCCCCAGTGGTGCCAGTGCACTCTCTGGACTCACTGCACTGCATCCCCAGTGGTGCCAGCGCACTCTCTGGAGTCTCTGCAGTGCATCCCCAGTGGTGCCAGTGCACTCTCTGGACTCACTGCAGTGCATCCCCAATTGATCCAGTGCACTCTCTGGACTCACTGCACTGCATCCAGAGTGGTGCCAGTGCACTCTCTGGACTCACTGCAGTGCATCCCCAGTGGTGCCAGTGCACTCTCTAGAGTCACTGCACTGCATCCCCAGTGGTGCCAGTGCACTCTCTGGACTCACAGCACTGCATCCCCAGTGGTGCCAGTGCACTCTCTGTAGTCATTGCGCTGCATCCCCAGTAGTACCAGTGCACTCTCTGGACTCACTGCACTGCATCCCCAGTGGGGCCAGTGCACTCTCAGGAGTCATTTCAGTGCATCCCCAGTGGTGCCAGTGAACTCTATGGACTCACTGCAGTGCATCCCCAGTGGTGCCAGTGCACTCTCTGGACTCACTGCAGTGCATCCCCAGTGGTGCCAATGTACTCTCTGGACTCACTGCACTGCATCCCCAAGGTGCCAGTGCACTCTCTGCACTCACTACACTGCATCCCAGGTGGTGCCAGTGCACTCTCTGGACTCACTGCAGTGCATCACCAGTGGTGCCAGTGCACTCTCTGGACTCACAGCAGTGCATTCCCAGTGGTGCCAGTGCACTCTCTGGACTCACTGCACTGCATCCCCAGTGGTGCCAGTGCACTATCTGGACTCAATGCACTGCATCCCCAGTGGTGCCAGTGCACTCTCTGGACTCACTGCAGTGCATCCCCAGTGGTGCCAGTGCACTCTCTGGACTCACTGCAGTGCATCCCCAGTGGTGCCAGTGCACTCTCTGGACTCACTGCACTGCATCCCCAGTGGTGCCAGTGCACTCTCTGGAGTCTCTGCAGTGCATCCCCAGTGGTGCCAGTGCACTCTGTGGACTCACTGTACTGCATCCCCAGTGGTGCCAGTGCACTCTCTGGACTCACTGCACTGCATCCCCAGTGGTGCCAGTGTACTCTCTGGACTCACTGCAGTGCATCCCCAGTGGTGCCAGTGCACTCTCTGGACTCACTGCAGTGCATCCCCAGTGGTGCCAGTTCACTCTCTGGAGTCACTGTACTGCATCCCCAGTGGTGCCAGTGCACTCTCTGGACTCACTGCACTGCATCCCCAGTGGTGCCAGTGCACTCTGTGGACTCACTGTACTGCATCCCCAGTGGTGCCAGTGCACTCTCTGGACTCACAGCACTGCATCCCCAGTGGTGCCAGTGCACTCTCTGGACTCACTGCAGTACATCCCCAATTGTGCCAGTGTACTCTCTGCACTCACTGCAGTGCATCCCCAGTGGTGCCAGTGCACTCTCTGGACTCACTGCAGTGCATCCCCAGTGGTGCCAGTTCACTCTCTGGAGTCACTGTACTGCATCCCCAGTGGTGCCAGTGCACTCTCTGGACTCACTGCACTGCATCCCCAGTGGTGCCAGTGCACTCTCTGGACTCACTGCACTGCATCCCCAGTGGTGCCAGTGCACTCTCTGGACTCACTGTACTGCATCCACAGTGGTGCCAGTGCACTCTCTGGACAAACCGCACTGCATCCAGAGTGGTGCCAGTGCACTCTCTGGACTCACGGCACTGCATTCCCAGTGGTGCCACTGCACTCTCTGGACTAACTGCAGTGCATCCCCAGTGGGGCCAGTGCACTCTCTGGACTCACTGCACTGCATCCCCAGTGGTGCCAGTGCTCTCTCTGGACTCACTGCACTGCATCCCCAGTGGTGCCAGTGCACTCTCTGGACTCACTGCACTGCATCACCAGTGGTGCCAGTGCACTCTCTGGACTCACTGCAGTGCATCCCCAGTGGTGCCAGTGCACTCTCTGGACTCACTGCACTGCATCCCCAGTGGTGCCAATGCACTCTCTAGAGTCACTGCAGTGCATCCCCAGTGGTGCCAGTGCACTCTCTGGACTCACTGCACTGCATCCCCAGTGGTGCCAGTGCACTCTCTGGACTCACTGCAGTGCATCCCCAGTGGTGCCAGTGCACTCTCTGGACTCACTGCAGTGCATCCCCAGTGGTGCCAGTGCACTCTCTGGACTTACAGCACTGCATCCCCAGTGGTGCCAGTGCACTCTCTGGACTCACTGCGCTGCATCCCCAGTGGTGCCAGTGCACTCTCTGGACTCACTGCACTGCATCCCCAGTGGTGCCAGTGCACTCTCTGTAGTCATTGCGCTGCATCCCCAGTGGTGCCAGGGCACTCTGTGGACTCACTGCACTGCATCCCCAGTGGTGCCAGTGCACTCTCTGGAGTCACTGCAGTGCTTCCCCAGTGGTGCCAGTGCACTCTCTGGACTCACTGCACTGCATCCCCATTGGTGCCGGTGCACTCTCTAGAGTCACTGCAGTGCATCCCCAGTGGTGCCAGTGCACTCTCTGGAGTCTCTGCAGTGCATCTCCAGTGGTGCCAGTGCACTCTCTGGACTCACTTCACTGCATCCCCAGTGGTGCCAGTGCACTCTCTGTAGTCATTGCGCTGCATCCCCAGTGGTGCCAGTGCACTCTCTGGACTCACTGCACTGCATACCCAGTGGTGCCAGTGCACTCTCTGGACTCACTGCAGTACATCCCCAATGGTGCCAGTGTACTCTCTGCACTCACTGCAGTGCATACCCAGTGGTGCCAGTGCACTCTCTGGACTCACTGCAGTGCATCCCCAGTGGTGCCAGTGCACTCTCAGGACTCACTGCAGTGCATCCCCAGTGGTGCCAGTTCACTCTCTGGAGTCACTGTACTGCATCCCAAGTGGTGCCATTGCACTCTCTGGAGTCACTGTACTGCATCCCCAGTGGTGCCAGTGCACTCTCTGGACTCACTGCACTGCATCCCCAGTGGTGCCAGTGCACTCTCTGGAGTCTCTGCACTGCATCCCCAGTGGTGCCAGTGCACTCTGTGGACTCACTGTACTGCATCCCCAGGGTGCCAGTGCACTCTCTGGACTCACTGCACTGCATTCCCAGTGGTGCCAGTGCACTCTCTGGACTCACCGCACTGCATCCCCAGTGGTGCCAGTGCACTCTCTGGACTCACTGCAGTGCATCCCCAGTGGTGCCAGTGCACTCTCTGGACTCACTGCACTGCATCCCCAGTGGTGCCAGTGCACTCTCTGGAGTCTCTGCAGTGCATCCCCAGTGGTGCCAGTGCACTCTCTGGAGTCACTGTACTGCATCCCCAGTGGTGCCAGTGCACTCTCTGGAGTCTCTGCAGTGCATCCCCAGTGGTGCCAGTGCACTCTCTGGAGTCACTGTACTGCATCCCCAGTGGTGCCAGTTCACTCTCTGGACTCACTGCACTGCATCCCCAGTGGTGCCAGTGCACTCTCTGGAGTCTCTGCAGTGCATCCCCAGTGGTGCCAGTGCACTCTGTGGACTCACTGTACTGCATCCCCAGGGTGCCAGTGCAATCTTTGGACTCACCGCACTGCATCCAGAGTGGTGCCAGTGCACTCTCTGGACTCACCGCACTGCATCCCCAGTGGTGCCAGTGCACTCTCTGGACTCACTGCGCTGCATCCCCAGTGGTGCCAGTGCACTCTCTGGACTCACTGCAGTGCATCCCAAGTGGTGCCAGTGCACTCTCTGTAGTCATTGCACTGCATCCCCAGTTGTGCCAGTGCAATCTCCGGACTCACTGCACTGCATCCAGAGTGGTGCCAGTGCACTCTCTGGAGTCACTACACTGCATCCCCAGTGGTGCCAGTGCACTCTCTGCACTCACTGCAGTGCATCCCCAGTGGTGCCAGTGCACTCTCTGGACTCACTGCACTACATCCCCAGTGGTGCCAGTGCACTCTCTGGACTCACTGCACTGCATCCCCAGTGGTGCCAGTGCACTCTCTGGAGTCACTGCACTGCATCCCCAGTGGTTCCAGTGCACTCTCTGGACTCACTGCACTGCATCCCCAGAGGTGCCAGTGCACTCTCTGGACTCACTGCACTACATCCCCAGTGGTGCCAGTGCACTCTCTGGAGTCTCTGCAGTGCATCCCCAGTGGTGCCAGTGCAGTCTGTGGACTCACTGTACTGCATCCCCAGTGGTGCCAGTGCACTCTCTGGACTCACTGCAGTACATCCCCAATGGTGCCAGTGTACTCTCTGCACTCACTGCAGTGCATCTCCAGTGGTGCCAGTGCACTCTCTGGACTCACTGCAGTGCATCCCCAGTGGTGCCAGTGCACTCTGTGGACTCACTGCACTGCATCCCCAGTGGTGCCAGTGCACTCTCTGGACTCACTGCACTGCATCCCCAGTGGTGCCAGTGCACTCTCTGGACTAAATGAACTGCATCCCCAATTGATCCAGTGCACTCTCTGGACTCACAGCACTGCATCCCAAGTGGTGCCAGTGCACTCTCTGTAGTCATTGCGCTGCAACCCCAGTGCTGCCAGTGCAATCTCTGGACTCACTGCACTGCATCCCCAGTGGTGCCAGTGCACTCTCTGGACTCACTGCACTGCATCCCCAGTGGTGCCAGTGCACTCTCTGGACTCACTGCAGTGCATCCCCAGTGGTGCCAGTGCACTCTCTGGACTCACTGCAGTGCATCCCCAGTGGTGCCAGTTCACTCTCTGGAGTCACTGTACTGCATCCCCAGTGGTGCCAGTTCACTCTCTGGAGTCACTGCACTGCATCCCCAGTGGTGCCAGTGCACTCTCTGGACTCACTGCACTGCATCCCCAGTGGTGCCAGTGCACTCTCTGGAGTCTCTGCAGTGCATCCCCAGTGGTGCCAGTGCACTCTGTGGACTCACTGTACTGCATCCCCAGGGTGCCAGTGCAATCTTTGGACTCACCGCACTGCATCCAGAGTGGTGCCAGTGCACTCTCTGGACTCACCGCACTGCATCCCCAGTGGTGCCAGTGCACTCTCTGGACTCACTGCGCTGCATCCCCAGTGGTGCCAGTGCACTCTCTGGACTCACTGCAGTGCATCCCAAGTGGTGCCAGTGCACTCTCTGTAGTCATTGCGCTGCATCCCCAGTTGTGCCAGTGCAATCTCCGGACTCACTGCACTGCATCCAGAGTGGTGCCAGTGCACTCTCTGGAGTCACTACACTGCATCCCCAGTGGTGCCAGTGCACTCTCTGCACTCACTGCAGTGCATCCCCAGTGGTGCCAGTGCACTCTCTGGACTCACTGCACTACATCCCCAGTGGTGCCAGTGCACTCTCTGGACTCACTGCACTGCATCACCAGTGGTGCCAGTGCACTCTCTGGAGTCACTGCACTGCATCCCCAGTGGTTCCAGTGCACTCTCTGGACTCACTGCAGTGCATCCCCAGAGGTGCCAGTGCACTCTCTGGACTCACTGCACTACATCCCCAGTGGTGCCAGTGCACTCTCTGGAGTCTCTGCAGTGCATCCCCAGTGGTGCCAGTGCACTCTGTGGACTCACTGTACTGCATCCCCAGTGGTGCCAGTGCACTCTCTGGACTCACTGCAGTACATCCCCAATGGTGCCAGTGTACTCTCTGCACTCACTGCAGTGCATCTCCAGTGGTGCCAGTGCACTCTCTGGACTCACTGCAGTGCATCCCCAGTGGTGCCAGTGCACTCTGTGGACTCACTGCACTGCATCCCCAGTGGTGCCAGTGCACTCTCTGGACTCACTGCACTGCATCCCCAGTGGTGCCAGTGCACTCTCTGGACTAACTGAACTGCATCCCCAATTGATCCAGTGCACTCTCTGGACTCACTGCACTGCATCCCCACTGGTGCCAGTGCACTCTCTGGACTCACAGCACTGCATCCCCAGTGCTGCCAGTGCACTCTCTGGACTCACTGCACTGCATCACCAGTGGTGCCAGTGCACTCTCTGGAGTCACTGCAGTGCATCCCCAGTGGTGCCAGTGTACTCTGTGGACTCACTGTACTTCATCCACAGTGGTGCCAGTGCACTCTCTGGACTCACCACTCTGCATCCAGAGTGGTGCCAGTGCACTCTCTGGACTCACTGCACTGCATTCCCAGTGGTGCCAGTGCACTCTCTGGACTAACTGTACTGCATCCCCAATTGATCCAGTGCACTCTCTGACTCACTGCACTGCATCCCCAGTGGTGCCAGTGCACTCTCTGGACTCACTGCACTGCATCCCCAGTGGTGCCAGTGCTCTCTCTGGACTCACTGCACTGCATCCCCAGTGGTGCCAGTGCACTCTCTGGACTCACTGCACTGCATCACCAGTGGTGCCAGTGCACTCTCTGGACTCACTGCAGTGCATCCCCAGTGGTGCCAGTGCACTCTCTGGACTCACTGCAGTGCATCCCCAGTGGTGCCAGTGCACTCTCTAGAGTCACTGCAGTTCATCCCCAGTGGTGCCAGTGCACTCTCTGGACTCACTGCAGTGCATCACCAGTGGTGCCAGTGCACTCTCTGGAGTTACTGCACTGCATCCCCAGTGGTGCCAGTGCACTCTCTGGACTCACTGCGCTGAATCCCCAGTAGTGCCAGTGCAGTCTCTAGACTCACTGCTCTGCATCCCCAGTGGTGCCAGTGCACTCTCTGGAGTCACTGCAGTGCTTCCCCAGTGGTGCCAGTGCACTCTCTGGACTCACTGCACTGCATCCACAGTGGTGCCAGTGCACTATCTGGACTCACTGCACTGCATCCCCAGTGCTGACAGTGCACTCTCTGGACTCACTGCACTGCATCCCCAGTGGTGTTAGTGCACTCTCTGGACTCACTGCAGTGCATCCCCAGTGGTGCCAGTGCACTCTCTGGACTCACTGCACTGCATCCCCAGTGGTGCCAGTTCACTCTCTGGAGTCACTGTACTGCATCCCCAGTGGTGCCAGTGCACTCTGTGGACTCACTGCACTGCATCCCCAGTGGTGCCAGTGCACTCTCTGGACTCACTGCACTGCATCCCCAGTGGTGCCAGTGCACTCTCTGCACTCACTGCACTGCATCCCCAGTGGTGCCAGTGCACTCTCTGGACTCACTGCAGTGCATCCCCAGTGGTGCCAGTTCACTCTCTGGAGTCACTGTACTGCATCTCCAGTGGTGCCAGTGCACTCTCTGAACTCACTGTACTGCATCCACAGTGGTACCAGTGCACTCTCTGGACTCACCGCACTGCATCCAGAGTGGTGCCAGTGCACTCTCTAGAGTCACTGCAGTGCATCCCCAGTGGTGCCAGTGCACTCTCTGGACTCACTGCACTGCATCACCAGTGGTGCCAGTGCACTCTCTGGAGTCACGGCAGTGCATCCCCAGTGGTGCCAGTGCACTCTCTGGACTCATTGCAGTGCATCCCCAGTGGTGCCAGTGCTCTCTCTGGACTCACCGCACTGCATCCAGAGTGGTGCCAGTGCACTCTCTGGACTCACTGCAGTGCATCCCCAGTGGTGCCAGTGCACTATCTGGACTCACTGCAGTGCATCCAGAGTGGTGCCAGTGCACTCTGTGGACTCACTGTACTGCATCCCCAGTGGTGCCAGTGCACTCTCTGGACTCACTGCACTGCATCCCCAGTGGTGCCAGTGCACTCTATGTAGTCACTGCACTGCATCCCCAGTGGTGCCAGTGCACTCTCTGGACTCACTGCATTGCATCCCCAGTGGTGCCAGTGCACTCTCTGGACTCACTGCAGTGCATCCCCAGTGGTGCCAGTGCACTCTCTGGACTCACAGCACTGCATCCCCAGTGGTGCCAGTGCACTCTCTGGACTCACAGCAGTGCATCCCCAGTGGTGCCAGTGCACTCTCTGGACTCACTGCACTGCATCCCCAGTGGTGCCAGTGCACTCTCTGGACTCACTGCACTGCATCCCCAGTGGTGCCAGTGCACTCTCTGGAGTCTCTGCAGTTAATCCCCAGTGGTGCCAGTGCACTCTATGGACTCACTGTACTGCATCCCCAGTGGTGCCAGTGCACTCTGTGGACTCACTGTACTGCATCCCCAGTGGTGCCAGTGCACTCTCTGGACTCACTGCAGTACATCCCCAATGGTGCTAGTGTACTCTCTGCACTCACTGCAGTGCATCCCCAGTGGTGCCAGTTCACTCTCTGGAGTCACTGTACTGCATCCCCAGTGGTGCCAGTGCACTCTCTGGACTCACTGCACTGCATCCCCAGTGGTGCCAGTGCACTCTCTGGACTCACTGCACTGCATCCCCAGTGGTGCCAGTGCACTCTGTGGACTCACTGTACTGCATCCACAGTGGTGCCAGTGCACTCTCTGGACTCACCGCACTGCATCCAGAGTGGTGCCAGTGCACTCTCTAGAGTCACTGCAGTGCATCCCCAGTGGTGCCAGTGCACTCTCTGGACTCACTGCACTGCATCACCAGTAGTGCCAGTGCACTCTCTGGAGTCACTGCAGTGCATCCCCAGTGGTGCCTGTGCACTCTGTGGACTCACTGCACTGCATCCCCAGTGGTGCCAGTGCACTCTCTGGACTCACCGCACTGCATCCAGAGTGGTGCCAGTGCACTCTCTGGACTCACTGCAGTCCATCCCCAGTGGTGCCAGTGCACTCTCTGGACTCACTGCAGTGCATCCCCCGTGGTGCCAGTGCACTCTGTGGACTCACTGTACTGCATCCCCAGTGGTGCCAGTGCACTCTCTGGACTCACTGCACTGCATCCCGAGTGGGGCCAGTGCACTCTATGTAGTCATTGCGCTGCATCCCCAGTGGTGCCAGTGCACTCTCTGGACTCACTGCAGTGCATCACCAGTGGTGCCAGTGCACTCTCTGCACTCACTGCACTGCATCCCCAGTGGTGCCAGTGCACTCTCTGGACTCACTGCAGTGCATCCCCAGTGGTGTCAGTGCACTCTCTGGACTCACTGCACTGCATCCCCAGTGGTGCCAGTGCACTCTCTGGACTCACAGCAGTGCATCCCCAGTGGTGCCAGTGCACTCTCTGGACTCACTGCAGTGCATCCCCAGTGGTGCCAGTGCACTCTCTGGACTCACTGCACTGCATCCCCAGTTGTGCCAGTGCACTCTCTGGAGTCTCTGCAGTGCATCCCCAGTGGTGCTAGTGCACTCTATGGACTCACTGCACTGCATCCCCAGTGGTGCCAGTGCACTCTCTGGACTCACTGCAGTGCATCCCCAGTGGTGCCAATGCACTCTCTGGACTCACTGCACTGCATCCCCAAGGTGCCAGTGCACTCTCTGCACTCACTACACTGCATCCCCAGTGGTGCCAGTGCACTCTCTGGACTCACTGCACTGCATCCCCAGTGGTGCCAGTGCACTCTCTGGACTCACAGCAGTGCATTCCCAGTGGTGCCAGTGCACTCTCTGGACTCACTGCACTGCATCCCCAGTGGTGCCAGTGCACTATCTGGACTCAATGCACTGCATCCCCAGTGGTGCCAGTGCACTCTCTGGACTCACTGCACTGCATCCCCAGTGGTGCCAGTGCACTCTCTGTAGTCATTGCGCTGCATCCCCAGTGGTGCCAGGGCACTCTGTGGACTCACTGCACTGCATCCCCAGTGGTGCCAGTGCACTCTCTGGAGTCACTGCAGTGCATCCCCAGTGGTGCCAGTGCACTCTCTGGACACACTGCACTGCATCCCCAGTGGTGCCAGTGCACTCTCTGGACTCACAGTACTGCATCCGCAGTGGTACCAGTGCACTCTCTGGACTCACCGCACTGCATCCAGAGTGGTGCCAGTGCACTCTCTAGAGTCACTGCAGTGCATCCCCAGTGGTGCCAGTGCACTCTCTGGACTCACTGCACTGCATCACCAGTGGTGCCAGTGCACTCTCTGGAGTCACGGCAGTGCATCCCCAGTGGTGCCAGTGCACTCTCTGGACTCATTGCAGTGCATCCCCAGTGGTGCCAGTGCTCTCTCTGGACTCACCGCACTGCATCCAGAGTGGTGCCAGTGCACTCTCTGGACTCACTGCACTGCATCCCCAGTGGTGCCAGTGCACTATCTGGACTCACTGCAGTGCATCCAGAGTGGTGCCAGTGCACTCTCTGGACTCACTGCACTGCATCCCAAGTGGTGCCAGTGCACTCTCTGGACTCACTGCACTACATCCCCAGTGGTGCCAGTGCACTCTATGTAGTCACTGCACTGCATCCCCAGTGGTGCCAGTGCACTCTCTGGACTCACTGCATTGCATCCCCAGTGGTGCCAGTGCACTCTCTGGACTCACTGCAGTGCATCCCCAGTGGTGCCAGTGCACTCTCTGGACTCACAGCACTGCATCCCCAGTGGTGCCAGTGCACTCTCTGGACTCACTGCACTGCATCCCCAGTGGTGCCAGTGCACTCTCTGGAGTCACTGCACTGCATCCCCAGTGGTGCCAGTGCACTCTCTGGAGTCTCTGCAGTTAATCCCCAGTGGTGCCAGTGCACTCTATGGACTCACTGTACTGCATCCCCAGTGGTGCCAGTGCACTCTGTGGACTCACTGTACTGCATCCCCAGTGGTGCCAGTGCACTCTCTGGACTCACTGCAGTACATCCCCAATGGTGCTAGTGTACTCTCTGCACTCACTGCAGTGCATCCCCAGTGGTGCCAGTGCACTCTCTGGACTCACTGCAGTGCATCCCCAGTGGTGCCAGTTCACTCTCTGGACTCACTGTACTGCATCCCCAGTGGTGCCAGTGCACTCTCTGGACTCACTGCAGTGCATCCCCAGTGGTGCCAGTGCACTCTCTGGACTCACTGCACTGCATCCCCAGTGGTGCCAGTGCACTCTGTGGACTCACTGTACTGCATCCACAGTGGTGCCAGTGCACTCTCTGGACTCACCGCACTGCATCCAGAGTGGTGCCAGTGCACTCTCTAGAGTCACTGCAGTGCATCTCCAGTGGTGCCAGTGCACTCTCTGGACTCACTGCACTGCATCACCAGTGGTGCCAGTGCACTCTCTGGAGTCACTGCAGTGCATCCCCAGTGGTGCCAGTGCACTCTCTGGACTCACTGCACTGCATCCCCAGTGGTGCCAGTGCACTCTCTGGACTCACCGCACTGCATCCAGAGTGGTGCCAGTGCACTCTCTGGACTCACTGCAGTCCATCCCCAGTGGTGCCAGTGCACTCTCTGGACTCACTGCAGTGCATCCCCCGTGGTGCCAGTGCACTCTGTGGACTCACTGTACTGCATCCCCAGTGGTGCCAGTGCACTCTCTGGACTCACTGCACTGCATCCCCAGTGGGGCCAGTGCACTCTATGTAGTCATTGCGCTGCATCCCCAGTGGTGCCAGTGCACTCTCTGGACTCACTGCACTGCATCCCCAGTGGTGCCAGTGCACTCTCTGGACTCACTGCAGTGCATCCCCAGTGGTGCCAATGCACTCTCTGGACTCACTGCACTGCATCCCCAAGGTGCCAGTGCACTCTCTGCACTCACTACACTGCATCCCCAGTGGTGCCAGTGCACTCTCTGGACTCACTGCACTGCATCCCCAGTGGTGCCAGTGCACTCTCTGGACTCACAGCAGTGCATTCCCAGTGGTGCCAGTGCACTCTCTGGACTCACTGCACTGCATCCCCAGTGGTGCCAGTGCACTATCTGGACTCAATGCACTGCATCCCCAGTGGTGCCAGTGCACTCTCTGGACTCACTGCACTGCATCCCCAGTGGTGCCAGTGCACTCTCTGTAGTCATTGCGCTGCATCCCCAGTGGTGCCAGGGCACTCTGTGGACTCACTGCACTGCATCCCCAGTGGTGCCAGTGCACTCTCTGGAGTCACTGCAGTGCATCCCCAGTGGTGCCAGTGCACTCTCTGGACACACTGCACTGCATCCCCAGTGGTGCCAGTGCACTCTCTGGACTCACAGCAGTGCATCCCCAGTGGTGCCAGTGCACTCTCTGGACTCACTGCAGTGCATCCCCAGTGGTGCCAGTGCACTCTCTGGACTCACTGCACTGCATCCCCAGTGGTGCCAGTGCACTCTCTGGAGTCTCTGCAGAGCATCCCCAGTGGTGCCAGTGCACTCTGTGGACTCACTGTACTGCATCCCCAGTGGTGCCAGTGCACTCTCTGGACTCACAGCACTGCATCCCCAGTGGTGCCAGTGCACTCTCTGGACTCACTGCAGTACATCCCCAATTGTGCCAGTGTACTCTCTGCACTCACTGCAGTGCATCCCCAGTGGTGCCAGTGCACTCTCTGGACTCACTGCAGTGCATCCCCAGTGGTGCCAGTTCACTCTCTGGAGTCACTGTACTGCATCCCCAGTGGTGCCAGTGCACTCTCTGGACTCACTGCACTGCATCCCCAGTGGTGCCAGTGCACTCTCTGGACTCACTGTACTGCATCCACAGTGGTGCCAGTGCACTCTCTGGACTCACCGCACTGCATCCAGAGTGGTGCCAGTGCACTCTCTGGACTCACGGCACTGCATTCCCAGTGGTGCCACTGCACTCTCTGGACTCACTGCAGTGCATCCCCAGTGGTGCCAGTGCACTCTCTGGACTCACTGCACTGCATCCCCAGTGGTGCCAGTGCTCTCTCTGGACTCACTGCACTGCATCCCCAGTGGTGCCAGTGCACTCTCTGGACTCACTGCACTGCATCACCAGTGGTGCCAGTGCACTCTCTGGACTCACTGCAGTGCATCCCCAGTGGTGCCAGTGCACTCTCTGGACTCACTGCACTGCATCCCCAGTGGTGCCAATGCACTCTCTAGAGTCACTGCAGTGCATCCCCAGTGGTGCCAGTGCACTCTCTGGACTCACTGCACTGCATCCCCAGTGGTGCCGGTGCACTCTCTGGAGTCACTGCACTGCATCCCCAGTGGTGCCAGTGCACTCTCTGGACTCACTGCAGTGCATCCCCAGTGGTGCCAGTGCACTCTCTGGACTTACAGCACTGCATCCCCAGTGGTGCCAGTGCACTCTCTGGACTCACTGCGCTGCATCCCCAGTGGTGCCAGTGCACTCTCTGGACTCACTGCACTGCATCCCCAGTGGTGCCAGTGCACTCTCTGTAGTCATTGCGCTGCATCCCCAGTGGTGCCAGGGCACTCTGTGGACTCACTGCACTGCATCCCCAGTGGTGCCAGTGCACTCTCTGGAGTCACTGCAGTGCTTCCCCAGTGGTGCCAGTGCACTCTCTGGAGTCACTGCACTGCATCCCCATTGGTGCCGGTGCACTCTCTAGAGTCACTGCAGTGCATCCCCAGTGGTGCCAGTGCACTCTCTGGAGTCTCTGCAGTGCATCTCCAGTGGTGCCAGTGCACTCTCTGGACTCACTTCACTGCATCCCCAGTGGTGCCAGTGCACTCTGTGGACTCACTGTACTGCATCCCCAGTGGTGCCAGTGCACTCTCTGGACTCACTGCACTGCATACCCAGTGGTGCCAGTGCACTCTCTGGACTCACTGCAGTACATCCCCAATGGTGCCAGTGTACTCTCTGCACTCACTGCAGTGCATACCCAGTGGTGCCAGTGCACTCTCTGCACTCACTGCAGTGCATCCCCAGTGGTGCCAGTGCACTCTCAGGACTCACTGCAGTGCATCCCCAGTGGTGCCAGTTCACTCTCTGGAGTCACTGCACTGCATCCCAAGTGGTGCCATTGCAATCTCTGGAGTCACTGTACTGCATCCCCAGTGGTGCCAGTGCACTCTCTGGACTCACTGCACTGCATCCCCAGTGGTGCCAGTGCACTCTCTGGAGTCTCTGCAGTGCATCCCCAGTGGTGCCAGTGCACTCTGTGGACTCACTGTACTGCATCCCCAGGGTGCCAGTGCACTCTCTGGACTCACTGCACTGCATCCCCAGTGGTGCCAGTGCACTCTCTGGACTCACCGCACTGCATCCCCAGTGGTGCCAGTGCACTCTCTGGACTCACTGCAGTGCATCCCCAGTGGTGCCAGTGCACTCTCTGGACTCACAGCACTGCATCCCAAGTGGTGCCAGTGCACTCTCTGTAGTCATTGCGCTGCAACCCCAGTGCTGCCAGTGCAATCTCTGGACTCACTGCACTGCATCCCCAGTGGGGCCAGTGCACTCTCTGGACTCACTGCACTGCATCCCCAGTGGTGCCAGTGCACTCTCTGGACTCACTGCAGTGCATCCCCAGTGGTGCCAGTGCACTCTCAGGACTCACTGCAGTGCATCCCCAGTGGTGCCAGTTCACTCTCTGGAGTCACTGTACTGCATCCCCAGTGGTGCCAGTTCACTCTCTGGAGTCACTGCACTGCATCCCCAGTGGTGCCAGTGCACTCTCTGGACTAACTGCACTGCATCCCCAGTGGTGCCAGTGCACTCTCTGGAGTCTCTGCAGTGCATCCCCAGTGGTGCCAGTGCACTCTGTGGACTCACTGTACTGCATCCCCAGGGTGCCAGTGCAATCTCTGGACTCACCGCACTGCATCCAGAGTGGTGCCAGTGCACTCTCTGGACTCACCGCACTGCATCCCCAGTGGTGCCAGTGCACTCTCTGGACTCACTGCGCTGCATCCCCAGTGGTGCCAGTGCACTCTCTGGACTCACTGCAGTGCATCCCAAGTGGTGCCAGTGCACTCTCTGTAGTCATTGCGCTGCATCCCCAGTGGTGCCAGTGCAATCACCGGACTCACTGCACTGCATCCAGAGTGGTGCCAGTGCACTCTCTGGAGTCACTACACTGCATCCCCAGTGGTGCCAGTGCACTCTCTGCACTCACTGCAGTGCATCCCCAGTGGTGCCAGTGCACTCTCTGGACTCACTGCACTGCATCCCCAGTGGTGCCAGTGCTCTCTCTGGACTCACTGCACTGCATCCCCAGTGGTGCCAGTGCACTCTCTGGACTCACTGCACTGCATCACCAGTGGTGCCAGTGCACTCTCTGGACTCACTGCAGTGCATCCCCAGTGGTGCCAGTGCACTCTCTGGACTCACTGCACTGCATCCCCAGTGGTGCCAATGCACTCTCTAGAGTCACTGCAGTGCATCCCCAGTGGTGCCAGTGCACTCTCTGGACTCACTGCACTGCATCCCCAGTGGTGCCAGTGCACTCTCTGGACTCACTGCACTGCATCCCCAGTGGTGCCAGTGCACTCTCTGGACTCACTGCAGTGCATCCCCAGTGGTGCCAGTGCACTCTCTGGACTTACAGCACTGCATCCCCAGTGGTGCCAGTGCACTCTCTGGACTCACTGCGCTGCATCCCCAGTGGTGCCAGTGCACTCTCTGGACTCACTGCACTGCATCCCCAGTGGTGCCAGTGCACTCTCTGTAGTCATTGCGCTGCATCCCCAGTGGTGCCAGGGCACTCTGTGGACTCACTGCACTGCATCCCCAGTGGTGCCAGTGCACTCTCTGGAGTCACTGCAGTGCTTCCCCAGTGGTGCCAGTGCACTCTCTGGACTCACTGCACTGCATCCCCATTGGTGCCGGTGCACTCTCTAGAGTCACTGCAGTGCATCCCCAGTGGTGCCAGTGCACTCTCTGGAGTCTCTGCAGTGCATCTCCAGTGGTGCCAGTGCACTCTCTGGACTCACTTCACTGCATCCCCAGTGGTGCCAGTGCACTCTGTGGACTCACTGTACTGCATCCCCAGTGGTGCCAGTGCACTCTCTGGACTCACTGCACTGCATCCCCAGTGGTGCCAGTGCACTCTCTGGACTCACTGCAGTACATCCCCAATGGTGCCAGTGTACTCTCTGCACTCACTGCAGTGCATACCCAGTGGTGCCAGTGCACTCTCTGGACTCACTGCAGTGCATCCCCAGTGGTGCCAGTGCACTCTCAGGACTCACTGCAGTGCATCCCCAGTGGTGCCAGTTCACTCTCTGGAGTCACTGTACTGCATCCCAAGTGGTGCCATTGCAATCTCTGGAGTCACTGTACTGCATCCCCAGTGGTGCCAGTGCACTCTCTGGACTCACTGCACTGCATCCCCAGTGGTGCCAGTGCACTCTCTGGAGTCTCTGCAGTGCATCCCCAGTGGTGCCAGTGCACTCTGTGGACTCACTGTACTGCATCCCCAGTGGGGCCAGTGCACTCTCTGGACTCACTGCACTGCATCCCCAGTGGTGCCAGTGCACTCTCTGGACTCACTGCAGTGCATCCCCTGTGGTGCCAGTGCACTCTCAGGACTCACTGCAGTGCATCCCCAGTGGTGCCAGTTCACTCTCTGGAGTCACTGTACTGCATCCCCAGTGGTGCCAGTTCACTCTCTGGAGTCACTGCACTGCATCCCCAGTGGTGCCAGTGCACTCTCTGGACTAACTGCACTGCATCCCCAGTGGTGCCAGTGCACTCTCTGGAGTCTCTGCAGTGCATCCCCAGTGGTGCCAGTGCACTCTGTGGACTCACTGTACTGCATCCCCAGGGTGCCAGTGCAATCTCTGGACTCACCGCACTGCATCCAGAGTGGTGCCAGTGCACTCTCTGGACTCACCGCACTGCATCCCCAGTGGTGCCAGTGCACTCTCTGGACTCACTGCGCTGCATCCCCAGTGGTGCCAGTGCACTCTCTGGACTCACTGCAGTGCATCCCCAGTGGTGCCAGTGCACTCTCTGTAGTCATTGCGCTGCATCCCCAGTGGTGCCAGTGCAATCACCGGACTCACTGCACTGCATCCAGAATGGTGCCAGTGCACTCTCTGGAGTCACTACACTGCATCCCCAGTGGTGCCAGTGCACTCTCTGCACTCACTGCAGTGCATCCCCAGTGGTGCCAGTGCACTCTCTGGACTCACTGCACTACATCCCCAGTGGTGCCAGTGCACTCTCTGGACTCACTGCACTGCATCACCAGTGGTGCCAGTGCACTCTCTGGAGTCACTGCACTGCATCCCCAGTGGTTCCAGTGCACTCTCTGGACTCACTGCAGTGCATCCCCAGAGGTGCCAGTGCACTCTCTGGACTCACTGCACTACATCCCCAGTGGTGCCAGTGCACTCTCTGGAGTCTCTGCAGTGCATCCCCAGTGGTGCCAGTGCACTCTGTGGACTCACTGTACTGCATCCCCAGTGGTGCCAGTGCACTCTCTGGACTCACTGCAGTACATCCCCAATGGTGCCAGTGTACTCTCTGCACTCACTGCAGTGCATCTCCAGTGGTGCCAGTGCACTCTCTGGACTCACTGCAGTGCATCCCCAGTGGTGCCAGTTCACTCTCTGGAGTCACTGTACTGCATCCCCAGTGGTGCCAGTGCACTCTCTGGACTCACTGCACTGCATCCCCAGTGGTGCCAGTGCACTCTCTGGACTCACTGCACTGCATCCCCAATTGATCCAGTGCACTCTCTGGACTCACTGCACTGCATCCCCAGTGGTGCCAGTGCACTCTCTGGACTCACAGCACTGCATCCCCAGTGCTGCCAGTGCACTCTCTGGACTCACTGCACTGCATCACCAGTGGTGCCAGTGCACTCTCTGGAGTCACTGCAGTGCATCCCCAGTGGTGCCAGTGTACTCTGTGGACTCACTGTACTTCATCCACAGTGGTGCCAGTGCACTCTCTGGACTCACCGCACTGCATCCAGAGTGGTGCCAGTGCACTCTCTGGACTCACTGCACTGCATTCCCAGTGGTGCCAGTGCACTCTCTGGACTAACTGTACTGCATCCCCAATTGATCCAGTGCACTCTCTGGACTCACTGCACTGCATCCCCAGTGGTGCCAGTGCACTCTCTGGACTCACTGCACTGCATCCCCAGTGGTGCCAGTGCTCTCTCTGGACTCACTGCACTGCATCCCCAGTGGTGCCAGTGCACTCTCTGGACTCACTGCACTGCATCACCAGTGGTGCCAGTGCACTCTCTGGACTCACTGCACTGCATCCCCAGTGGTGCCAGTGCACTCTCTGGACTCACTGCACTGCATCCCCAGTGGTGCCAGTGCACTCTCTAGAGTCACTGCAGTTCATCCCCAGTGGTGCCAGTGCACTCTCTGGACTCACTGCAGTGCATCACCAGTGGTGCCAGTGCACTCTCTGGAGTTACTGCACTGCATCCCCAGTGGTGCCAGTGCACTCTCTGGACTCACCGCACTGCATCCCCAGTGGTGCCAGTGCACTCTCTGGACTCACTGCAGTGCATCTCCAGTGGTGCCAGTGCACTCTCTGGACTTACAGCACTGCATCCCCAGTGGTGCCAGTGCACTCTCTGGACTCACTGCGCTGAATCCCCAGTAGTGCCAGTGCAGTCTCTAGACTCACTGCTCTGCATCCCCAGTGGTGCCAGTGCACTCTCTGGAGTCACTGCAGTGCATCCCCACTGGTGCCAGTGCACTCTCTGGACTCACTGCACTGCATCCCCAGTGGTGCCAGTGCACTCTCTGGACTCACTGTACTGCATCCACAGTTGCGCCAGTGCACTCTCTGGACTCACCGCACTGCATCCTGAGTGGTGCCAGTGCACTCTCTCGACTCACTGCAGTGCATCCCCAGTGGTGCCAGTGCACTCTCTGGACTCACTGCAGTGCATCCCCAGTGGTGCCAATGCACTCTCTGGACTCACTGCACTGCATCCCCAAGGTGCCAGTGCACTCTCTGCACTGACTACACTGCATCCCCAGCGGTGCCAATGCACTCTCTGGACTCACTGCACTGCATCCCCAGTGGGGCCAGTGCACTCTCTGGACTCACAGCAGTGCATTCCCAGTGGTGCCAGTGCACTCTCTGGACTCACTGCACTGCATCCACAGTGGTGCCAGTGCACTATCTGGACTCACTGCACTGCATCCCCAGTGCTGACAGTGCACTCTCTGGACTCACTGCACTGCATCCCCAGTGGTGTTAGTGCACTCTCTGGACTCACTGCAGTGCATCCCCAGTGGTGCCAGTGCACTCTCTGGACTCACTGCACTGCATCCCCAGTGGTGCCAGTGCACTCTCTGGAGTCTCTGCAGTGCATCCCCAGTGGTGCCAGTGCACTCTGTGGACTCCTTGTACTACATCCCCAGTGGTGCCAGTGCACTCTCTGGACTCACTGCAGTACATCCCCAATGGTGCCAGTGTACTCTCTGCACTCACTGCACTGCATCCCCAGTGGTGCCAGTGCACTCTCTGGACTCACTGCAGTGCATCCCCAGTGGTGCCAGTTCACTCTCTGGAGTCACTGTACTGCATCTCCAGTGGTGCCAGTGCACTCTCTGAACTCACTGTACTGCATCCACAGTGGTACCAGTGCACTCTCTGGACTCACCGCACTGCATCCAGAGTGGTGCCAGTGCACTCTCTAGAGTCACTGCAGTGCATCCCCAGTGGTGCCAGTGCACTCTCTGGACTCACTGCACTGCATCACCAGTGGTGCCAGTGCACTCTCTGGAGTCACGGCAGTGCATCCCCAGTGGTGCCAGTGCACTCTCTGGACTCATTGCAGTGCATCCCCAGTGGTGCCAGTGCTCTCTCTGGACTCACCGCACTGCATCCAGAGTGGTGCCAGTGCACTCTCTGGACTCACTGCAGTGCATCACCAGTGGTGCCAGTGCACTATCTGGACTCACTGCAGTGCATCCAGAGTGGTGCCAGTGCACTCTCTGGACTCACTGCACTGCATCCCCAGTGGTGCCAGTGCACTCTCTGGACTCACTGCACTGCATCCCCAGTGGTGCCAGTGCACTCTATGTAGTCACTGCACTGCATCCCCAGTGGTGCCAGTGCACTCTCTGGACTCACTGCATTGCATCCCCAGTGGTGCCAGTGCACTCTCTGGACTCACTGCAGTGCATCCCCAGTGGTGCCAGTGCACTCTCTGGACTCACAGCACTGCATCCCCAGTGGTGCCAGTGCACTCTCTGGACTCACAGCAGTGCATCCCCAGTGGTGCCAGTGCACTCTCTGGACTCACTGCAGTGCATCCCCAGTGGTGCCAGTGCACTCTCTGGACTCACTGCACTGCATCCCCAGTGGTGCCAGTGCACTCTCTGGAGTCTCTGCAGTTAATCCCCAGTGGTGCCAGTGCACTCTATGGACTCACTGTACTGCATCCCCAGTGGTGCCAGTGCACTCTGTGGACTCACTGTACTGCATCCCCAGTGGTGCCAGTGCACTCTCTGGACTCACTGCAGTACATCCCCAATGGTGCTAGTGTACTCTCTGCACTCACTGCAGTGCATCCCCAGTGGTGCCAGTGCACTCTCTGGACTCACTGCAGTGCATCCCCAGTGGTGCCAGTTCACTCTCTGGAGTCACTGTACTGCATCCCCAGTGGTGCCAGTGCACTCTCTGGACTCACTGCACTGCATCTCCAGTGGTGCCAGTGCACTCTGTGGACTCACTGTACTGCATCCACAGTGGTACCAGTGCACTCTCTGGACTCACCGCACTGCATCCAGAGTGGTGCCAGTGCACTCTCTGGAGTCACTGCAGTGCATCCCCAGTGGTGCCAGTGCACTCTGTGGACTCACTGCACTGCATCCCCAGTGGTGCCAGTGCACTCTCTGGACTCACCGCACTGCATCCAGAGTGGTGCCAGTGCACTCTCTGGACTCACTGCAGTCCATCCCCAGTGGTGCCAGTGCACTCTCTGGACTCACTGCAGTGCATCCCCCGTGGTGCCAGTGCTCTCTGTGGACTCACTGTACTGCATCCCCAGTGGTGCCAGTGCACTCTCTGGACTCACTGCACTGCATCCCCAGTGGGGCCAGTGCACTCTAAGTAGTAATTGCGCTGCATCCCCAGTGGTGCCAGTGCACTCTCTGGACTCACTGCACTGCATCCCCAGTGGTGCCAGTGCACTCTCTGGACTCACTGCAGTGCATCACCAGTGGTGCCAGTGCACTCTCTGCACTCACTGCACTGCATCCCCAGTGGTGCCAGTGCACTCTCTGGACTCACTGCAGTGCATCCCCAGTGGTGTCAGTGCACTCTCTGGACTCACTGCACTGCATCCCCAGTGGTGCCAGTGCACTCTCTGGACTCACAGCAGTGCATCCCCAGTGGTGCCAGTGCACTCTCTGGACTCACTGCAGTGCATCCCCAGTGGTGCCAGTGCACTCTCTGGACTCACTGCAGTGCATCCCCAGTGGTGCCAGTTCACTCTCTGGAGTCTCTGCAGTGCATCCCCAGTGGTGCTAGGGCACTCTATGGACTCACTGCACTGCATCCCCAGTGGTGCCAGTGCACTCTCTGGACTCACTGCAGTGCATCCCCAGTGGTGCCAATGCACTCTCTGGACTCACTGCACTGCATCCCCAAGGTGCCAGTGCACTCTCTGCACTCACTACACTGCATCCCCAGTGGTGCCAGTGCACTCTCTGGACTCACTGCACTGCATCCCCAGTGGTGCCAGTGCAATCTCTGGACTCACAGCAGTGCATTCCCAGTGGTGCCAGTGCACTCTCTGGACTCACTGCACTGCATCCCCAGTGGTGCCAGTGCACTATCTGGACTCAATGCACTGCATCCCCAGTGGTGCCAGTGCACTCTCTGGACTCACTGCACTGCATCCCCAGTGGTGCCAGTGCACTCTCTGTAGTCATTGCGCTGCATCCCCAGTGGTGCCAGGGCACTCTGTGGACTCACTGCACTGCATCCCCAGTGGTGCCAGTGCACTCTCTGGACTCACTGCAGTGCTTCCCCAGTGGTGCCAGTGCACTCTCTGGACTCACTGCACTGCATCCCCATTGGTGCCGGTGCACTCTCTAGATTCACTGCAGTGCATCCCCAGTGGTGCCAGTGCACTCTCTGGAGTCTCTGCAGTGCATCTCCAGTGGTGCCAGTGCACTCTCTGGACTCACTGCACTGCATCCCCAGTGGTGCCAGTGCACTCTGTGGACTCACTGTACTGCATCCCCAGTGGTGCCAGTGCACTCTCCGGACTCACTGCACTGCATACCCAGTGGTGCCAGTGCACTCTCTGGACTCACTGCAGTACATCCCCAATGGTGCCAGTGCACTCTCTGGACTCACTGCACTGCATCCCCAGTGGTGCCAGTGCACTCTCTGGACTCACTGCAGTGCATCCCCAGTGGTGCCAGTTCACTCTCTGGAGTCACTGCAGTGCATCCCCAGTGGTGCCAGTGCACTCTCTGGACTCACTGCAGTGCATCCCCAGTGGTGCCAGTGCACTCGCTGGACTCACTGCACTGCATCCCCAGTGGTGCCAGTGCACTCTCTGGAGGCACTGCAGTGCATCTCCAGTGGTGCCAGTGCACTCTCTGGACTCACTGCACTGCATCCCCAGGGTGCCAGTGCACTCTCTGGACTCACCGCACTGCCTCCAGTGTGGTGCCAGTGCACTCTCTGGACTCACCGCACTGCATCCCCAGTGGTGCCAGTGCACTCTCTGGACTCACTGCAGTGCATCCCCAGTGGTGCCAGTGCACTCTCTGGACTCACTGCACTGCATCCCAAGTGCTGCCAGTGCACTCTCTGGACTCACTGCACTGCATCCCCATTGGTGCCGGTGCACTCTCTAGATTCACTGCAGTGCATCCCCAGTGGTGCCAGTGCACTCTCTGGAGTCTCTGCAGTGCATCTCCAGTGGTGCCAGTGCACTCTCTGGACTCACTGCAGTGCATCCCCAGTGGTGCCAGTGCACTCTGTGGACTCACTGTACTGCATCCCCAGTGGTGCCAGTGCACTCTCCGGACTCACTGCACTGCATACCCAGTGGTGCCAGTGCACTCTCTGGACTCACTGCAGTACATCCCCAATGGTGCCAGTGCACTCTCTGGACTCACTGCACTGCATCCCCAGTGGTGCCAGTGCACTCTCTGGACTCATTGCAGTGCATCCCCAGTGGTGCCAGTTCACTCTCTGGAGTCACTGCAGTGCATCCCCAGTGGTGCCAGTGCACTCTCTGGACTCACTGCAGTGCATCCCCAGTGGTGCCAGTGCACTCTCTGGAGTCACTGCAGTGCATCCCCAGTGGTGCCAGTGCACTCTGTGGACTCACTGCACTGCATCCCCAGTGGTGCCAGTGCACTCTCTGGACTCACCGCACTGCATCCAGAGTGGTGCCAGTGCACTCTCTGGACTCACTGCAGTCCATCCCCAGTGGTGCCAGTGCACTCTCTGGACTCACTGCAGTGCATCCCCCGTGGTGCCAGTGCTCTCTGTGGACTCACTGTACTGCATCCCCAGTGGTGCCAGTGCACTCTCTGGACTCACTGCACTGCATCCCCAGTGGGGCCAGTGCACTCTATGTAGTAATTGCGCTGCATCCCCAGTGGTGCCAGTGCACTCTCTGGACTCACTGCACTGCATCCCCAGTGGTGCCAGTGCACTCTCTGGACTCACTGCAGTGCATCACCAGTGGTGCCAGTGCACTCTCTGCACTCACTGCACTGCATCCCCAGTGGTGCCAGTGCACTCTCTGGACTCACTGCAGTGCATCCCCAGTGGTGTCAGTGCACTCTCTGGACTCACTGCACTGCATCCCCAGTGGTGCCAGTGCACTCTCTGGACTCACAGCAGTGCATCCCCAGTGGTGCCAGTGCACTCTCTGGACTCACTGCAGTGCATCCCCAGTGGTGCCAGTGCACTCTCTGGACTCACTGCACTGCATCCCCAGTTGTGCCAGTGCACTCTCTGGAGTCTCTGCAGTGCATCCCCAGTGGTGCTAGGGCACTCTATGGACTCACTGCACTGCATCCCCAGTGGTGCCAGTGCACTCTCTGGACTCACTGCAGTGCATCCCCAGTGGTGCCAATGCACTCTCTGGACTCACTGCACTGCATCCCCAAGGTGCCAGTGCACTCTCTGCACTCACTACACTGCATCCCCAGTGGTGCCAGTGCACTCTCTGGACTCACTGCACTGCATCCCCAGTGGTGCCAGTGCAATCTCTGGACTCACAGCAGTGCATTCCCAGTGGTGCCAGTGCACTCTCTGGACTCACTGCACTGCATCCCCAGTGGTGCCAGTGCACTATCTGGACTCAATGCACTGCATCCCCAGTGGTGCCAGTGCACTCTCTGGACTCACTGCACTGCATCCCCAGTGGTGCCAGTGCACTCTCTGTAGTCATTGCGCTGCATCCCCAGTGGTGCCAGGGCACTCTGTGGACTCACTGCACTGCATCCCCAGTGGTGCCAGTGCACTCTCTGGACTCACTGCAGTGCTTCCCCAGTGGTGCCAGTGCACTCTCTGGACTCACTGCACTGCATCCCCATTGGTGCCGGTGCACTCTCTAGATTCACTGCAGTGCATCCCCAGTGGTGCCAGTGCACTCTCTGGAGTCTCTGCAGTGCATCTCCAGTGGTGCCAGTGCACTCTCTGGACTCACTGCACTGCATCCCCAGTGGTGCCAGTGCACTCTGTGGACTCACTGTACTGCATCCCCAGTGGTGCCAGTGCACTCTCCGGACTCACTGCACTGCATACCCAGTGGTGCCAGTGCACTCTCTGGACTCACTGCAGTACATCCCCAATGGTGCCAGTGCACTCTCTGGACTCACTGCACTGCATCCCCAGTGGTGCCAGTGCACTCTCTGGACTCACTGCAGTGCATCCCCAGTGGTGCCAGTTCACTCTCTGGAGTCACTGCACTGCATCCCCAGTGGTGCCAGTGCACTCTCTGGACTCACAGCAGTGCATCCCCAGTGGTGCCAGTGCACTCTCTGGACTCACTGCACTGCATCCCCAGTGGTGCCAGTGCACTCTCTGGAGGCACTGCAGTGCATCTCCAGTGGTGCCAGTGCACTCTCTGGACTCACTGCACTGCATCCCCAGGGTGCCAGTGCACTCTCTGGACTCACCGCACTGCCTCCAGTGTGGTGCCAGTGCACTCTCTGGACTCACCGCACTGCATCCCCAGTGGTGCCAGTGCACTCTCTGGACTCACTGCAGTGCATCCCCAGTGGTGCCAGTGCACTCTCTGGACTCACTGCACTGCATCCCAAGTGCTGCCAGTGCACTCTCTGGACTCACTGCACTGCATCCCCATTGGTGCCGGTGCACTCTCTAGATTCACTGCAGTGCATCCCCAGTGGTGCCAGTGCACTCTCTGGAGTCTCTGCAGTGCATCTCCAGTGGTGCCAGTGCACTCTCTGGACTCACTGCAGTGCATCCCCAGTGGTGCCAGTGCACTCTGTGGACTCACTGTACTGCATCCCCAGTGGTGCCAGTGCACTCTCCGGACTCACTGCACTGCATACCCAGTGGTGCCAGTGCACTCTCTGGACTCACTGCAGTACATCCCCAATGGTGCCAGTGCACTCTCTGGACTCACTGCACTGCATCCCCAGTGGTGCCAGTGCACTCTCTGGACTCATTGCAGTGCATCCCCAGTGGTGCCAGTTCACTCTCTGGAGTCACTGCAGTGCATCCCCAGTGGTGCCAGTGCACTCTCTGGACTCACTGCAGTGCATCCCCAGTGGTGCCAGTGCACTCTCTGGAGTCACTGCACTGCATCCCCAGTGGTGCCAGTGCACTCTCTGGACTCACTGCACTGCATCCCCAGTGGTGCCAGTGCACTCTCTGGAGGCACTGCAGTGCATCTCCAGTGGTGCCAGTGCACTCTCTGGACTCACTGCACTGCATCCCCAGGGTGCCAGTGCACTCTCTGGACTCACCGCACTGCCTCCAGAGTGGTGCCAGTGCACTCTCTGGACTCACCGCACTGCATCCCCAGTGGTGCCAGTGCACTCTCTGGACTCACTGCAGTGCATCCCCAGTGGTGCCAGTGCACTCTCTGGACTCACTGCACTGCATCCCAAGTGGTGCCAGTGCACTCTCTGGACTCACTGCAGTGCATCCCCAGTGGTGCCAGTGCACTCTCTGGAGTCATTGCGCTGCATCCCCAGTGGTGCCAGTGCAATCTCTGGACTCACTGCACTGCATCCCCAGTGGGGCCGGTGCACTCTCTGGACTCACTGCACTGCATCCCCAGTGGTGCCAGTGCACTCTCTGGACTCACTGCAGTGCATCCCCCGTGGTGCCAGTGCACTCTGTGGACTCACTGTACTGCATCCCCAGTGGTGCCAGTGCACTCTCTGGACTCACTGCACTGCATCCCCAGTGGGGCCAGTGCACTCTATGTAGTAATTGCGCTGCATCCCCAGTGGTGCCAGTGCACTCTCTGGACTCACTGCACTGCATCACCAGTGGTGCCAGTGCACTCTCTGCACTCACTGCACTGCATCCCCAGTGGTGCCAGTGCACTCTCTGGACTCACTGCAGTGCATCCCCAGTGGTTTCAGTGCACTCTCTGGACTCACTGCACTGCATCCCCAGTGGTGCCAGTGCACTCTCTGGACTCACAGCAGTGCATCCCCAGTGGTGCCAGTGCACTCTCTGGACTCACTGCAGTGCATCCCCAGTGGTGCCAGTGCACTCTCTGGACTCACTGCACTGCATCCCCAGTTGTGCCAGTGCACTCTCTGGAGTCTCTGCAGTGCATCCCCAGTGGTGCTAGTGCACTCTATGGACTCACTGCACTGCATCCCCAGTGGTGCCAGTGCACTCTCTGGACTCACTGCAGTGCATCCCCAGTGGTGCCAATGCACTCTCTGGACTCACTGCACTGCATCCCCAAGGTGCCAGTGCACTCTCTGCACTCACTACACTGCATCCCCAGTGGTGCCAGTGCACTCTCTGGACTCACTGCACTGCATCCCCAGTGGTGCCAGTGCACTCTCTGGACTCACAGCAGTGCATTCCCAGTGGTGCCAGTGCACTCTCTGGAGTCATTGCGCTGCATCCCCAGTGGTGCCAGTGCAATCTCTGGACTCACTGCACTGCATCCCCAGTGGGGCCGGTGCACTCTCTGGACTCACTGCAGTGCATCCCCCGTGGTGCCAGTGCACTCTGTGGACTCACTGTACTGCATCCCCAGTGGTGCCAGTGCACTCTCTGGACTCACTGCACTGCATCCCCAGTGGGGCCAGTGCACTCTATGTAGTAATTGCGCTGCATCCCCAGTGGTGCCAGTGCACTCTCTGGACTCACTGCACTGCATCACCAGTGGTGCCAGTGCACTCTCTGCACTCACTGCACTGCATCCCCAGTGGTGCCAGTGCACTCTCTGGACTCACTGCAGTGCATCCCCAGTGGTTTCAGTGCACTCTCTGGACTCACTGCACTGCATCCCCAGTGGTGCCAGTGCACTCTCTGGACTCACAGCAGTGCATCCCCAGTGGTGCCAGTGCACTCTCTGGACTCACTGCAGTGCATCCCCAGTGGTGCCAGTGCACTCTCTGGACTCACTGCACTGCATCCCCAGTTGTGCCAGTGCACTCTCTGGAGTCTCTGCAGTGCATCCCCAGTGGTGCTAGTGCACTCTATGGACTCACTGCACTGCATCCCCAGTGGTGCCAGTGCACTCTCTGGACTCACTGCAGTGCATCCCCAGTGGTGCCAATGCACTCTCTGGACTCACTGCACTGCATCCCCAAGGTGCCAGTGCACTCTCTGCACTCACTACACTGCATCCCCAGTGGTGCCAGTGCACTCTCTGGACTCACTGCACTGCATCCCCAGTGGTGCCAGTGCACTCTCTGGACTCACAGCAGTGCATTCCCAGTGGTGCCAGTGCACTCTCTGGACTCACTGCACTGCATCCCCAGTGGTGCCAGTGCACTATCTGGACTCAATGCACTGCATCCCCAGTGGTGCCAGTGCACTCTCTGGACTCACTGCAGTGCATCCCCAGTGGTGCCAGTGCACTCTCTGTAGTCATTGCGCTGCATCCCCAGTGGTGCCAGGGCACTCTGTGGACTCACTGCACTGCATCCCCAGTGGTGCCAGTGCACTCTCTGGACTCACTGCAGTGCTTCCCCAGTGGTGCCAGTGCACTCTCTGGACTCACTGCACTGCATCCCCATTGGTGCCGGTGCACTCTCTAGATTCACTGCAGTGCATCCCCAGTGGTGCCAGTGCACTCTCTGGAGTCTCTGCAGTGCATCTCCAGTGGTGCCAGTGCACTCTCTGGACTCACTGCACTGCATCCCCAGTGGTGCCAGTGCACTCTGTGGACTCACTGTACTGCATCCCCAGTGGTGCCAGTGCACTCTCCGGACTCACTGCACTGCATCCCCATTGGTGCCGGTGCACTCTCTAGATTCACTGCAGTACATCCCCAATGGTGCCAGTGCACTCTCTGGACTCACTGCACTGCATCCCCAGTGGTGCCAGTGCACTCTCTGGACTCACTGCAGTGCATCCCCAGTGGTGCCAGTTCACTCTCTGGAGTCACTGCAGTGCATCCCCAGTGGTGCCAGTGCACTCTCTGGACTCACTGCAGTGCATCCCCAGTGGTGCCAGTGCACTCTCTGGAGTCACTGCACTGCATCCCCAGTGGTGCCAGTGCACTCTCTGGACTCACTGCACTGCATCCCCAGTGGTGCCAGTGCACTCTCTGGAGGCACTGCAGTGCATCTCCAGTGGTGCCAGTGCACTCTCTGGACTCACTGCACTGCATCCCCAGGGTGCCAGTGCACTCTCTGGACTCACCGCACTGCCTCCAGAGTGGTGCCAGTGCACTCTCTGGACTCACCGCACTGCATCCCCAGTGGTACCAGTGCACTCTCTGGACTCACTGCAGTGCATCCCCAGTGGTGCCAGTGCACTCTCTGGACTCACTGCACTGCATCCCAAGTGGTGCCAGTGCACTCTCTGGACTCACAGCACTGCATCCCCAGTGGTGCCAGTGCACTCTCTGGAGTCATTGCGCTGCATCCCCAGTGGTGCCAGTGCAATCTCTGGACTCACTGCACTGCATCCCCAGTGGGGCCGGTGCACTCTCTGGACTCACTGCACTGCATGCCCAGTGGTGCCAGTGCACTCTCTGGACTCACTGCACTGCATCCCCAGTGGTGCCAGTGCACTCTCTGTAGTCATTGCGCTGCATCCCCAGTGGTGCCAGGGCACTCTGTGGACTCACTGCACTGCATCCCCAGTGGTGCCAGTGCACTCTCTGGACTCACTGCAGTGCTTCCCCAGTGGTGCCAGTGCACTCTCTGGACTCACTGCACTGCATCCCCATTGCTGCCGGTGCACTCTCTCGATTCACTGCAGTGCATCCCCAGTGGTGCCAGTGCACTCTCTGGAGTCTCTGCAGTGCATCTCCAGTGGTGCCAGTGCACTCTCTGGACTCACTGCACTGCATCCCCAGTGGTGCCAGTGCACTCTGTGGACTCACTGTACTGCATCCCCAGTGGTGCCAGTGCACTCTCCGGACTCACTGCACTGCATACCCAGTGGTGCCAGTGCACTCTCTGGACTCACTGCAGTACATCCCCAATGGTGCCAGTGCACTCTCTGGACTCACTGCAGTGCATCCCCAGTGGTGCCAGTTCACTCTCTGGAGTCACTGCAGTGCATCCCCAGTGGTGCCAGTGCACTCTCTGGACTCACTGCAGTGCATCCCCAGTGGTGCCAGTGCACTCTCTGGAGTCACTGCACTGCATCCCCAGTGGTGCCAGTGCACTCTCTGGACTCACTGCACTGCATCCCCAGTGGTGCCAGTGCACTCTCTGGAGGCACTGCAGTGCATCTCCAGTGGTGCCAGTGCACTCTCTGGACTCACTGCACTGCATCCCCAGGGTGCCAGTGCACTCTCTGGACTCACCGCACTGCCTCCAGAGTGGTGCCAGTGCACTCTCTGGACTCACCGCACTGCATCCCCAGTGGTGCCAGTGCACTCTCTGGACTCACTGCAGTGCATCCCCAGTGGTGTCAGTGCACTCTCTGGACTCACTGCACTGCATCCCCAGTGGTGCCAGTGCACTCTCTGGACTCACAGCAGTGCATCCCCAGTGGTGCCAGTGCACTCTCTGGACTCACTGCAGTGCATCCCCAGTGGTGCCAGTGCACTCTCTGGACTCACTGCACTGCATCCCCAGTTGTGCCAGTGCACTCTCTGGAGTCTCTGCAGTGCATCCCCAGTGGTGCTAGTGCACTCTATGGACTCACTGCACTGCATCCCCAGTGGTGCCAGTGCACTCTCTGGACTCACTGCAGTGCATCCCCAGTGGTGCCAATGCACTCTCTGGACTCACTGCACTGCATCCCCAAGGTGCCAGTGCACTCTCTGCACTCACTACACTGCATCCCCAGTGGTGCCAGTGCACTCTCTGGACTCACTGCACTGCATCCCCAGTGGTGCCAGTGCTCTCTCTGGACTCACAGCAGTGCATTCCCAGTGGTGCCAGTGCACTCTCTGGACTCACTGCACTGCATCCCCAGTGGTGCCAGTGCACTATCTGGACTCAATGCACTGCATCCCCAGTGGTGCCAGTGCACTCTCTGGACTCACTGCACTGCATCCCCAGTGGTGCCAGTGCACTCTCTGTAGTCATTGCGCTGCATCCCCAGTGGTGCCAGGGCACTCTGTGGACTCACTGCACTGCATCCCCAGTGGTGCCAGTGCACTCTCTGGACTCACTGCAGTGCTTCCCCAGTGGTGCCAGTGCACTCTCTGGACTCACTGCACTGCATCCCCATTGGTGCCGGTGCACTCTCTAGATTCACTGCAGTGCATCCCCAGTGGTGCCAGTGCACTCTCTGGAGTCTCTGCAGTGCATCTCCAGTGGTGCCAGTGCACTCTCTGGACTCACTGCACTGCATCCCCAGTGGTGCCAGTGCACTCTGTGGACTCACTGTACTGCATCCCCAGTGGTGCCAGTGCACTCTCGGACTCACTGCACTGCATACCCAGTGGTGCCAGTGCACTCTCTGGACTCACTGCAGTACATCCCCAATGGTGCCAGTGCACTCTCTGGACTCACTGCACTGCATCCCCAGTGGTGCCAGTGCACTCTCTGGACTCACTGCAGTGCATCCCCAGTGGTGCCAGTTCACTCTCTGGAGTCACTGCAGTGCATCCCCAGTGGTGCCAGTGCACTCTCTGGACTCACTGCAGTGCATCCCCAGTGGTGCCAGTGCACTCTCTGGAGTCACTGCACTGCATCCCCAGTGGTGCCAGTGCACTCTCTGGACTCACTGCACTGCATCCCCAGTGGTGCCAGTGCACTCTCTGGAGGCACTGCAGTGCATCTCCAGTGGTGCCAGTGCACTCTCTGGACTCACTGCACTACATCCCCAAGGTGCCAGTGCACTCTCTGGACTCACCGCACTGCCTCCAGAGTGGTGCCAGTGCACTCTCTGGACTCACCGCACTGCATCCCCAGTGGTGCCAGTGCACTCTCTGGACTCACTGCAGTGCATCCCCAGTGGTGCCAGTGCACTCTCTGGACTCACTGCACTGCATCCCAAGTGGTGCCAGTGCACTCTCTGGACTCACAGCACTGCATCCCCAGTGGTGCCAGTGCACTCTCTGGAGTCATTGCGCTGCATCCCCAGTGGTGCCAGTGCAATCTCTGGACTCACTGCACTGCATCACCAGTGGGGCCGGTGCACTCTCTGGACTCACTCCACTGCATGCCCAGTGGTGCCAGTGCACTCTCTGGACTCACTGCACTGCATCCCCAGTGGTGCCAGTGCACTCTCTGTAGTCATTGCGCTGCATCCCCAGTGGTGCCAGGGCACTCTGTGGACTCACTGCACTGCATCCCCAGTGGTGCCAGTGCACTCTCTGGACTCACTGCAGTGCTTCCCCAGTGGTGCCAGTGCACTCTCTGGACTCACTGCACTGCATCCCCAGTGGTGCCGGTGCACTCTCTAGAGTCACTGCAGTGCATCCCCAGTGGTGCCAGTGCACTCTCTGGAGTCTCTGCAGTGCATCTCCAGTGGTGCCAGTGCACTCTCTGGACTCACTGCACTGCATCCCCAGTGGTGCCAGTGCACTCTGTGGACTCACTGTACTGCATCCCCAGTGGTGCCAGTGCACTCTCCGGACTCACTGCACTGCATACCCAGTGGTGCCAGTGCACTCTCTGGACTCACTGCAGTACATCCCCAATGGTGCCAGTGCACTCTCTGGACTCACTGCGCTGCATCCCCAGTGGTGCCAGTGCACTCTCTGGACTCACTGCAGTGCATCCCCAGTGGTGCCAGTTCACTCTCTGGAGTCACTGCAGTGCATCCCCAGTGGTGCCAGTGCACTCTCTGGACTCACTGCAGTGCATCCCCAGTGGTGCCAGTGCACTCTCTGGACTCACTGCACTGCATCCCCAGTGGTGCCAGTGCACTCTCTGGAGTCACTGCAGTGCATCTCCAGTGGTGCCAGTGCACTCTCTGGACTCACTGCACTGCATCCCCAGGGTGCCAGTGCACTCTCTGGACTCACCGCACTGCCTCCAGAGTGGTGCCAGTGCACTCTCTGGACTCACCGCACTGCATCCCCAGTGGTGCCAGTGCAGTCTCTGGACTCACTGCAGTGCATCCCCAGTGGTGCCAGTGCACTCTCTGGACTCACTGCACTGCATCCCAAGTGGTGCCAGTGCACTCTCTGGACTCACTGCAGTGCATCCCCAGTGGTGCCAGTGCACTCTCTGGAGTCATTGCGCTGCATCCCCACTGGTGCCAGTGCAATCTCTGGACTCACTGCACTGCATCCCCAGTGGGGCCGGTGCACTCTCTGGACTCACTGCACTGCATCCCCAGTGGTGCCAGTGCACTCTCTGGACTCACTGCAGTGCATCCCCCGTGGTGCCAGTGCACTCTGTGGACTCACTGTACTGCATCCCCAGTGGTGCCAGTGCACTCTCTGGACTCACTGCACTGCATCCCCAGTGGGGCCAGTGCACTCTATGTAGTAATTGCGCTGCATCCCCAGTGGTGCCAGTGCACTCTCTGGACTCACTGCACTGCATCCCCAGTGGTGCCAGTGCACTCTCTGGACTCACTGCAGTGCATCACCAGTGGTGCCAGTGCACTCTCTGCACTCACTGCACTGCATCCCCAGTGGTGCCAGTGCACTCTCTGGACTCACTGCAGTGCATCCCCAGTGGTGTCAGTGCACTCTCTGGACTCACTGCACTGCATCCCCAGTGGTGCCAGTGCACTCTCTGGACTCACAGCAGTGCATCCCCAGTGGTGCCAGTGCACTCTCTGGACTCACTGCAGTGCATCCCCAGTGGTGCCAGTGCACTCTCTGGACTCACTGCACTGCATCCCCAGTTGTGCCAGTGCACTCTCTGGAGTCTCTGCAGTGCATCCCCAGTGGTGCAAGTGCACTGTATGGACTCACTGCACTGCATCCCCAGTGGTGCCAGTGCACTCTCTGGACTCACTGCAGTGCATCCCCAGTGGTGCCAATGCACTCTCTGGACTCACTGCACTGCATCCCCAAGGTGCCAGTGCACTCTCTGCACTCACTACACTGCATCCCCAGTGGTGCCAGTGCACTCTCTGGACTCACTGCACTGCATCCCCAGTGGTGCCAGTGCACTCTCTGGACTCACTGCACTGCATCCCCAGTGGTGCCAGTGCACTCTCTGGACTCACTGCACTGCATCCCCAGTGGTGCCAGTGCACTATCTGGACTCAATGCACTGCATCCCCAGTGGTGCCAGTGCACTCTCTGGACTCACTGCACTGCATCCCCAGTGGTGCCAGTGCACTCTCTGTAGTCATTGCGCTGCATCCCCAGTGGTGCCAGGGCACTCTGTGGACTCACTGCACTGCATCCCCAGTGGTGCCAGTGCACTCTCTGGACTCACTGCAGTGCTTCCCCAGTGGTGCCAGTGCACTCTCTGGACTCACTGCACTGCATCCCCATTGGTGCCGGTGCACTCTCTAGATTCACTGCAGTGCATCCCCAGTGGTGCCAGTGCACTCTCTGGAGTCTCTGCAGTGCATCTCCAGTGGTGCCAGTGCACTCTCTGGACTCACTGCACTGCATCCCCAGTGGTGCCAGTGCACTCTGTGGACTCACTGTACTGCATCCCCAGTGGTGCCAGTGCACTCTCCGGACTCACTGCACTGCATACCCAGTGGTGCCAGTGCACTCTCTGGACTCACTGCAGTACATCCCAAATGGTGCCAGTGCACTCTCTGGACTCACTGCACTGCATCCCCAGTGGTGCCAGTGCACTCTCTGGACTCACTGCAGTGCATCCCCAGTGGTGCCAGTTCACTCTCTGGAGTCACTGCAGTGCATCCCCAGTGGTGCCAGTGCACTCTCTGGACTCACTGCAGTGCATCCCCAGTGGTGCCAGTGCACTCTCTGGAGTCACTGCACTGCATCCCCAGTGGTACCAGTGCACTCTCTGGACTCACTGCACTGCATCACCAGTGGTGCCAGTGCACTCTCTGGAGTCACGGCAGTGCATCCCCAGTGGTGCCAGTGCACTCTCTGGACTCATTGCAGTGCATCCCCAGTGGTGCCAGTGCTCTCTCTGGACTCACCGCACTGCATCCAGAGTGGTGCCAGTGCACTCTCTGGACTCACTGCAGTGCATCCCCAGTGGTGCCAGTGCACTATCTGGACTCACTGCAGTGCATCCAGAGTGGTGCCAGTGCACTCTCTGGACTCACTGCACAGCATCCCAAGTGGTGCCAGTGCACTCTCTGGACTCACTGCACTACATCCCCAGTGGTGCCAGTGCACTCTATGTAGTCACTGCACTGCATCCCCAGTGGTGCCAGTGCACTCTCTGGACTCACTGCATTGCATCCCCAGTGGTGCCAGTGCACTCTCTGGACTCACTGCAGTGCATCCCCAGTGGTGCCAGTGCACTCTCTGGACTCACAGCACTGCATCCCCAGTGGTGCCAGTGCACTCTCTGGACTCACTGCACTGCATCCCCAGTGGTGCCAGTGCACTCTCTGGAGTCACTGCACTGCATCCCCAGTGGTGCCAGTGCACTCTCTGGAGTCTCTGCAGTTAATCCCCAGTGGTGCCAGTGCACTCTATGGACTCACTGTACTGCATCCCCAGTGGTGCCAGTGCACTCTGTGGACTCACTGTACTGCATCCCCAGTGGTGCCAGTGCACTCTCTGGACTCACTGCAGTACATCCCCAATGGTGCTAGTGTACTCTCTGCACTCACTGCAGTGCATCCCCAGTGGTGCCAGTGCACTCTCTGGACTCACTGCAGTGCATCCCCAGTGGTGCCAGTTCACTCTCTGGACTCACTGTACTGCATCCCCAGTGGTGCCAGTGCACTCTCTGGACTCACTGCAGTGCATCCCCAGTGGTGCCAGTGCACTCTCTGGACTCACTGCACTGCATCCCCAGTGGTGCCAGTGCACTCTGTGGACTCACTGTACTGCATCCACAGTGGTGCCAGTGCACTCTCTGGACTCACCGCACTGCATCCAGAGTGGTGCCAGTGCACTCTCTAGAGTCACTGCAGTGCATCTCCAGTGGTGCCAGTGCACTCTCTGGACTCACTGCACTGCATCACCAGTGGTGCCAGTGCACTCTCTGGAGTCACTGCAGTGCATCCCCAGTGGTGCCAGTGCACTCTCTGGACTCACTGCACTGCATCCCCAGTGGTGCCAGTGCACTCTCTGGACTCACCGCACTGCATCCAGAGTGGTGCCAGTGCACTCTCTGGACTCACTGCAGTCCATCCCCAGTGGTGCCAGTGCACTCTCTGGACTCACTGCAGTGCATCCCCCGTGGTGCCAGTGCACTCTGTGGACTCACTGTACTGCATCCCCAGTGGTGCCAGTGCACTCTCTGGACTCACTGCACTGCATCCCCAGTGGGGCCAGTGCACTCTCTGGACTCACAGCACTGCATCCCCAGTGCTGCCAGTGCACTCTCTGGACTCACTGCACTGCATCCCCAGTGGTGCCAGTGCACTCTCTGGACTCACTGCAGTGCATCCCCAGTGGTGCCAATGCACTCTCTGGACTCACTGCACTGCATCCCCAAGGTGCCAGTGCACTCTCTGCACTCACTACACTGCATCCCCAGTGGTGCCAGTGCACTCTCTGGACTCACTGCACTGCATCCCCAGTGGTGCCAGTGCACTCTCTGGACTCACAGCAGTGCATTCCCAGTGGTGCCAGTGCACTCTCTGGACTCACTGCACTGCATCCCCAGTGGTGCCAGTGCACTATCTGGACTCAATGCACTGCATCCCCAGTGGTGCCAGTGCACTCTCTGGACTCACTGCACTGCATCCCCAGTGGTGCCAGTGCACTCTCTGTAGTCATTGCGCTGCATCCCCAGTGGTGCCAGGGCACTCTGTGGACTCACTGCACTGCATCCCCAGTGGTGCCAGTGCACTCTCTGGAGTCACTGCAGTGCATCCCCAGTGGTGCCAGTGCACTCTCTGGACACACTGCACTGCATCCCCAGTGGTGCCAGTGCACTCTCTGGACTCACAGCAGTGCATCCCCAGTGGTGCCAGTGCACTCTCTGGACTCACTGCAGTGCATCCCCAGTGGTGCCAGTGCACTCTCTGGACTCACTGCACTGCATCCCCAGTGGTGCCAGTGCACTCTCTGGAGTCTCTGCAGAGCATCCCCAGTGGTGCCAGTGCACTCTGTGGACTCACTGTACTGCATCCCCAGTGGTGCCAGTGCACTCTCTGGACTCACAGCACTGCATCCCCAGTGGTGCCAGTGCACTCTCTGGACTCACTGCAGTACATCCCCAATTGTGCCAGTGTACTCTCTGCACTCACTGCAGTGCATCCCCAGTGGTGCCAGTGCACTCTCTGGACTCACTGCAGTGCATCCCCAGTGGTGCCAGTTCACTCTCTGGAGTCACTGTACTGCATCCCCAGTGGTGCCAGTGCACTCTCTGGACTCACTGCACTGCATCCCCAGTGGTGCCAGTGCACTCTCTGGACTCACTGTACTGCATCCACAGTGGTGCCAGTGCACTCTCTGGACTCACCGCACTGCATCCAGAGTGGTGCCAGTGCACTCTCTGGACTCACGGCACTGCATTCCCAGTGGTGCCACTGCACTCTCTGGACTCACTGCAGTGCATCCCCAGTGGTGCCAGTGCACTCTCTGGACTCACTGCACTGCATCCCCAGTGGTGCCAGTGCACTCTCTGGACTCACTGTACTGCATCCACAGTGGTGCCAGTGCACTCTCTGGACTCACCGCACTGCATCCAGAGTGGTGCCAGTGCACTCTCTGGACTCACGGCACTGCATTCCCAGTGGTGCCACTGCACTCTCTGGACTCACTGCAGTGCATCCCCAGTGGTGCCAGTGCACTCTCTGGACTCACAGCACTGCATCCCAAGTGGTGCCAGTGCACTCTCTGTAGTCATTGCGCTGCAACCCCAGTGCTGGCAGTGCAATCTCTGGACTCACTGCACTGCATCCCCAGTGGGGCCAGTGCACTCTCTGGACTCACTGCACTGCATCCCCAGTGGTGCCAGTGCACTCTCTGGACTCACTGCAGTGCATCCCCAGTGGTGCCAGTGCACTCTCAGGACTCACTGCAGTGCATCCCCAGTGGTGCCAGTTCACTCTCTGGAGTCACTGTACTGCATCCCCAGTGGTGCCAGTTCACTCTCTGGAGTCACTGCACTGCATCCCCAGTGGTGCCAGTGCACTCTCTGGACTAACTGCACTGCATCCCCAGTGGTGCCAGTGCACTCTCTGGAGTCTCTGCAGTGCATCCCCAGTGGTGCCAGTGCACTCTGTGGACTCACTGTACTGCATCCCCAGGGTGCCAGTGCAATCTCTGGACTCACCGCACTGCATCCAGAGTGGTGCCAGTGCACTCTCTGGACTCACCGCACTGCATCCCCAGTGGTGCCAGTGCACTCTCTGGACTCACTGCGCTGCATCCCCAGTGGTGCCAGTGCACTCTCTGGACTCACTGCAGTGCATCCCAAGTGGTGCCAGTGCACTCTCTGTAGTCATTGCGCTGCATCCCCAGTGGTGCCAGTGCAATCACCGGACTCACTGCACTGCATCCAGAGTGGTGCCAGTGCACTCTCTGGAGTCACTACACTGCATCCCCAGTGGTGCCAGTGCACTCTCTGCACTCACTGCAGTGCATCCCCAGTGGTGCCAGTGCACTCTCTGGACTCACTGCACTGCATCCCCAGTGGTGCCAGTGCTCTCTCTGGACTCACTGCACTGCATCCCCAGTGGTGCCAGTGCACTCTCTGGACTCACTGCACTGCATCACCAGTGGTGCCAGTGCACTCTCTGGACTCACTGCAGTGCATCCCCAGTGGTGCCAGTGCACTCTCTGGACTCACTGCACTGCATCCCCAGTGGTGCCAATGCACTCTCTAGAGTCACTGCAGTGCATCCCCAGTGGTGCCAGTGCACTCTCTGGACTCACTGCACTGCATCCCCAGTGGTGCCAGTGCACTCTCTGGACTCACTGCACTGCATCCCCAGTGGTGCCAGTGCACTCTCTGGACTCACTGCAGTGCATCCCCAGTGGTGCCAGTGCACTCTCTGGACTTACAGCACTGCATCCCCAGTGGTGCCAGTGCACTCTCTGGACTCACTGCGCTGCATCCCCAGTGGTGCCAGTGCACTCTCTGGACTCACTGCACTGCATCCCCAGTGGTGCCAGTGCACTCTCTGTAGTCATTGCGCTGCATCCCCAGTGGTGCCAGGGCACTCTGTGGACTCACTGCACTGCATCCCCAGTGGTGCCAGTGCACTCTCTGGAGTCACTGCAGTGCTTCCCCAGTGGTGCCAGTGCACTCTCTGGACTCACTGCACTGCATCCCCATTGGTGCCGGTGCACTCTCTAGAGTCACTGCAGTGCATCCCCAGTGGTGCCAGTGCACTCTCTGGAGTCTCTGCAGTGCATCTCCAGTGGTGCCAGTGCACTCTCTGGACTCACTTCACTGCATCCCCAGTGGTGCCAGTGCACTCTGTGGACTCACTGTACTGCATCCCCAGTGGTGCCAGTGCACTCTCTGGACTCACTGCACTGCATCCCCAGTGGTGCCAGTGCACTCTCTGGACTCACTGCAGTACATCCCCAATGGTGCCAGTGTACTCTCTGCACTCACTGCAGTGCATACCCAGTGGTGCCAGTGCACTCTCTGGACTCACTGCAGTGCATCCCCAGTGGTGCCAGTGCACTCTCAGGACTCACTGCAGTGCATCCCCAGTGGTGCCAGTTCACTCTCTGGAGTCACTGTACTGCATCCCAAGTGGTGCCATTGCAATCTCTGGAGTCACTGTACTGCATCCCCAGTGGTGCCAGTGCACTCTCTGGACTCACTGCACTGCATCCCCAGTGGTGCCAGTGCACTCTCTGGAGTCTCTGCAGTGCATCCCCAGTGGTGCCAGTGCACTCTGTGGACTCACTGTACTGCATCCCCAGGGTGCCAGTGCACTCTCTGGACTCACTGCACTGCATCCCCAGTGGTGCCAGTGCACTCTCTGGACTCACCGCACTGCATCCCCAGTGGTGCCAGTGCACTCTCTGGACTCACTGCAGTGCATCCCCAGTGGTGCCAGTGCACTCTCTGGACTCACAGCACTGCATCCCAAGTGGTGCCAGTGCACTCTCTGTAGTCATTGCGCTGCAACCCCAGTGCTGCCAGTGCAATCTCTGGACTCACTGCACTGCATCCCCAGTGGGGCCAGTGCACTCTCTGGACTCACTGCACTGCATCCCCAGTGGTGCCAGTGCACTCTCTGGACTCACTGCAGTGCATCCCCTGTGGTGCCAGTGCACTCTCAGGACTCACTGCAGTGCATCCCCAGTGGTGCCAGTTCACTCTCTGGAGTCACTGTACTGCATCCCCAGTGGTGCCAGTTCACTCTCTGGAGTCACTGCACTGCATCCCCAGTGGTGCCAGTGCACTCTCTGGACTAACTGCACTGCATCCCCAGTGGTGCCAGTGCACTCTCTGGAGTCTCTGCAGTGCATCCCCAGTGGTGCCAGTGCACTCTGTGGACTCACTGTACTGCATCCCCAGGGTGCCAGTGCAATCTCTGGACTCACCGCACTGCATCCAGAGTGGTGCCAGTGCACTCTCTGGACTCACCGCACTGCATCCCCAGTGGTGCCAGTGCACTCTCTGGACTCACTGCGCTGCATCCCCAGTGGTGCCAGTGCACTCTCTGGAGTCACTGCAGTGCATCCCCAGTGGTGCCAGTGCACTCTCTGTAGTCATTGCGCTGCATCCCCAGTGGTGCCAGTGCAATCACCGGACTCACTGCACTGCATCCAGAGTGGTGCCAGTGCACTCTCTGGAGTCACTACACTGCATCCCCAGTGGTGCCAGTGCACTCTCTGCACTCACTGCAGTGCATCCCCAGTGGTGCCAGTGCACTCTCTGGACTCACTGCACTACATCCCCAGTGGTGCCAGTGCACTCTCTGGACTCACTGCACTGCATCACCAGTGGTGCCAGTGCACTCTCTGGAGTCACTGCACTGCATCCCCAGTGGTTCCAGTGCACTCTCTGGACTCACTGCAGTGCATCCCCAGAGGTGCCAGTGCACTCTCTGGACTCACTGCACTACATCCCCAGTGGTGCCAGTGCACTCTCTGGAGTCTCTGCAGTGCATCCCCAGTGGTGCCAGTGCACTCTGTGGACTCACTGTACTGCATCCCCAGTGGTGCCAGTGCACACTCTGGACTCACTGCAGTACATCCCCAATGGTGCCAGTGTACTCTCTGCACTCACTGCACTGCATCCCCAGTGGTGCCAGTGCACTCTCTGGACTCACAGCACTGCATCCCCAGTGCTGCCAGTGCACTCTCTGGACTCACTGCACTGCATCACCAGTGGTGCCAGTGCACTCTCTGGAGTCACTGCAGTGCATCCCCAGTGGTGCCAGTGTACTCTGTGGACTCACTGTACTTCATCCACAGTGGTGCCAGTGCACTCTCTGGACTCACCGCACTGCATCCAGAGTGGTGCCAGTGCACTCTCTGGACTCACTGCACTGCATTCCCAGTGGTGCCAGTGCACTCTCTGGACTAACTGTACTGCATCCCCAATTGATCCAGTGCACTCTCTGGACTCACTGCACTGCATCCCCAGTGGTGCCAGTGCACTCTCTGGACTCACTGCACTGCATCCCCAGTGGTGCCAGTGCTCTCTCTGGACTCACTGCACTGCATCCCCAGTGGTGCCAGTGCACTCTCTGGACTCACTGCACTGCATCACCAGTGGTGCCAGTGCACTCTCTGGACTCACTGCACTGCATCCCCAGTGGTGCCAGTGCACTCTCTGGACTCACTGCACTGCATCCCCAGTGGTGCCAGTGCACTCTCTAGAGTCACTGCAGTTCATCCCCAGTGGTGCCAGTGCACTCTCTGGACTCACTGCAGTGCATCACCAGTGGTGCCAGTGCACTCTCTGGAGTTACTGCACTGCATCCCCAGTGGTGCCAGTGCACTCTCTGGACTCACCGCACTGCATCCCCAGTGGTGCCAGTGCACTCTCTGGACTCACTGCAGTGCATCTCCAGTGGTGCCAGTGCACTCTCTGGACTTACAGCACTGCATCCCCAGTGGTGCCAGTGCACTCTCTGGACTCACTGCGCTGAATCCCCAGTAGTGCCAGTGCAGTCTCTAGACTCACTGCTCTGCATCCCCAGTGGTGCCAGTGCACTCTCTGGAGTCACTGCAGTGCATCCCCACTGGTGCCAGTGCACTCTCTGGACTCACTGCACTGCATCCCCAGTGGTGCCAGTGCACTCTCTGGACTCACTGTACTGCATCCACAGTTGCGCCAGTGCACTCTCTGGACTCACCGCACTGCATCCTGAGTGGTGCCAGTGCACTCTCTCGACTCACTGCAGTGCATCCCCAGTGGTGCCAGTGCACTCTCTGGACTCACTGCAGTGCATCCCCAGTGGTGCCAATGCACTCTCTGGACTCACTGCACTGCATCCCCAAGGTGCCAGTGCACTCTCTGCACTGACTACACTGCATCCCCAGCGGTGCCAATGCACTCTCTGGACTCACTGCACTGCATCCCCAGTGGGGTCAGTGCACTCTCTGGACTCACAGCAGTGCATTCCCAGTGGTGCCAGTGCACTCTCTGGACTCACTGCACTGCATCCACAGTGGTGCCAGTGCACTATCTGGACTCACTGCACTGCATCCCCAGTGCTGACAGTGCACTCTCTGGACTCACTGCACTGCATCCCCAGTGGTGTTAGTGCACTCTCTGGACTCACTGCAGTGCATCCCCAGTGGTGCCAGTGCACTCTCTGGACTCACTGCACTGCATCCCCAGTGGTGCCAGTGCACTCTCTGGAGTCTCTGCAGTGCATCCCCAGTGGTGCCAGTGCACTCTGTGGACTCACTGTACTACATCCCCAGTGGTGCCAGTGCACTCTCTGGACTCACTGCAGTACATCCCCAATGGTGCCAGTGTACTCTCTGCACTCACTGCACTGCATCCCCAGTGGTGCCAGTGCACTCTCTGGACTCACTGCAGTGCATCCCCAGTGGTGCCAGTTCACTCTCTGGAGTCACTGTACTGCATCTCCAGTGGTGCCAGTGCACTCTCTGAACTCACTGTACTGCATCCACAGTGGTACCAGTGCACTCTCTGGACTCACCGCACTGCATCCAGAGTGGTGCCAGTGCACTCTCTAGAGTCACTGCAGTGCATCCCCAGTGGTGCCAGTGCACTCTCTGGACTCACTGCACTGCATCACCAGTGGTGCCAGTGCACTCTCTGGAGTCACGGCAGTGCATCCCCAGTGGTGCCAGTGCACTCTCTGGACTCATTGCAGTGCATCCCCAGTGGTGCCAGTGCTCTCTCTGGACTCACCGCACTGCATCCAGAGTGGTGCCAGTGCACTCTCTGGACTCACTGCAGTGCATCCCCAGTGGTGCCAGTGCACTATCTGGACTCACTGCAGTGCATCCAGAGTGGTGCCAGTGCACTCTCTGGACTCACTGCACTGCATCCCCAGTGGTGCCAGTGCACTCTCTGGACTCACTGCACTGCATCCCCAGTGGTGCCAGTGCACTCTATGTAGTCACTGCACTGCATCCCCAGTGGTGCCAGTGCACTCTCTGGACTCACTGCATTGCATCCCCAGTGGTGCCAGTGCACTCTCTGGACTCACTGCAGTGCATCCCCAGTGGTGCCAGTGCACTCTCTGGACTCACAGCACTGCATCCCCAGTGGTGCCAGTGCACTCTCTGGACTCACAGCAGTGCATCCCCAGTGGTGCCAGTGCACTCTCTGGACTCACTGCACTGCATCCCCAGTGGTGCCAGTGCACTCTCTGGACTCACTGCACTGCATCCCCAGTGGTGCCAGTGCACTCTCTGGAGTCTCTGCAGTTAATCCCCAGTGGTGCCAGTGCACTCTATGGACTCACTGTACTGCATCCCCAGTGGTGCCAGTGCACTCTGTGGACTCACTGTACTGCATCCCCAGTGGTGCCAGTGCACTCTCTGGACTCACTGCAGTACATCCCCAATGGTGCTAGTGTACTCTCTGCACTCACTGCAGTGCATCCCCAGTGGTGCCAGTGCACTCTCTGGACTCACTGCAGTGCATCCCCAGTGGTGCCAGTTCACTCTCTGGAGTCACTGTACTGCATCCCCAGTGGTGCCAGTTCACTCTCTGGACTCACTGCACTGCATCTCCAGTGGTGCCAGTGCACTCTGTGGACTCACTGTACTGCATCCACAGTGGTACCAGTGCACTCTCTGGACTCACCGCACTGCATCCAGAGTGGTGCCAGTGCACTCTCTGGAGTCACTGCTGTGCATCCCCAGTGGTGCCAGTGCACTCTGTGGACTCACTGCACTGCATCCCCAGTGGTGCCAGTGCACTCTCTGGACTCACCGCACTGCATCCAGAGTGGTGCCAGTGCACTCTCTGGACTCACTGCAGTCCATCCCCAGTGGTGCCAGTGCACTCTCTGGACTCACTGCAGTGCATCCCCCGTGGTGCCAGTGCTCTCTGTGGACTCACTGTACTGCATCCCCAGTGGTGCCAGTGCACTCTCTGGACTCACTGCACTGCATCCCCAGTGGGGCCAGTGCACTCTATGTAGTAATTGCGCTGCATCCCCAGTGGTGCCAGTGCACTCTCTGGACTCACTGCACTGCATCCCCAGTGGTGCCAGTGCACTCTCTGGACTCACTGCAGTGCATCACCAGTGGTGCCAGTGCACTCTCTGCACTCACTGCACTACATCCCCAGTGGTGCCAGTGCACTCTCTGGACTCACTGCAGTGCATCCCCAGTGGTGTCAGTGCACTCTCTGGACTCACTGCACTGCATCCCCAGTGGTGCCAGTGCACTCTCTGGACTCACAGCAGTGCATCCCCAGTGGTGCCAGTGCACTCTCTGGACTCACTGCAGTGCATCCCCAGTGGTGCCAGTGCACTCTCTGGACTCACTGCACTGCATCCCCAGTTGTGCCAGTGCACTCTCTGGAGTCTCTGCAGTGCATCCCCAGTGGTGCTAGGGCACTCTATGGACTCACTGCACTGCATCCCCAGTGGTGCCAGTGCACTCTCTGGACTCACTGCAGTGCATCCCCAGTGGTGCCAATGCACTCTCTGGACTCACTGCACTGCATCCCCAAGGTGCCAGTGCACTCTCTGCACTCACTACACTGCATCCCCAGTGGTGCCAGTGCACTCTCTGGACTCACTGCACTGCATCCCCAGTGGTGCCAGTGCAATCTCTGGACTCACAGCAGTGCATTCCCAGTGGTGCCAGTGCACTCTCTGGACTCACTGCACTGCATCCCCAGTGGTGCCAGTGCACTATCTGGACTCAATGCACTGCATCCCCAGTGGTGCCAGTGCACTCTCTGGACTCACTGCACTGCATCCCCAGTGGTGCCAGTGCACTCTCTGTAGTCATTGCGCTGCATCCCCAGTGGTGCCAGGGCACTCTGTGGACTCACTGCACTGCATCCCCAGTGGTGCCAGTGCACTCTCTGGACTCACTGCAGTGCTTCCCCAGTGGTGCCAGTGCACTCTCTGGACTCACTGCACTGCATCCCCATTGGTGCCGGTGCACTCTCTAGATTCACTGCAGTGCATCCCCAGTGGTGCCAGTGCACTCTCTGGAGTCTCTGCAGTGCATCTCCAGTGGTGCCAGTGCACTCTCTGGACTCACTGCACTGCATCCCCAGTGGTGCCAGTGCACTCTGTGGACTCACTGTACTGCATACCCAGTGGTGCCAGTGCACTCTCTGGACTCACTGCAGTACATCCCCAATGGTGCCAGTGCACTCTCTGGACTCACTGCACTGCATCCCCAGTGGTGCCAGTGCACTCTCTGGACTCACTGCAGTGCATCCCCAGTGGTGCCAGTTCACTCTCTGGAGTCACTGCAGTGCATCCCCAGTGGTGCCAGTGCACTCTCTGGACTCACTGCAGTGCATCCCCAGTGGTGCCAGTGCACTCTCTGGACTCACTGCACTGCATCCCCAGTGGTGCCAGTGCACTCTCTGGAGGCACTGCAGTGCATCTCCAGTGGTGCCAGTGCACTCTCTGGACTCACTGCACTGCATCCCCAGGGTGCCAGTGCACTCTCTGGACTCACCGCACTGCCTCCAGTGTGGTGCCAGTGCACTCTCTGGACTCACCGCACTGCATCCCCAGTGGTGCCAGTGCACTCTCTGGACTCACTGCAGTGCATCCCCAGTGGTGCCAGTGCACTCTCTGGACTCACTGCACTGCATCCCAAGTGCTGCCAGTGCACTCTCTGGACTCACTGCACTGCATCCCCATTGGTGCCGGTGCACTCTCTAGATTCACTGCAGTGCATCCCCAGTGGTGCCAGTGCACTCTCTGGAGTCTCTGCAGTGCATCTCCAGTGGTGCCAGTGCACTCTCTGGACTCACTGCAGTGCATCCCCAGTGGTGCCAGTGCACTCTGTGGACTCACTGTACTGCATCCCCAGTGGTGCCAGTGCACTCTCCGGACTCACTGCACTGCATACCCAGTGGTGCCAGTGCACTCTCTGGACGCACTGCAGTACATCCCCAATGGTGCCAGTGCACTCTCTGGACTCACTGCACTGCATCCCCAGTGGTGCCAGTGCACTCTCTGGACTCATTGCAGTGCATCCCCAGTGGTGCCAGTTCACTCTCTGGAGTCACTGCAGTGCATCCCCAGTGGTGCCAGTGCACTCTCTGGACTCACTGCAGTGCATCCCCAGTGGTGCCAGTGCACTCTCTGGAGTCACTGCAGTGCATCCCCAGTGGTGCCAGTGCACTCTGTGGACTCACTGCACTGCATCCCCAGTGGTGCCAGTGCACTCTCTGGACTCACCGCACTGCATCCAGAGTGGTGCCAGTGCACTCTCTGGACTCACTGCAGTCCATCCCCAGTGGTGCCAGTGCACTCTCTGGACTCACTGCAGTGCATCCCCCGTGGTGCCAGTGCTCTCTGTGGACTCACTGTACTGCATCCCCAGTGGTGCCAGTGCACTCTCTGGACTCACTGCACTGCATCCCCAGTGGGGCCAGTGCACTCTATGTAGTAATTGCGCTGCATCCCCAGTGGTGCCAGTGCACTCTCTGGACTCACTGCACTGCATCCCCAGTGGTGCCAGTGCACTCTCTGGACTCACTGCAGTGCATCACCAGTGGTGCCAGTGCACTCTCTGCACTCACTGCACTGCATCCCCAGTGGTGCCAGTGCACTCTCTGGACTCACTGCAGTGCATCCCCAGTGGTGTCAGTGCACTCTCTGGACTCACTGCACTGCATCCCCAGTGGTGCCAGTGCACTCTCTGGACTCACAGCAGTGCATCCCCAGTGGTGCCAGTGCACTCTCTGGACTCACTGCAGTGCATCCCCAGTGGTGCCAGTGCACTCTCTGGACTCACTGCACTGCATCCCCAGTTGTGCCAGTGCACTCTCTGGAGTCTCTGCAGTGCATCCCCAGTGGTGCTAGGGCACTCTATGGACTCACTGCACTGCATCCCCAGTGGTGCCAGTGCACTCTCTGGACTCACTGCAGTGCATCCCCAGTGGTGCCAATGCACTCTCTGGACTCACTGCACTGCATCCCCAAGGTGCCAGTGCACTCTCTGCACTCACTACACTGCATCCCCAGTGGTGCCAGTGCACTCTCTGGACTCACTGCACTGCATCCCCAGTGGTGCCAGTGCAATCTCTGGACTCACAGCAGTGCATTCCCAGTGGTGCCAGTGCACTCTCTGGACTCACTGCACTGCATCCCCAGTGGTGCCAGTGCACTATCTGGACTCAATGCACTGCATCCCCAGTGGTGCCAGTGCACTCTCTGGACTCACTGCACTGCATCCCCAGTGGTGCCAGTGCACTCTCTGTAGTCATTGCGCTGCATCCCCAGTGGTGCCAGGGCACTCTGTGGACTCACTGCACTGCATCCCCAGTGGTGCCAGTGCACTCTCTGGACTCACTGCAGTGCTTCCCCAGTGGTGCCAGTGCACTCTCTGGACTCACTGCACTGCATCCCCATTGGTGCCGGTGCACTCTCTAGATTCACTGCAGTGCATCCCCAGTGGTGCCAGTGCACTCTCTGGAGTCTCTGCAGTGCATCTCCAGTGGTGCCAGTGCACTCTCTGGACTCACTGCACTGCATCCCCAGTGGTGCCAGTGCACTCTGTGGACTCACTGTACTGCATCCCCAGTGGTGCCAGTGCACTCTCCGGACTCACTGCACTGCATACCCAGTGGTGCCAGTGCACTCTCTGGACTCACTGCAGTACATCCCCAATGGTGCCAGTGCACTCTCTGGACTCACTGCACTGCATCCCCAGTGGTGCCAGTGCACTCTCTGGACTCACTGCAGTGCATCCCCAGTGGTGCCAGTTCACTCTCTGGAGTCACTGCAGTGCATCCCCAGTGGTGCCAGTGCACTCTCTGGACTCACTGCAGTGCATCCCCAGTGGTGCCAGTGCACTCTCTGGACTCACTGCACTGCATCCCCAGTGGTGCCAGTGCACTCTCTGGAGGCACTGCAGTGCATCTCCAGTGGTGCCAGTGCACTCTCTGGACTCACTGCACTGCATCCCCAGGGTGCCAGTGCACTCTCTGGACTCACCGCACTGCCTCCAGTGTGGTGCCAGTGCACTCTCTGGACTCACCGCACTGCATCCCCAGTGGTGCCAGTGCACTCTCTGGACTCACTGCAGTGCATCCCCAGTGGTGCCAGTGCACTCTCTGGACTCACTGCACTGCATCCCAAGTGCTGCCAGTGCACTCTCTGGACTCACTGCACTGCATCCCCATTGGTGCCGGTGCACTCTCTAGATTCACTGCAGTGCATCCCCAGTGGTGCCAGTGCACTCTCTGGAGTCTCTACAGTGCATCTCCAGTGGTGCCAGTGCACTCTCTGGACTCACTGCAGTGCATCCCCAGTGGTGCCAGTGCACTCTGTGGACTCACTGTACTGCATCCCCAGTGGTGCCAGTGCACTCTCCGGACTCACTGCACTGCATACCCAGTGGTGCCAGTGCACTCTCTGGACTCACTGCAGTACATCCCCAATGGTGCCAGTGCACTCTCTGGACTCACTGCACTGCATCCCCAGTGGTGCCAGTGCACTCTCTGGACTCATTGCAGTGCATCCCCAGTGGTGCCAGTTCACTCTCTGGAGTCACTGCAGTGCATCCCCAGTGGTGCCAGTGCACTCTCTGGACTCACTGCAGTGCATCCCCAGTGGTGCCAGTGCACTCTCTGGAGTCACTGCACTGCATCCCCAGTGGTGCCAGTGCACTCTCTGGACTCACTGCACTGCATCCCCAGTGGTGCCAGTGCACTCTCTGGAGGCACTGCAGTGCATCTCCAGTGGTGCCAGTGCACTCTCTGGACTCACTGCACTGCATCCCCAGGGTGCCAGTGCACTCTCTGGACTCACCGCACTGCCTCCAGAGTGGTGCCAGTGCACTCTCTGGACTCACCGCACTGCATCCCCAGTGGTGCCAGTGCACTCTCTGGACTCACTGCAGTGCATCCCCAGTGGTGCCAGTGCACTCTCTGGACTCACTGCACTGCATCCCCAGTGGTGCCAGTGCACTCTCTGGACTCACTGCAGTGCATCCCCAGTGGTGCCAGTGCACTCTCTGGAGTCATTGCGCTGCATCCCCAGTGGTGCCAGTGCAATCTCTGGACTCACTGCACTGCATCCCCAGTGGGGCCGGTGCACTCTCTGGACTCACTGCACTGCATCCCCAGTGGTGCCAGTGCACTCTCTGGACTCACTGCAGTGCATCCCCCGTGGTGCCAGTGCACTCTGTGGACTCACTGTACTGCATCCCCAGTGGTGCCAGTGCACTCTCTGGACTCACTGCACTGCATCCCCAGTGGGGCCAGTGCACTCTATGTAGTAATTGCGCTGCATCCCCAGTGGTGCCAGTGCACTCTCTGGACTCACTGCACTGCATCACCAGTGGTGCCAGTGCACTCTCTGCACTCACTGCACTGCATCCCCAGTGGTGCCAGTGCACTCTCTGGACTCACTGCAGTGCATCCCCAGTGGTGTCAGTGCACTCTCTGGACTCACTGCACTGCATCCCCAGTGGTGCCAGTGCACTCTCTGGACTCACAGCAGTGCATCCCCAGTGGTGCCAGTGCACTCTCTGGACTCACTGCAGTGCATCCCCAGTGGTGCCAGTGCACTCTCTGGACTCACTGCACTGCATCCCCAGTTGTGCCAGTGCACTCTCTGGAGTCTCTGCAGTGCATCCCCAGTGGTGCTAGTGCACTCTATGGACTCACTGCACTGCATCCCCAGTGGTGCCAGTGCACTCTCTGGACTCACTGCAGTGCATCCCCAGTGGTGCCAATGCACTCTCTGGACTCACTGCACTGCATCCCCAAGGTGCCAGTGCACTCTCTGCACTCACTACACTGCATCCCCAGTGGTGCCAGTGCACTCTCTGGACTCACTGCACTGCATCCCCAGTGGTGCCAGTGCACTCTCTGGACTCACAGCAGTGCATTCCCAGTGGTGCCAGTGCACTCTCTGGACTCACTGCACTGCATCCCCAGTGGTGCCAGTGCACTATCTGGACTCAATGCACTGCATCCCCAGTGGTGCCAGTGCACTCTCTGGACTCACTGCACTGCATCCCCAGTGGTGCCAGTGCACTCTCTGTAGTCATTGCGCTGCATCCCCAGTGGTGCCAGGGCACTCTGTGGACTCACTGCACTGCATCCCCAGTGGTGCCAGTGCACTCTCTGGACTCACTGCAGTGCTTCCCCAGTGGTGCCAGTGCACTCTCTGGACTCACTGCACTGCATCCCCATTGGTGCCGGTGCACTCTCTAGATTCACTGCAGTGCATCCCCAGTGGTGCCAGTGCACTCTCTGGAGTCTCTGCAGTGCATCTCCAGTGGTGCCAGTGCACTCTCTGGACTCACTGCACTGCATCCCCAGTGGTGCCAGTGCACTCTGTGGACTCACTGTACTGCATCCCCAGTGGTGCCAGTGCACTCTCCGGACTCACTGCACTGCATACCCAGTGGTGCCAGTGCACTCTCTGGACTCACTGCAGTACATCCCCAATGGTGCCAGTGCACTCTCTGGACTCACTGCACTGCATCCCCAGTGGTGCCAGTGCACTCTCTGGACTCACTGCACTGCATCCCCAGTGGTGCCAGTTCACTCTCTGGAGTCACTGCAGTGCATCCCCAGTGGTGCCAGTGCACTCTCTGGACTCACTGCAGTGCATCCCCAGTGGTGCCAGTGCACTCTCTGGAGTCACTGCACTGCATCCCCAGTGGTGCCAGTGCACTCTCTGGACTCACTGCACTGCATCCCCAGTGGTGCCAGTGCACTCTCTGGAGGCACTGCAGTGCATCTCCAGTGGTGCCAGTGCACTCTCTGGACTCACTGCACTGCATCCCCAGGGTGCCAGTGCACTCTCTGGACTCACCGCACTGCCTCCAGAGTGGTGCCAGTGCACTCTCTGGACTCACCGCACTGCATCCCCAGTGGTACCAGTGCACTCTCTGGACTCACTGCAGTGCATCCCCAGTGGTGCCAGTGCACTCTCTGGACTCACTGCACTGCATCCCAAGTGGTGCCAGTGCACTCTCTGGACTCACAGCACTGCATCCCCAGTGGTGCCAGTGCACTCTCTGGAGTCATTGCGCTGCATCCCCAGTGGTGCCAGTGCAATCTCTGGACTCACTGCACTGCATCCCCAGTGGGGCCGGTGCACTCTCTGGACTCACTGCACTGCATGCCCAGTGGTGCCAGTGCACTCTCTGGACTCACTGCACTGCATCCCCAGTGGTGCCAGTGCACTCTCTGTAGTCATTGCGCTGCATCCCCAGTGGTGCCAGGGCACTCTGTGGACTCACTGCACTGCATCCCCAGTGGTGCCAGTGCACTCTCTGGACTCACTGCAGTGCTTCCCCAGTGGTGCCAGTGCACTCTCTGGACTCACTGCACTGCATCCCCATTGCTGCCGGTGCACTCTCTCGATTCACTGCAGTGCATCCCCAGTGGTGCCAGTGCACTCTCTGGAGTCTCTGCAGTGCATCTCCAGTGGTGCCAGTGCACTCTCTGGACTCACTGCACTGCATCCCCAGTGGTGCCAGTGCACTCTGTGGACTCACTGTACTGCATCCCCAGTGGTGCCAGTGCACTCTCCGGACTCACTGCACTGCATACCCAGTGGTGCCAGTGCACTCTCTGGACTCACTGCAGTACATCCCCAATGGTGCCAGTGCACTCTCTGGACTCACTGCAGTGCATCCCCAGTGGTGCCAGTTCACTCTCTGGAGTCACTGCAGTGCATCCCCAGTGGTGCCAGTGCACTCTCTGGACTCACTGCAGTGCATCCCCAGTGGTGCCAGTGCACTCTCTGGAGTCACTGCACTGCATCCCCAGTGGTGCCAGTGCACTCTCTGGACTCACTGCACTGCATCCCCAGTGGTGCCAGTGCACTCTCTGGAGGCACTGCAGTGCATCTCCAGTGGTGCCAGTGCACTCTCTGGACTCACTGCACTGCATCCCCAGGGTGCCAGTGCACTCTCTGGACTCACCGCACTGCCTCCAGAGTGGTGCCAGTGCACTCTCTGGACTCACCGCACTGCATCCCCAGTGGTGCCAGTGCACTCTCTGGACTCACTGCAGTGCATCCCCAGTGGTGTCAGTGCACTCTCTGGACTCACTGCACTGCATCCCCAGTGGTGCCAGTGCACTCTCTGGACTCACAGCAGTGCATCCCCAGTGGTGCCAGTGCACTCTCTGGACTCACTGCAGTGCATCCCCAGTGGTGCCAGTGCACTCTCTGGACTCACTGCACTGCATCCCCAGTTGTGCCAGTGCACTCTCTGGAGTCTCTGCAGTGCATCCCCAGTGGTGCTAGTGCACTCTATGGACTCACTGCACTGCATCCCCAGTGGTGCCAGTGCACTCTCTGGACTCACTGCAGTGCATCCCCAGTGGTGCCAATGCACTCTCTGGACTCACTGCACTGCATCCCCAAGGTGCCAGTGCACTCTCTGCACTCACTACACTGCATCCCCAGTGGTGCCAGTGCACTCTCTGGACTCACTGCACTGCATCCCCAGTGGTGCCAGTGCTCTCTCTGGACTCACAGCAGTGCATTCCCAGTGGTGCCAGTGCACTCTCTGGACTCACTGCACTGCATCCCCAGTGGTGCCAGTGCACTATCTGGACTCAATGCACTGCATCCCCAGTGGTGCCAGTGCACTCTCTGGACTCACTGCACTGCATCCCCAGTGGTGCCAGTGCACTCTCTGTAGTCATTGCGCTGCATCCCCAGTGGTGCCAGGGCACTCTGTGGACTCACTGCACTGCATCCCCAGTGGTGCCAGTGCACTCTCTGGACTCACTGCAGTGCTTCCCCAGTGGTGCCAGTGCACTCTCTGGACTCACTGCACTGCATCCCCATTGGTGCCGGTGCACTCTCTAGATTCACTGCAGTGCATCCCCAGTGGTGCCAGTGCACTCTCTGGAGTCTCTGCAGTGCATCTCCAGTGGTGCCAGTGCACTCTCTGGACTCACTGCACTGCATCCCCAGTGGTGCCAGTGCACTCTGTGGACTCACTGTACTGCATCCCCAGTGGTGCCAGTGCACTCTCGTGCTCACTGCACTGCATACCCAGTGGTGCCAGTGCACTCTCTGGACTCACTGCAGTACATCCCCAATGGTGCCAGTGCACTCTCTGGACTCACTGCACTGCATCCCCAGTGGTGCCAGTGCACTCTCTGGACTCACTGCAGTGCATCCCCAGTGGTGCCAGTTCACTCTCTGGAGTCACTGCAGTGCATCCCCAGTGGTGCCAGTGCACTCTCTGGACTCACTGCAGTGCATCCCCAGTGGTGCCAGTGCACTCTCTGGAGTCACTGCACTGCATCCCCAGTGGTGCCAGTGCACTCTCTGGACTCACTGCACTGCATCCCCAGTGGTGCCAGTGCACTCTCTGGAGGCACTGCAGTGCATCTCCAGTGGTGCCAGTGCACTCTCTGGACTCACTGCACTACATCCCCAAGGTGCCAGTGCACTCTCTGGACTCACCGCACTGCCTCCAGAGTGGTGCCAGTGCACTCTCTGGACTCACCGCACTGCATCCCCAGTGGTGCCAGTGCACTCTCTGGACTCACTGCAGTGCATCCCCAGTGGTGCCAGTGCACTCTCTGGACTCACTGCACTGCATCCCAAGTGGTGCCAGTGCACTCTCTGGACTCACAGCACTGCATCCCCAGTGGTGCCAGTGCACTCTCTGGAGTCATTGCGCTGCATCCCCAGTGGTGCCAGTGCAATCTCTGGACTCACTGCACTGCATCACCAGTGGGGCCGGTGCACTCTCTGGACTCACTCCACTGCATGCCCAGTGGTGCCAGTGCACTCTCTGGACTCACTGCACTGCATCCCCAGTGGTGCCAGTGCACTCTCTGTAGTCATTGCGCTGCATCCCCAGTGGTGCCAGGGCACTCTGTGGACTCACTGCACTGCATCACCAGTGGTGCCAGTGCACTCTCTGGACTAACTGCAGTGCTTCCCCAGTGGTGCCAGTGCACTCTCTGGACTCACTGCACTGCATCCCCAGTGGTGCCGGTGCACTCTCTAGAGTCACTGCAGTGCATCCCCAGTGGTGCCAGTGCACTCTCTGGAGTCTCTGCAGTGCATCTCCAGTGGTGCCAGTGCACTCTCTGGACTCACTGCACTGCATCCCCAGTGGTGCCAGTGCACTCTGTGGACTCACTGTACTGCATCCCCAGTGGTGCCAGTGCACTCTCCGGACTCACTGCACTGCATACCCAGTGGTGCCAGTGCACTCTCTGGACTCACTGCAGTACATCCCCAATGGTGCCAGTGCACTCTCTGGACTCACTGCGCTGCATCCCCAGTGGTGCCAGTGCACTCTCTGGACTCACTGCAGTGCATCCCCAGTGGTGCCAGTTCACTCTCTGGAGTCACTGCAGTGCATCCCCAGTGGTGCCAGTGCACTCTCTGGACTCACTGCAGTGCATCCCCAGTGGTGCCAGTGCACTCTCTGGACTCACTGCACTGCATCCCCAGTGGTGCCAGTGCACTCTCTGGAGGCACTGCAGTGCATCTCCAGTGGTGCCAGTGCACTCTCTGGACTCACTGCACTGCATCCCCAGGGTGCCAGTGCACTCTCTGGACTCACCGCACTGCCTCCAGAGTGGTGCCAGTGCACTCTCTGGACTCACCGCACTGCATCCCCAGTGGTGCCAGTGCAGTCTCTGGACTCACTGCAGTGCATCCCCAGTGGTGCCAGTGCACTCTCTGGACTCACTGCACTGCATCCCAAGTGGTGCCAGTGCACTCTCTGGACTCACTGCAGTGCATCCCCAGTGGTGCCAGTGCACTCTCTGGAGTCATTGCGCTGCATCCCCACTGGTGCCAGTGCAATCTCTGGACTCACTGCACTGCATCCCCAGTGGGGCCGGTGCACTCTCTGGACTCACTGCACTGCATCCCCAGTGGTGCCAGTGCACTCTCTGGACTCACTGCAGTGCATCCCCCGTGGTGCCAGTGCACTCTGTGGACTCACTGTACTGCATCCCCAGTGGTGCCAGTGCACTCTCTGGACTCACTGCACTGCATCCCCAGTGGGGCCAGTGCACTCTCTGGACTCACTGCAGTGCATCACCAGTGGTGCCAGTGCACTCTCTGCACTCACTGCACTGCATCCCCAGTGGTGCCAGTGCACTCTCTGGACTCACTGCAGTGCATCCCCAGTGGTGTCAGTGCACTCTCTGGACTCACTGCACTGCATCCCCAGTGGTGCCAGTGCACTCTCTGGACTCACAGCAGTGCATCCCCAGTGGTGCCAGTGCACTCTCTGGACTCACTGCAGTGCATCCCCAGTGGTGCCAGTGCACTCTCTGGACTCACTGCACTGCATCCCCAGTTGTGCCAGTGCACTCTCTGGAGTCTCTGCAGTGCATCCCCAGTGGTGCAAGTGCACTGTATGGACTCACTGCACTGCATCCCCAGTGGTGCCAGTGCACTCTCTGGACTCACTGCAGTGCATCCCCAGTGGTGCCAATGCACTCTCTGGACTCACTGCACTGCATCCCCAAGGTGCCAGTGCACTCTCTGCACTCACTACACTGCATCCCCAGTGGTGCCAGTGCACTCTCTGGACTCACTGCACTGCATCCCCAGTGGTGCCAGTGCACTCTCTGGACTCACTGCACTGCATCCCCAGTGGTGCCAGTGCACTCTCTGGACTCACTGCACTGCATCCCCAGTGGTGCCAGTGCACTATCTGGACTCAATGCACTGCATCCCCAGTGGTGCCAGTGCACTCTCTGGACTCACTGCACTGCATCCCCAGTGGTGCCAGTGCACTCTCTGTAGTCATTGCGCTGCATCCCCAGTGGTGCCAGGGCACTCTGTGGACTCACTGCACTGCATCCCCAGTGGTGCCAGTGCACTCTCTGGACTCACTGCAGTGCTTCCCCAGTGGTGCCAGTGCACTCTCTGGACTCACTGCACTGCATCCCCATTGGTGCCGGTGCACTCTCTAGATTCACTGCAGTGCATCCCCAGTGGTGCCAGTGCACTCTCTGGAGTCTCTGCAGTGCATCTCCAGTGGTGCCAGTGCACTCTCTGGACTCACTGCACTGCATCCCCAGTGGTGCCAGTGCACTCTGTGGACTCACTGTACTGCATCCCCAGTGGTGCCAGTGCACTCTCCGGACTCACTGCACTGCATACCCAGTGGTGCCAGTGCACTCTCTGGACTCACTGCAGTACATCCCCAATGGTGCCAGTGCACTCTCTGGACTCACTGCACTGCATCCCCAGTGGTGCCAGTGCACTCTCTGGACTCACTGCAGTGCATCCCCAGTGGTGCCAGTTCACTCTCTGGAGTCACTGCAGTGCATCCCCAGTGGTGCCAGTGCACTCTCTGGACTCACTGCAGTGCATCCCCAGTGGTGCCAGTGCACTCTCTGGAGTCACTGCACTGCATCCCCAGTGGTGCCAGTGCACTCTCTGGACTCACTGCACTGCATCCCCAGTGGTGCCAGTGCACTCTCTGGAGGCACTGCAGTGCATCTCCAGTGGTGCCAGTGCACTCTCTGGACTCACTGCACTGCATCCCCAGGGTGCCAGTGCACTCTCTGGACTCACCGCACTGCCTCCAGAGTGGTGCCAGTGCACTCTCTGGACTCACCGCACTGCATCCCCAGTGGTGCCAGTGCACTCTCTGGACTCACTGCAGTGCATCCCCAGTGGTGCCAGTGCACTCTCTGGAGTCATTGCGCTGCATCCCCAGTGGTGCCAGTGCAATCTCTGGACTCACTGCACTGCATCCCCAGTGGGGCCGGTGCACTCTCTGGACTCACTGCACTGCATCCCCAGTGGTGCCAGTGCACTCTCTGGACTCACTGCACTGCATCCCCAGTGGTGCCAGTGCACTCTCTGGACTCACTGCAGTGCATCCCCAGTGGTGCCAATTCACTCTCTGGACTCACTGCACTGCATCCCCAAGGTGCAAGTGCACTCTCTGGACTCACTACACTGCATCCCCAGTGGTGCCAGTGCACTCTCTGGACTAACTGAACTGCATCCCCAATTGATCCGGTGCACTCTCTGGAGTCACTGCACTGCATCCGCAGTGGTGCCAGTGCACTCTCTGGAGTCACTGCAGTGCATCCCCAGTGGTGCCAGTGCACTCTGTGGACTCACTGTACTGCATCCACAGTGGTGCCAGTGCACTCTCTGGAGTCACTGCAGTGCATCCCCAGTGGTGCCAGTGCACTCTGTGGACTCACTGCACTGCATCCCCAGTGGTGCCAGTGCACTATCTGGACTCAATGCACTGCATCCCCAGTGGTGCCAGTGCACTCTCTGGACTCACTGCAGTGCATCCCCAGTGGTGCCAGTGCACTCTCTGTAGTCATTGCGCTGCATCCCCAGTGGTGCCAGGGCACTCTGTGGACTCACTGCACTGCATCCCCAGTGGTGCCAGTGCACTCTCTGGACTCACTGCAGTGCTTCCCCAGTGGTGCCAGTGCACTCTCTGGACTCACTGCACTGCATCCCCATTGGTGCCGGTGCACTCTCTAGATTCACTGCAGTGCATCCCCAGTGGTGCCAGTGCACTCTCTGGAGTCTCTGCAGTGCATCTCCAGTGGTGCCAGTGCACTCTCTGGACTCACTGCACTGCATCCCCAGTGGTGCCAGTGCACTCTGTGGACTCACTGTACTGCATCCCCAGTGGTGCCAGTGCACTCTCCGGACTCACTGCACTGCATACCCAGTGGTGCCAGTGCACTCTCTGGACTCACTGCAGTACATCCCCAATGGTGCCAGTGCACTCTCTGGACTCACTGCACTGCATCCCCAGTGGTGCCAGTGCACTCTCTGGACTCACTGCAGTGCATCCCCAGTGGTGCCAGTTCACTCTCTGGAGTCACTGCAGTGCATCCCCAGTGGTGCCAGTGCACTCTCTGGACTCACTGCAGTGCATCCCCAGTGGTGCCAGTGCACTCTCTGGAGTCACTGCACTGCATCCCCAGTGGTGCCAGTGCACTCTCTGGACTCACTGCACTGCATCCCCAGTGGTGCCAGTGCACTCTCTGGAGGCACTGCAGTGCATCTCCAGTGGTGCCAGTGCACTCTCTGGACTCACTGCACTGCATCCCCAGGGTGCCAGTGCACTCTCTGGACTCACCGCACTGCCTCCAGAGTGGTGCCAGTGCACTCTCTGGACTCACCGCACTGCATCCCCAGTGGTACCAGTGCACTCTCTGGACTCACTGCAGTGCATCCCCAGTGGTGCCAGTGCACTCTCTGGACTCACTGCACTGCATCCCAAGTGGTGCCAGTGCACTCTCTGGACTCACAGCACTGCATCCCCAGTGGTGCCAGTGCACTCTCTGGAGTCATTGCGCTGCATCCCCAGTGGTGCCAGTGCAATCTCTGGACTCACTGCACTGCATCCCCAGTGGGGCCGGTGCACTCTCTGGACTCACTGCACTGCATGCCCAGTGGTGCCAGTGCACTCTCTGGACTCACTGCACTGCATCCCCAGTGGTGCCAGTGCACTCTCTGTAGTCATTGCGCTGCATCCCCAGTGGTGCCAGGGCACTCTGTGGACTCACTGCACTGCATCCCCAGTGGTGCCAGTGCACTCTCTGGACTCACTGCAGTGCTTCCCCAGTGGTGCCAGTGCACTCTCTGGACTCACTGCACTGCATCCCCATTGCTGCCGGTGCACTCTCTCGATTCACTGCAGTGCATCCCCAGTGGTGCCAGTGCACTCTCTGGAGTCTCTGCAGTGCATCTCCAGTGGTGCCAGTGCACTCTCTGGACTCACTGCACTGCATCCCCAGTGGTGCCAGTGCACTCTGTGGACTCACTGTACTGCATCCCCAGTGGTGCCAGTGCACTCTCCGGACTCACTGCACTGCATACCCAGTGGTGCCAGTGCACTCTCTGGACTCACTGCAGTACATCCCCAATGGTGCCAGTGCACTCTCTGGACTCACTGCAGTGCATCCCCAGTGGTGCCAGTTCACTCTCTGGAGTCACTGCAGTGCATCCCCAGTGGTGCCAGTGCACTCTCTGGACTCACTGCAGTGCATCCCCAGTGGTGCCAGTGCACTCTCTGGAGTCACTGCACTGCATCCCCAGTGGTGCCAGTGCACTCTCTGGACTCACTGCACTGCATCCCCAGTGGTGCCAGTGCACTCTCTGGAGGCACTGCAGTGCATCTCCAGTGGTGCCAGTGCACTCTCTGGACTCACTGCACTGCATCCCCAGGGTGCCAGTGCACTCTCTGGACTCACCGCACTGCCTCCAGAGTGGTGCCAGTGCACTCTCTGGACTCACCGCACTGCATCCCCAGTGGTGCCAGTGCACTCTCTGGACTCACTGCAGTGCATCCCCAGTGGTGTCAGTGCACTCTCTGGACTCACTGCACTGCATCCCCAGTGGTGCCAGTGCACTCTCTGGACTCACAGCAGTGCATCCCCAGTGGTGCCAGTGCACTCTCTGGACTCACTGCAGTGCATCCCCAGTGGTGCCAGTGCACTCTCTGGACTCACTGCACTGCATCCCCAGTTGTGCCAGTGCACTCTCTGGAGTCTCTGCAGTGCATCCCCAGTGGTGCTAGTGCACTCTATGGACTCACTGCACTGCATCCCCAGTGGTGCCAGTGCACTCTCTGGACTCACTGCAGTGCATCCCCAGTGGTGCCAATGCACTCTCTGGACTCACTGCACTGCATCCCCAAGGTGCCAGTGCACTCTCTGCACTCACTACACTGCATCCCCAGTGGTGCCAGTGCACTCTCTGGACTCACTGCACTGCATCCCCAGTGGTGCCAGTGCTCTCTCTGGACTCACAGCAGTGCATTCCCAGTGGTGCCAGTGCACTCTCTGGACTCACTGCACTGCATCCCCAGTGGTGCCAGTGCACTATCTGGACTCAATGCACTGCATCCCCAGTGGTGCCAGTGCACTCTCTGGACTCACTGCACTGCATCCCCAGTGGTGCCAGTGCACTCTCTGTAGTCATTGCGCTGCATCCCCAGTGGTGCCAGGGCACTCTGTGGACTCACTGCACTGCATCCCCAGTGGTGCCAGTGCACTCTCTGGACTCACTGCAGTGCTTCCCCAGTGGTGCCAGTGCACTCTCTGGACTCACTGCACTGCATCCCCATTGGTGCCGGTGCACTCTCTAGATTCACTGCAGTGCATCCCCAGTGGTGCCAGTGCACTCTCTGGAGTCTCTGCAGTGCATCTCCAGTGGTGCCAGTGCACTCTCTGGACTCACTGCACTGCATCCCCAGTGGTGCCAGTGCACTCTGTGGACTCACTGTACTGCATCCCCAGTGGTGCCAGTGCACTCTCGGACTCACTGCACTGCATACCCAGTGGTGCCAGTGCACTCTCTGGACTCACTGCAGTACATCCCCAATGGTGCCAGTGCACTCTCTGGACTCACTGCACTGCATCCCCAGTGGTGCCAGTGCACTCTCTGGACTCACTGCAGTGCATCCCCAGTGGTGCCAGTTCACTCTCTGGAGTCACTGCAGTGCATCCCCAGTGGTGCCAGTGCACTCTCTGGACTCACTGCAGTGCATCCCCAGTGGTGCCAGTGCACTCTCTGGAGTCACTGCACTGCATCCCCAGTGGTGCCAGTGCACTCTCTGGACTCACTGCACTGCATCCCCAGTGGTGCCAGTGCACTCTCTGGAGGCACTGCAGTGCATCTCCAGTGGTGCCAGTGCACTCTCTGGACTCACTGCACTACATCCCCAAGGTGCCAGTGCACTCTCTGGACTCACCGCACTGCCTCCAGAGTGGTGCCAGTGCACTCTCTGGACTCACCGCACTGCATCCCCAGTGGTGCCAGTGCACTCTCTGGACTCACTGCAGTGCATCCCCAGTGGTGCCAGTGCACTCTCTGGACTCACTGCACTGCATCCCAAGTGGTGCCAGTGCACTCTCTGGACTCACAGCACTGCATCCCCAGTGGTGCCAGTGCACTCTCTGGAGTCATTGCGCTGCATCCCCAGTGGTGCCAGTGCAATCTCTGGACTCACTGCACTGCATCACCAGTGGGGCCGGTGCACTCTCTGGACTCACTCCACTGCATGCCCAGTGGTGCCAGTGCACTCTCTGGACTCACTGCACTGCATCCCCAGTGGTGCCAGTGCACTCTCTGTAGTCATTGCGCTGCATCCCCAGTGGTGCCAGGGCACTCTGTGGACTCACTGCACTGCATCCCCAGTGGTGCCAGTGCACTCTCTGGACTCACTGCAGTGCTTCCCCAGTGGTGCCAGTGCACTCTCTGGACTCACTGCACTGCATCCCCAGTGGTGCCGGTGCACTCTCTAGAGTCACTGCAGTGCATCCCCAGTGGTGCCAGTGCACTCTCTGGAGTCTCTGCAGTGCATCTCCAGTGGTGCCAGTGCACTCTCTGGACTCACTGCACTGCATCCCCAGTGGTGCCAGTGCACTCTGTGGACTCACTGTACTGCATCCCCAGTGGTGCCAGTGCACTCTCCGGACTCACTGCACTGCATACCCAGTGGTGCCAGTGCACTCTCTGGACTCACTGCAGTACATCCCCAATGGTGCCAGTGCACTCTCTGGACTCACTGCGCTGCATCCCCAGTGGTGCCAGTGCACTCTCTGGACTCACTGCAGTGCATCCCCAGTGGTGCCAGTTCACTCTCTGGAGTCACTGCAGTGCATCCCCAGTGGTGCCAGTGCACTCTCTGGACTCACTGCAGTGCATCCCCAGTGGTGCCAGTGCACTCTCTGGACTCACTGCACTGCATCCCCAGTGGTGCCAGTGCACTCTCTGGAGGCACTGCAGTGCATCTCCAGTGGTGCCAGTGCACTCTCTGGACTCACTGCACTGCATCCCCAGGGTGCCAGTGCACTCTCTGGACTCACCGCACTGCCTCCAGAGTGGTGCCAGTGCACTCTCTGGACTCACCGCACTGCATCCCCAGTGGTGCCAGTGCAGTCTCTGGACTCACTGCAGTGCATCCCCAGTGTTGCCAGTGCACTCTCTGGACTCACTGCACTGCATCCCAAGTGGTGCCAGTGCACTCTCTGGACTCACTGCAGTGCATCCCCAGTGGTGCCAGTGCACTCTCTGGAGTCATTGCGCTGCATCCCCACTGGTGCCAGTGCAATCTCTGGACTCACTGCACTGCATCCCCAGTGGGGCCGGTGCACTCTCTGGACTCACTGCACTGCATCCCCAGTGGTGCCAGTGCACTCTCTGGACTCACTGCAGTGCATCCCCCGTGGTGCCAGTGCACTCTGTGGACTCACTGTACTGCATCCCCAGTGGTGCCAGTGCACTCTCTGGACTCACTGCACTGCATCCCCAGTGGGGCCAGTGCACTCTATGTAGTAATTGCGCTGCATCCCCAGTGGTGCCAGTGCACTCTCTGGACTCACTGCACTGCATCCCCAGTGGTGCCAGTGCACTCTCTGGACTCACTGCAGTGCATCACCAGTGGTGCCAGTGCACTCTCTGCACTCACTGCACTGCATCCCCAGTGGTGCCAGTGCACTCTCTGGACTCACTGCAGTGCATCCCCAGTGGTGTCAGTGCACTCTCTGGACTCACTGCACTGCATCCCCAGTGGTGCCAGTGCACTCTCTGGACTCACAGCAGTGCATCCCCAGTGGTGCCAGTGCACTCTCTGGACTCACTGCAGTGCATCCCCAGTGGTGCCAGTGCACTCTCTGGACTCACTGCACTGCATCCCCAGTTGTGCCAGTGCACTCTCTGGAGTCTCTGCAGTGCATCCCCAGTGGTGCAAGTGCACTGTATGGACTCACTGCACTGCATCCCCAGTGGTGCCAGTGCACTCTCTGGACTCACTGCAGTGCATCCCCAGTGGTGCCAATGCACTCTCTGGACTCACTGCACTGCATCCCCAAGGTGCCAGTGCACTCTCTGCACTCACTACACTGCATCCCCAGTGGTGCCAGTGCACTCTCTGGACTCACTGCACTGCATCCCCAGTGGTGCCAGTGCACTCTCTGGACTCACTGCACTGCATCCCCAGTGGTGCCAGTGCACTCTCTGGACTCACTGCACTGCATCCCCAGTGGTGCCAGTGCACTATCTGGACTCAATGCACTGCATCCCCAGTGGTGCCAGTGCACTCTCTGGACTCACTGCACTGCATCCCCAGTGGTGCCAGTGCACTCTCTGTAGTCATTGCGCTGCATCCCCAGTGGTGCCAGGGCACTCTGTGGACTCACTGCACTGCATCCCCAGTGGTGCCAGTGCACTCTCTGGACTCACTGCAGTGCTTCCCCAGTGGTGCCAGTGCACTCTCTGGACTCACTGCACTGCATCCCCATTGGTGCCGGTGCACTCTCTAGATTCACTGCAGTGCATCCCCAGTGGTGCCAGTGCACTCTCTGGAGTCTCTGCAGTGCATCTCCAGTGGTGCCAGTGCACTCTCTGGACTCACTGCACTGCATCCCCAGTGGTGCCAGTGCACTCTGTGGACTCACTGTACTGCATCCCCAGTGGTGCCAGTGCACTCTCCGGACTCACTGCACTGCATACCCAGTGGTGCCAGTGCACTCTCTGGACTCACTGCAGTACATCCCCAATGGTGCCAGTGCACTCTCTGGACTCACTGCACTGCATCCCCAGTGGTGCCAGTGCACTCTCTGGACTCACTGCAGTGCATCCCCAGTGGTGCCAGTTCACTCTCTGGAGTCACTGCAGTGCATCCCCAGTGGTGCCAGTGCACTCTCTGGACTCACTGCAGTGCATCCCCAGTGGTGCCAGTGCACTCTCTGGAGTCACTGCACTGCATCCCCAGTGGTGCCAGTGCACTCTCTGGACTCACTGCACTGCATCCCCAGTGGTGCCAGTGCACTCTCTGGAGGCACTGCAGTGCATCTCCAGTGGTGCCAGTGCACTCTCTGGACTCACTGCACTGCATCCCCAGGGTGCCAGTGCACTCTCTGGACTCACCGCACTGCCTCCAGAGTGGTGCCAGTGCACTCTCTGGACTCACCGCACTGCATCCCCAGTGGTGCCAGTGCACTCTCTGGACTCACTGCAGTGCATCCCCAGTGGTGCCAGTGCACTCTCTGGAGTCATTGCGCTGCATCCCCAGTGGTGCCAGTGCAATCTCTGGACTCACTGCACTGCATCCCCAGTGGGGCCGGTGCACTCTCTGGACTCACTGCACTGCATCCCCAGTGGTGCCAGTGCACTCTCTGGACTCACTGCACTGCATCCCCAGTGGTGCCAGTGCACTCTCTGGACTCACTGCAGTGCATCCCCAGTGGTGCCAATTCACTCTCTGGACTCACTGCACTGCATCCCCAAGGTGCAAGTGCACTCTCTGGACTCACTACACTGCATCCCCAGTGGTGCCAGTGCACTCTCTGGACTAACTGAACTGCATCCCCAATTGATCCGGTGCACTCTCTGGAGTCACTGCACTGCATCCGCAGTGGTGCCAGTGCACTCTCTGGAGTCACTGCAGTGCATCCCCAGTGGTGCCAGTGCACTCTGTGGACTCACTGTACTGCATCCACAGTGGTGCCAGTGCACTCTCTGGACTCACCGCACTGCATCCAGAGTGGTGCCAGTGCACTCTCTGGACTCACTGCACTGCATTCCAAGTGGTGCCAGTGCACTCTCTGGACTCACTTCAGTGCATACCCAGTGGTGCCAGTGCACTCTCTGGACTCACTGCAGCGCATCCCCAGTGGTGCCAGTGCACTCTCTGGACTCACTGCTCTGCATCCCCAGTGGTGCCAGTGCTCTCTCTGCACTCACTGCAGTGCATCCCCAGTGGTGCCAGTGCACTCTCTGGACTCACTGCACTGCATCCCCAGTGGTGCCAGTGCACTCTCTGGACTCACTGCAGTGCATCCCGAGTGGTGCCAGTGCACTCTCTGGACTCACTGCACTGCATCCCCTGTGGTGCCAGTGCACTCTCTGGACTCACTGCACTGCATCCCCAGTGGGGCCAGTGCACTCTCAGGAGTCATTTCAGTGCATCCCCAGTGGTGCTAGTGCACTCTATGGACTCACTGCACTGCATCCCCAGTGGTGCCAGTGCACTCTCTGGACTCACTGCAGTGCATCCCCAGTGGTGCCAGTGCACTCTCTGGAGTCACTGCACTGCATCCCCAGTGGTGCCAGTGCACTCTCTGGACTCACTGCACTGCATCCCCAGTGGTGCCAGTGCACTCTCTGGAGGCACTGCAGTGCATCTCCAGTGGTGCCAGTGCACTCTCTGGACTCACTGCACTGCATCCCCAGGGTGCCAGTGCACTCTCTGGACTCACCGCACTGCCTCCAGAGTGGTGCCAGTGCACTCTCTGGACTCACCGCACTGCATCCCCAGTGGTGCCAGTGCACTCTCTGGACTCACTGCAGTGCATCCCCAGTGGTGCCAGTGCACTCTCTGGAGTCATTGCGCTGCATCCCCAGTGGTGCCAGTGCAATCTCTGGACTCACTGCACTGCATCCCCAGTGGGGCCGGTGCACTCTCTGGACTCACTGCACTGCATCCCCAGTGGTGCCAGTGCACTCTCTGGACTCACTGCACTGCATCCCCAGTGGTGCCAGTGCACTCTCTGGACTCACTGCAGTGCATCCCCAGTGGTGCCAATTCACTCTCTGGACTCACTGCACTGCATCCCCAAGGTGCAAGTGCACTCTCTGGACTCACTACACTGCATCCCCAGTGGTGCCAGTGCACTCTCTGGACTAACTGAACTGCATCCCCAATTGATCCGGTGCACTCTCTGGAGTCACTGCACTGCATCCGCAGTGGTGCCAGTGCACTCTCTGGAGTCACTGCAGTGCATCCCCAGTGGTGCCAGTGCACTCTGTGGACTCACTGTACTGCATCCACAGTGGTGCCAGTGCACTCTCTGGACTCACCGCACTGCATCCAGAGTGGTGCCAGTGCACTCTCTGGACTCACTGCACTGCATTCCAAGTGGTGCCAGTGCACTCTCTGGACTCACTTCAGTGCATACCCAGTGGTGCCAGTGCACTCTCTGGACTCACTGCAGCGCATCCCCAGTGGTGCCAGTGCACTCTCTGGACTCACTGCTCTGCATCCCCAGTGGTGCCAGTGCTCTCTCTGCACTCACTGCAGTGCATCCCCAGTGGTGCCAGTGCACTCTCTGGACTCACTGCACTGCATCCCCAGTGGTGCCAGTGCACTCTCTGGACTCACTGCAGTGCATCCCGAGTGGTGCCAGTGCACTCTCTGGACTCACTGCACTGCATCCCCTGTGGTGCCAGTGCACTCTCTGGACTCACTGCACTGCATCCCCAGTGGGGCCAGTGCACTCTCAGGAGTCATTTCAGTGCATCCCCAGTGGTGCTAGTGCACTCTATGGACTCACTGCACTGCATCCCCAGTGGTGCCAGTGCACTCTCTGGACTCACTGCAGTGCATCCCCAGTGGTGCCAATGCACTCTCTGGACTCACTGCACTGCATCCCCAAGGTGCCAGTGCACTCTCTGCACTCACTACACTGCATCCCCAGTGGTGCCAGTGCACTCTCTGGACTCACTGCACTGCATCCCCAGTGGTGCCAGTGCACTCTCTGGACTCACAGCAGTGCATTCCCAGTGGTGCCAGTGCACTCTCTGGACTCACTGCACTGCATCCCCAGTGGTGCCAGTGCACTATCTGGACTCAATGCACTGCATCCCCAGTGGTGCCAGTGCACTCTCTGGACTCACTGCACTGCATCCCCAGTGGTTCCAGTGCACTCTCTGGACTCACTGCAGTGCATCCCCAGTGGTGCCAGTGCACTCTGTGGACTCATTGCACTGCATCCCCAGTGGTGCCAGTGCACTCTCTGGAGTCTCTGCACTGCATCCCCAGTGGAGCCAGTGCACTCTGTGGACTCACTGCACTACATCCACAGTGGTGCCAGTGCACTCTCTGGACTCACCGCACTGCATCCAGAGTGGTGCCAGTGCACTCTCTAGAGTCACTGCAGTGCATCCCCAGTGGTGCCAGTGCACTCTCTGGACTCACTGCACTGCATCACCAGTGGTGCCAGTGCACTCTCTGGAGTCACTGCAGTGCATCCCCAGTGGTGCCAGTGCACTCTGTGGACTCACTGCACTGCATCCCCAGTGGTGCCAGTGCACTCTCTGGACTCACCGCACTGCATCCAGAGTGGTGCCAGTGCACTCTCTGGACTCACTGCAGTGCATCCCCAGTGGTGCCAGTGCACTCTCTGGACTCACTGCAGTGCATCCCCCGTAGTGCCAGTGCACTCTCTGGAGTCACTGCACTGCATCCCCAGTGGTGCCAGTGCACTCTCTGGACTCACTGCACTGCATCCCCATTGGGGCCAGTGCACTCTATGTAGTCATTGCGCTGCATACCCAGTGGTGCCAGTGCACTCTCTGGACTCACTGCACTGCATCCCCACTGGTGCCAGTGCACTCTCTGGACTCACTGCAGTGCATCCCCAGTGGTGCCAGTGCACTCTGTGGACTCACTGTACTGCATCCCCAGTGGTGCCAGTGCACTCTCTGGACTCACTGCACTGCATCCCCAGTGGTGCCAGTGCACTCTCTGGACTCACTGCACTGCATCCCCAGTGGTGCCAGTGCACTCTCTGGACTCACAGCAGTGCATCCCCAGTGGTGCCAGTGCACTCTCTGGACTCACTGCAGTGCATCCCCAGTGGTGCCAGTGCACTCTCTGGACTCACTGCACTGCATCCCCAGTGGTGCCAGTGCACTCTCTGGACTCACAGCAGTGCATCCCCAGTGGTGCCAGTGCACTCTCTGGACTCACTGCAGTGCATCCCCAGTGGTGCCAGTGCACTCTCTGGAGTCTCTGCAGTGCATCTCAAGTGGTGCCAGTGCACTCTCTGGACTCACTGCACTGCATCCCCAGTGGTGCCAGTGCACTCTCTGGACTAACTGAACTGCATCCCCAATTGATCCAGTGCACTCTCTGGACTCACTGCACTGCATCCCCAGTGGTGCCAGTGCACTCTCTGGAGTCACTGCAGTGCATCCCCAGTGATCCCAGTGCACTCTGTGGACTCACTGTACTGCATCCACAGTGGTGCCAGTGCACTCTCTGGACTCACCGCACTGCATCCAGAGTGGTGCCAGTGCACTCTCTGGACTCACTGCACTGCATTCCCAGTGGTGCCAGTGCGCTCTCTGGACTCACTGCAGTGCATCCCCAGTGGTGCCAGTGCACTCTCTGGACTCACTGCACTGCATCCCCAGTGGTGCCAGTACTCTCTCTGGACTCACAGCACTGCATCCCCAGTGGTGCCAGTGCACTCTCTGGACTCACTGCACTCCATCCCCAGTGGTGCCAGTGCACTCTCTGGACTCACTGCACTGCATCACCAGTGGTGCCAGTGCACTCTCTGGACTCACTGCACTGCATCCCCAGTGGTGCCAGTGCACTCTCTGGACTCACTGCACTGCATCACCAGTGGTGCCAGTGCACTCTCTGGAGTCACTGCACTGCATCCCCAGTGGTGCCAGTGCACTCTCTGGACTCACTGCACTGCATCCCCAGTGGTGCCAGTGCACTCTCTGGACTTACAGCACTGCATCCCCATTGGTGCCAGTGCACTCTCTGGACTCACTGCGCTGCATCCCCAGTGGTGCCAGTGCACTCTCTGGACTCACTGCAGTGCATCCCCAGTGGTGCCAGTGCACTCTCTGTAGTCATTGCGCTGCATCCCCAGTGGTGCCAGGGCACTCTCTGGACTCACTGCACTGCATCACCAGTGGTGCCAGTGCGCTCTCTGGAGTCACTGCAGTGCTTCCCCAGTGGTGCCAGTGCACTCTCTGGACTCACTGCACTGCATCCCCAGTGGTGCCGGTGCACTCTCTAGAGTCACTGCAGTGCATCCCCAGTGGTGCCAGTGCACTCTCTGGAGTCTCTGCAGTGCATCTCCAGTGGTGCCAGGGCACTCTCTGGACTCACTGCACTGCATCCCCAGTGGTGCCAGTGCACTCTGTGGACTCACTGTACTGCATCCCCAGTGGTGCCAGTGCACTCTCTGGACTCACTGCACTGCATCCCCAGTGGTGCCAGTGCACTCTCTGGACTCACTGCAGTACATCCCCAATGGTGCCAGTGTACTCTCTGGACTCACTGCAGTGCATCCCCAGTGGTGCCAGTGCACTCTCTGGACTCACTGCAGTGCATCCCCAGTGGTGCCAGTTCACTCTCTGGAGTCACTGCAGTGCATCCCCAGTGGTGCCAGTGCACTCTCTGGACTCACTGCAGTGCATCCCCAGTGGTGCCAGTGCACTCTCTGGAGTCACTGCACTGCATCCCCAGTGGTGCCAGTGCACTCTCTGGACTCACTGCACTGCATCCCCAGTGGTGCCAGTGCACTCTCTGGAGGCACTGCAGTGCATCCCCAGTGGTGCCAGTGCACTCTGTGGACTCACTGTACTGCATCCCCAGGGTGCCAGTGCACTCTCTGGACTCACCGCACTGCATCACCAGTGGTACCAGTGCGCTCTCTGGAGTCACTGCAGTGCTTCCCCAGTGGTGCCAGTGCACTCTCTGGACTCACTGCACTGCATCCCCAGTGGTGCCGGTACACTCTCTAGAGTCACTGCAGTGCATCCCCAATGGTGCCAGTGCACTCTCTGGAGTCACTGCACTGCATCCCCAGTGGTGTCAGTGGACTCTCTGGACTCACCGCACTGCATCCAGAGTGGTGCCAGTGCAGTCTCTGGACTCACTGCAGTGCATCCCCAGTGGTGCCAGTGCAGTCTCTGGACTCACTGCAGTGCATCCCCAGTGGTGCCAGTGCACTCTCTGGACTCACTGCACTGCATCCCAAGTGGTGCCAGTGCACTCTCTGGACTCACAGCACTGCATCCCCAGTGGTGCCAGTGCACTCTCTGTAGTCATTGCGCTGCATCCCCAGTGGTGCCAGTGCAATCTCTGGACTCACTGCACTGCATCCCCAGTGGGGCCAGTGCACTCTCTGGACTCACTGCAGTGCATCCCCAGTGGTGCCAGTGCACTCTATGGACTCACTGCACTGCATCCCCAGTGGTGCCAGTGCACTCTCTGGACTCACTGCAGTGCATCCCCAGTGGTGCCAATTCACTCTCTGGACTCACTGCACTGCATCCCCAAGGTGCAAGTGCACTCTCTGGACTCACTACACTGCATCCCCAGTGGTGCTAGTGCACTCTCTGCACTCACTGCACTGCATCCCCAGTGGTGCCAGTGCACTCTCTGGACTCACTGCACTACATCCCCAGTGGTGCCAGTGCACTATCTGGACTCACTGCACTGCATCCCCAGTGCTGACAGTGCATTCTCTAGACTCACTGCACTGCATCCCCAGTGGTGCCAGTGCACTCTCTGGAGTCTCTGCAGTGCATCCCCAGTGGTGCCAGTGCACTCTGTGGACTCACTGTACTGCATCCCCAGTGGTGCCAGTGCACTCTCTGGACTCACTGCAGTACATCCCCAATGGTGCCAGTGTACTCTCTGCACTCACTGCAGTGCATCCCCAGTGGTGCCAGTGCACTCTCTGGACTCACTGCAGTGCATCCCCAGTGGTGCCAGTTCACTCTCTGGAGTCACTGCAGTGCATCCCCAGTGGTGCCAGTGCACTCTCTGGACTCACTGCAGTGCATCCCCAGTGGTGCCAGTGCACTCTCTGGAGTCACTGCACTGCATCCCCAGTGGTGCCAGTGCACTCTCTGGACTCACTGCACTGCATCCCCAGTGGTGCCAGTGCACTCTCTGGAGGCACTGCAGTGCATCCCCAGTGGTGCCAGTGCACTCTGTGGACTCACTGTACTGCATCCCCAGGGTGCCAGTGCACTCTCTGGACTCACCGCACTGCATCACCAGTGGTACCAGTGCGCTCTCTGGAGTCACTGCAGTGCTTCCCCAGTGGTGCCAGTGCACTCTCTGGACTCACTGCACTGCATCCCCAGTGGTGCCGGTACACTCTCTAGAGTCACTGCAGTGCATCCCCAATGGTGCCAGTGCACTCTCTGGAGTCACTGCACTGCATCCCCAGTGGTGTCAGTGCACTCTCTGGACTCACCGCACTGCATCCAGAGTGGTGCCAGTGCAGTCTCTGGACTCACTGCAGTGCATCCCCAGTGGTGCTAGTGCACTCTCTGCACTCACTGCACTGCATCCCCAGTGGTGCCAGTGCACTCTCTGGACTCACTGCACTACATCCCCAGTGGTGCCAGTGCACTATCTGGACTCACTGCACTGCATCCCCAGTGCTGACAGTGCATTCTCTAGACTCACTGCACTGCATCCCCAGTGGTGCCAGTGCACTCTCTGGAGTCTCTGCAGTGCATCCCCAGTGGTGCCAGTGCACTCTGTGGACTCACTGTACTGCATCCCCAGTGGTGCCAGTGCACTCTCTGGACTCACTGCCGTACATCCCCAATGGTGCCAGTGTACTCTCTGCACTCACTGCAATGCATCCCCAGTGGTGCCAGTGCACTCTCTGGACTCACTGCAGTGCATCCCCAGTAGTGCCAGTGCACTCTCTGGACTAACTGAACTGCATCCCCAATTGATCCAGTGCACTCTCTGGAGTCACTGCAGTGCATCACCAGTGGTGCCAGGGCACTCTCTGGACTCACTGCACTGCATCACCAGTGGTGCCAGTGCGCTCTCTGGAGTCACTGCAGTGCTTCCCCAGTGGTGCCAGTGCACTCTCTGGACTCACTGCACTGCATCCCCAGTGGTGCCGGTGCACTCTCTAGAGTCACTGCAGTGCATCCCCAGTGGTGCCAGTGCACTCTCTGGAGTCTCTGCAGTGCATCTCCAGTGGTGCCAGGGCACTCTCTGGACTCACTGCACTGCATCCCCAGTGGTGCCAGTGCACTCTGTGGACTCACTGTACTGCATCCCCAGTGGTGCCAGTGCACTCTCTGGACTCACTGCACTGCATCCCCAGTGGTGCCAGTGCACTCTCTGGACTCACTGCAGTACATCCCCAATGGTGCCAGTGTACTCTCTGGACTCACTGCAGTGCATCCCCAGTGGTGCCAGTGCACTCTCTGGACTCACTGCAGTGCATCCCCAGTGGTGCCAGTTCACTCTCTGGAGTCACTGCAGTGCATCCCCAGTGGTGCCAGTGCACTCTCTGGACTCACTGCAGTGCATCCCCAGTGGTGCCAGTGCACTCTCTGGAGTCACTGCACTGCATCCCCAGTGGTGCCAGTGCACTCTCTGGACTCACTGCACTGCATCCCCAGTGGTGCCAGTGCACTCTCTGGAGGCACTGCAGTGCATCCCCAGTGGTGCCAGTGCACTCTGTGGACTCACTGTACTGCATCCCCAGGGTGCCAGTGCACTCTCTGGACTCACCGCACTGCATCCAGAGTGGTACCAGTGCGCACTCTGGAGTCACTGCAGTGCTTCCCCAGTGGTGCCAGTGCACTCTCTGGAGTCACTGCACTGCATCCCCAGTGGTGCCGGTACACTCTCTAGAGTCACTGCAGTGCATCCCCAATGGTGCCAGTGCACTCTCTGGAGTCTCTGCAGTGCATCTCCAGTGGTGCCAGGGCACTCTCTGGACTCACTGCACTGCATCCCCAGTGGTGCCAGTGCACTCTGTGGACACACTGTACTGCATCCCCAGTGGTGGCAGTGCACTCTCTGGACTCACTGCAGTGCATCCCCAGTGGTGCCAGTTCACTCTCTGGAGTCACTGCACTGCATCCCCAGTGGTGCCAGTGCACTCTCTGGACTCACTGCACTGCATCCCCAGTGGTGCCAGTGCACTCTCTGGACTCACAGCACTGCATCCCCAGTGGTGCCAGTGCACTCTCTGGACTCACTACACTGCATCCCCAGTGGTGCTAGTGCACTCTCTGCACTCACTGCACTTCATCCCCAGTGGTGCCAGTGCACTCTCTGGACTCACTGCACTACATCCCCAGTGGTGCCAGTGCACTATCTGGACTCACTGCAGTGCATCCCCAGTGCTGACAGTGCATTCTCTAGACTCACTGCACTGCATCCCCAGTGGTGCCAGTGCACTCTCTGGAGTCTCTGCAGTGCATCCCCAGTGGTGCCAGTGCACTCTGTGGACTCACTGTACTGCATCCCCAGTGGTGCCAGTGCACTCTCTGGACTCACTGCAGTACATCCCCAATGGTGCCAGTGTACTCTCTGGACTCACTGCAGTGCATCCCCAGTGGTGCCAGTGCACTCTCTGGACTCACTGCAGTGCATCCCCAGTAGTGCCAGTGCACTCTCTGGACTAACTGAACTGCATCCCCAATTGATCCAGTGCACTCTCTGGAGTCACTGCAGTGCATCACCAGTGGTGCCAGGGCACTCTCTGGACTCACTGCACTGCATCACCAGTGGTGCCAGTGCGCTCTCTGGAGTCACTGCAGTGCTTCCCCAGTGGTGCCAGTGCACTCTCTGGACTCACTGCACTGCATCCCCAGTGGTGCCGGTGCACTCTCTAGAGTCACTGCACTGCATCCCCAGTGGTGCCAGTGCACTCTCTGGAGTCTCTGCAGTGCATCTCCAGTGGTGCCAGGGCACTCTCTGGACTCACTGCACTGCATCCCCAGTGGTGCCAGTGCACTCTGTGGACTCACTGTACTGCATCCCCAGTGGTGCCAGTGCACTCTCTGGACTCACTGCACTGCATCCCCAGTGGTGCCAGTGCACTCTCTGGACTCACTGCAGTACATCCCCAATGGTGCCAGTGCACTCTCTGGAGTCACTGCAGTGCATCCCCAGTGGTGCCAGTGCACTCTCTGGAGTCACTGCACTGCATCCCCAGTGGTGCCAGTGCACTCTCTGGACTCACTGCACTGCATCCCCAGTGGTGCCAGTGCACTCTCTGGAGTCACTGCAGTGCATCCCCAGTGGTGCCAGTGCACTCTGTGGACTCACTGTACTGCATCCCCAGGGTGCCAGTGCACTCTCTGGACTCACCGCACTGCATCCAGAGTGGTACCAGTGCGCTCTCTGGAGTCACTGCAGTGCTTCCCCAGTGGTGCCAGTGCACTCTCTGGACTCACTGCACTGCATCCCCAGTGGTGCCGGTACACTCTCTAGAGTCACTGCAGTGCATCCCCAATGGTGCCAGTGCACTCTCTGGAGTCTCTGCAGTGCATCTCCAGTGGTGCCAGTTCACTCTCTGGAGTCACTGCAGTGCATCCCCAGTGGTGCCAGTGCACTCTCTGGACTCACTGCAGTGCATCCCAAGTGGTGCCAGTGCACTCTCTGGAGTCACTGCACTGCATCCCCAGTGGTGTCAGTGCACTCTCTGGACTCACTGCACTGCATCCCCAGTGGTGCCAGTGCACTCTCTGGAGTCACTGCAGTGCATCCCCAGTGGTGCCAGTGCACTCTGTGGACTCACTGTACTGCATCCACAGGGTGCCAGTGCACTCTCTGGACTCACCGCACTGCATCCAGAGTGGTGCCAGTGCAGTCTCTGGACTCACTGCACTGCATCCCCAGTGGTGCCAGTGCACTCTCTGGACTCACTGCAGTGCATCCGCAGTGGTGCCAGTGCACTCTCTGGACTCAATGCAGTGCATCCCCAGTGGTGCCAGTGCACTCTCTGGACTCACTGCACTGCATCCCAAGTGGTGCCAGTGCACTCTCTGGACTCACAGCACTGCATCCCCAGTGGTGCCACTGCACTCTCTGTAGTCATTGCGCTGCATCCCCAGTGGTGCCAGTGCACTCTATGGACTCACTGCACTGCATCCCCAGTGGGGCCAGTGCACTCTCTGGACTCACTGCAGTGCATCCCCAGTGGTGCCAATTCACTCTCTGGACTCACTGCACTGCATCCCCAGTGGTGCCAGTGCACTCTCTGGACTCCCTGCAGTGCATCCCCAGTAGTGCCAGTGCACTCTCTGGACTAACTGAACTGCATCCCCAATTGATCCAGTGCACTCTCTGGAGTCACTGCAGTGCATCCCCAGTGGTGCCAGTGCACTCTCTGGACTCACTGCACTGCATCACCAGTGGTGCCAGTGCGCTCTCTGGAGTCACTGCAGTGCTTCCCCAGTGGTGCCAGTGCACTCTCTGGACTCACTGCACTGCATCCCCAGTGGTGCCGGTGCACTCTCTAGAGTCACTGCACTGCATCCCCTGTGGTGCCAGTGCACTCTCTGGACTCTCTGCAGTGCATCTCCAGTGGTGCCAGGGCACTCTCTGGACTCACTGCACTGCATCCCCAGTGGTGCCAGTGCACTCTGTGGACTCACTGTACTGCATCCCCAGTGGTGCCAGTGCACTCTCTGGACTCACTGCACTGCATCCCCAGTGGTGCCAGTGCACTCTCTGGACTCACTGCAGTACATCCCCAATGGTGCCAGTGTACTCTCTGGACTCACTGCAGTGCATCCCCAGTGGTGCCAGTGCACTCTCTGGACTCACTGCAGTGCATCCCCAGTGGTGCCAGTTCACTCTCTGGAGTCACTGCAGTGCATCCCCAGTGGTGCCAGTGCACTCTCTGGAGTCACTGCAGTGCATCCCCAGTGGTGCCAGTGCACTCTCTGGAGTCACTGCACTGCATCCCCAGTGGTGCCAGTGCACTCTCTGGACTCACTGCACTGCATCCCCAGTGGTGCCAGTGCACTCTCTGGGGGCACTGCAGTGCATCCCCAGTGGTGCCAGTGCACTCTGTGGACTCACTGTACTGCATCCCCAGGGTGCCAGTGCACTCTCTGGACTCACCGCACTGCATCCAGAGTGGTACCAGTGCGCTCTCTGGAGTCACTGCAGTGCTTCCCCAGTGGTGCCAGTGCACTCTCTGGACTCACTGCACTGCATCCCCAGTGGTGCCGGTACACTCTCTAGAGTCACTGCAGTGCATCCCCAATGGTGCCAGTGCACTCTCTGGAGTCTCTGCAGTGCATCTCCAGTGGTGCCAGTTCACTCTCTGGAGTCACTGCAGTGCATCCCCAGTGGTGCCAGTGCACTCTCTGGACTCACTGCAGTGCATCCCAAGTGGTGCCAGTGCACTCTCTGGAGTCACTGCACTGCATCCCCAGTGGTGTCAGTGCACTCTCTGGACTCACTGCACTGCATCCCCAGTGGTGCCAGTGCACTCTCTGGAGGCACTGCAGTGCATCCCCAGTGGTGCCAGTGCACTCTGTGGACTCACTGTACTGCATCCACAGGGTGCCAGTGCACTCTCTGGACTCACCGCACTGCATCCAGAGTGGTGCCAGTGCAGTCTCTGGACTCACTGCACTGCATCCCCAGTGGTGCCAGTGCACTCTCTGGACTCACTGCAGTGCATCCGCAGTGGTGCCAGTGCACTCTCTGGACTCACTGCAGTGCATCCCCAGTGGTGCCAGTGCACTCTCTGGACTCACTGCACTGCATCCCAAGTGGTGCCAGTGCACTCTCTGGACTCACAGCACTGCATCCCCAGTGGTGCCACTGCACTCTCTGTAGTCATTGCGCTGCATCCCCAGTGGTGCCAGTGCAATCTCTGGACTCACTGCACTGCATCCCCAGTGGGGCCAGTGCACTCTCTGGACTCACTGCAGTGCATCCCCAGTGGTGCCAGTGCACTCTATGGACTCACTGCACTGCATCCCCAGTGGTGCCAGTGCACTCTCTGGACTCACTGCAGTGCATCTCCAGTGGTGCCAGGGCACTCTCTGGACTCACTGCACTGCATCCCCAGTGTTGCCAGTGCACTCTGTGGACACACTGTACTGCATCCCCAGTGGTGGCAGTGCACTCTCTGGACTCACTGCAGTGCATCCCCAGTGGTGCCAGTTCACTCTCTGGAGTCACTGCACTGCATCCCCAGTGGTGCCAGTACACTCTCTGGACTCACTGCACTGCATCCCCAGTGGTGCCAGTGCACTCTCTGGACTCACAGCACTGCATCCCCAGTGGTGCCAGTGCACTCTCTGGACTCACTACACTGCATCCCCAGTGGTGCTAGTGCACTCTCTGCACTCACTGCACTGCATCCCCAGTGGTGCCAGTGCACTCTCTGGACTCACTGCACTACATCCCCAGTGGTGCCAGTGCACTATCTGGACTCACTGCACTGCATCCCCAGTGCTGACAGTGCATTCTCTACACTCACTGCACTGCATCCCCAGTGGTGCCAGTGCACTCTCTGGAGTCTCTGCAGTGCATCCCCAGTGGTGCCAGTGCACTCTGTGGACTCACTGTACTGCATCCCCAGTGGTGCCAGTGCACTCTCTGGACTCACTGCAGTACATCCCCAATGGTGCCAGTGTACTCTCTGGACTAAATGAACTGCATCCCCAATTGATCCAGTGCACTCTCTGGAGTCACTGCAGTGCATCACCAGTGGTGCCAGGGCACTCTCTGGACTCACTGCACTGCATCACCAGTGGTGCCAGTGCGCTCTCTGGAGTCACTGCAGTGCTTCCCCAGTGGTGCCAGTGCACTCTCTGGACTCACTGCACTGCATCCCCAGTGGTGCCGGTGCACTCTCTAGAGTCACTGCAGTGCATCCCCAGTGGTGCCAGTGCACTCTCTGGAGTCTCTGCAGTGCATCTCCAGTGGTGCCAGGGCACTCTCTGGACTCACTGCACTGCATCCCCAGTGGTGCCAGTGCACTCTCTGGACTCACTGTACTGCATCCCCAGTGGTGCCAGTGCACTCTCTGGACTCACTGCACTGCATCCCCAGTGGTGCCAGTGCACTCTCTGGACTCACTGCAGTACATCCCCAATGGTGCCAGTGTACTCTCTGGACTCACTGCAGTGCATCCCCAGTGGTGCCAGTGCACTCTCTGGACTCACTGCAGTGCATCCCCAGTGGTGCCAGTTCACTCTCTGGAGTCACTGCAGTGCATCCCCAGTGGTGCCAGTGCACTCTCTGGAGTCACTGCAGTGCATCCCCAGTGGTGCCAGTGCACTCTCTGGAGTCACTGCACTGCATCCCCAGTGGTGCCAGTGCACTCTCTGGACTCACTGCACTGCATCCCCAGTGGTGCCAGTGCACTCTCTGGGGGCACTGCAGTGCATCCCCAGTGGTGCCAGTGCACTCTGTGGACTCACTGTACTGCATCCCCAGGGTGCCAGTGCACTCTCTGGACTCACCGCACTGCATCCAGAGTGGTACCAGTGCGCTCTCTGGAGTCACTGCAGTGCTTCCCCAGTGGTGCCAGTGCACTCTCTGGACTCACTGCACTGCATCCCCAGTGGTGCCGGTACACTCTCTAGAGTCACTGCAGTGCATCCCCAATGGTGCCAGTGCACTCTCTGGAGTCTCTGCAGTGCATCTCCAGTGGTGCCAGTTCACTCTCTGGAGTCACTGCAGTGCATCCCCAGTGGTGCCAGTGCACTCTCTGGACTCACTGCAGTGCATCCCAAGTGGTGCCAGTGCACTCTCTGGAGTCACTGCAGTGCATCCCCAGTGGTGCCAATTCACTCTCTGGACTCACTGCACTGCATCCCCAAGGTGCAAGTGCACTCTCTGGACTCACTGCACTACATCCCCAGTGGTGCCAGTGCACTCTGTGGACTCACTGTACTGCATCCACAGGGTGCCAGTGCACTCTCTGGACTCACCGCACTGCATCCCCAGTGGTGCCAGTGCAGTCTCTGGACTCACTGCACTGCATCCCCAGTGGTGCCAGTGCACTCTCTGGACTCACTGCAGTGCATCCGCAGTGGTGCCAGTGCACTCTCTGGACTCACTGCACTGCATCCCCAGTGGTGCCAGTGCACTCTCTGGACTCACTGCACTGCATCCCAAGTGGTGCCAGTGCACTCTCTGGACTCACAGCACTGCATCCCCAGTGGTGCCACTGCACTCTCTGTAGTCATTGCGCTGCATCCCCAGTGGTGCCAGTGCAATCTCTGGACTCACTGCACTGCATCCCCAGTGGGGCCAGTGCACTCTCTGGACTCACTGCAGTGCATCCCCAGTGGTGCCAGTGCACTCTATGGACTCACTGCACTGCATCCCCAGTGGTGCCAGTGCACTCTCTGGACTCACTGCAGTGCATCTCCAGTGGTGCCAGGGCACTCTCTGGACTCACTGCACTGCATCCCCAGTGGTGCCAGTGCACTCTGTGGACACACTGTACTGCATCCCCAGTGGTGGCAGTGCACTCTCTGGACTCACTGCAGTGCATCCCCAGTGGTGCCAGTTCACTCTCTGGAGTCACTGCACTGCATCCCCAGTGGTGCCAGTGCACTCTCTGGACTCACTGCACTGCATCCCCAGTGGTGCCAGTGCACTCTCTGGACTCACAGCACTGCATCCCCAGTGGTGCCAGTGCACTCTCTGGACTCACTACACTGCATCCCCAGTGGTGCTAGTGCACTCTCTGCACTCACTGCACTGCATCCCCAGTGGTGCCAGTGCACTCTCTGGACTCACTGCACTACATCCCCAGTGGTGCCAGTGCACTATCTGGACTCACTGCACTGCATCCCCAGTGCTGACAGTGCATTCTCTACACTCACTGCACTGCATCCCCAGTGGTGCCAGTGCACTCTCTGGAGTCTCTGCAGTGCATCCCCAGTGGTGCCAGTGCACTCTGTGGACTCACTGTACTGCATCCCCAGTGGTGCCAGTGCACTCTCTGGACTCACTGCAGTACATCCCCAATGGTGCCAGTGTACTCTCTGCACTCACTGCAGTGCATCCCCAGTGGTACCAGTGCACTCTCTGGACTCACTGCAGTGCATCCCCAGTAGTGCCAGTGCACTCTCTGGACTAACTGAACTGCATCCCCAATTGATCCAGTGCACTCTCTGGAGTCACTGCAGTGCATCACCAGTGGTGCCAGGGCACTCTCTGGACTCACTGCACTGCATCACCAGTGGTGCCAGTGCGCTCTCTGGAGTCACTGCAGTGCTTCCCCAGTGGTGCCAGTGCACTCTCTGGACTCACTGCACTGCATCCCCAGTGGTGCCGGTGCACTCTCTAGAATCACTGCAGTGCATCCCCAGTGGTGCCAGTGCACTCTCTGGAGTCTCTGCAGTGCATCTCCAGTGGTGCCAGGGCACTCTCTGGACTCACTGCACTGCATCCCCAGTGGTGCCAGTGCACTCTCTGGACTCACTGCACTGCATCCCCAGTGGTGCCAGTGCACTCTCTGGACTCACTGCAGTACATCCCCAATGGTGCCAGTGTACTCTCTGGACTCACTGCAGTGCATCCCCAGTGGTGCCAGTGCACTCTCTGGACTCACTGCAGTGCATCCCCAGTGGTGCCAGTTCACTCTCTGGAGTCACTGCAGTGCATCCCCAGTGGTGCCAGTGCACTCTCTGGAGTCACTGCAGTGCATCCCCAGTGGTGCCAGTGCACTCTCTGGAGTCACTGCACTGCATCCCCAGTGGTGCCAGTGCACTCTCTGGACTCACTGCACTGCATCCCCAGTGGTGCCAGTGCACTCTCTGGGGGCACTGCAGTGCATCCCCAGTGGTGCCAGTGCACTCTGTGGACTCACTGTACTGCATCCCCAGGGTGCCAGTGCACTCTCTGGACTCACCGCACTGCATCCAGAGTGGTACCAGTGCGCTCTCTGGAGTCACTGCAGTGCTTCCCCAGTGGTGCCAGTGCACTCTCTGGACTCACTGCACTGCATCCCCAGTGGTGCCGGTACACTCTCTAGAGTCACTGCAGTGCATCCCCATTGGTGCCAGTGCACTCTCTGGAGTCTCTGCAGTGCATCTCCAGTGGTGCCAGTTCACTCTCTGGAGTCACTGCAGTGCATCCCCAGTGGTGCCAGTGCACTCTCTGGACTCACTGCAGTGCATCCCAAGTGGTGCCAGTGCACTCTCTGGAGTCACTGCACTGCATCCCCAGTGGTGTCAGTGCACTCTCTGGACTCACTGCACTGCATCCCCAGTGGTGCCAGTGCACTCTCTGGAGGCACTGCAGTGCATCCCCAGTGGTGCCAGTGCACTCTGTGGACTCACTGTACTGCATCCACAGGGTGCCAGTGCACTCTCTGGACTCACCGCACTGCATCCAGAGTGGTGCCAGTGCAGTCTCTGGACTCACTGCACTGCATCCCCAGTGGTGCCAGTGCACTCTCTGGACTCACTGCAGTGCATCCCCAGTGGTGCCAGTGCACTCTCTGGACTCACTGCACTGCATCCCAAGTGGTGCCAGTGCACTCTCTGGACTCACTGCAGTGCATCCCCAGTGGTGCCAATTCACTCTCTGGACTCACTGCACTGCATCCCCAAGGTGCAAGTGCACTCTCTGGACTCACTACACTGCATCCCCAGTGGTGCCAGTGCACTCTCTGGACTCACTGCACTACATCCCCAGTGGTGCCAGTGCACTATCTGGACTCACTGCACTGCATCCCCAGTGCTGACAGTGCATTCTCTACACTCACTGCACTGCATCCCCAGTGGTGCCAGTGCACTCTCTGGAGTCTCTGCAGTGCATCCCCAGTGGTGCCAGTGCACTCTGTGGACTCACTGTACTGCATCCCCAGTGGTGCCAGTGCACTCTCTGGACTCACTGCAGTACATCCCCAATGGTGCCAGTGTACTCTCTGCACTCACTGCAGTGCATCCCCAGTGGTGCCAGTGCACTCTCTGGACTCACTGCAGTGCATCCCCAGTAGTGCCAGTGCACTCTCTGGACTAACTGAACTGCATCCCCAATTGATCCAGTGCACTCTCTGGAGTCACTGCAGTGCATCACCAGTGGTGCCAGGGCACTCTCTGGACTCACTGCACTGCATCCCCAGTGGTGCCGGTGCACTCTGTGGACTCACTGTACTGCATCCCCAGTGGTGCCAGTGCACTCTCTGGACTCACTGCACTGCATCCCCAGTGGGGCCAGTGCACTCTCAGGAGTCATTTCAGTGCATCCCCAGTGGTGCTAGTGCACTCTATGGACTCACTGCACTGCATCCCCAGTGGTGCCAGTGCACTCTCTGGACTCACTGCAGTGCATCCCCAGCGGTGCCAAAGCACTCTCTGGACTCACTGCACTGCATCCCCAGTGGTGCCAGTGCACTCTCTGGACTCACTGCACTGCATCCCCAGTGGTGCCAGTGCACTCTCTGGACTCACAGCAGTGCATTCCCAGTGGTGCCAGTGCACTCTCTGGACTCACTGCACTGCATCCCCAGTGGTGCCAGTGCACTATCTGGACTCAATGCACTGCATCCCCAGTGGTGCCAGTGCACTCTCTGGACTCACTGCACTGCATCCCCAGTGGTGCCAGTGCACTCTCTGGACTCACTGCAGTACATCCCCAATGGTGCCAGTGTACTCTCTGCACTCACTGCAGTGCATCCCCAGTGGTGCCAGTGCACTCTCTGGACTCACTGCAGTACATCCCCAATGGTGCCAGTGTACTCTCTGCACTCACTGCAGTGCATCCCCAGTGGTGCCAGTGCACTCTCTGGACTCACTGCAGTGCATCCCCAGTGGTGCCAGTTCACTCTCTGGAGTCACTGTACTGCATCCCCAGTGGTGCCAGTGCACTCTCTGGACTCACTGCACTGCATCCCCAGTGGTGCCAGTGCACTCTCTGGACTCACTGCAGTGCATCCCCAGTGGTGCCAGTGCACTCTGTGGACTCACTGTACTGCATCCACAGTGGTGCCAGTGCACTCTCTGGACTCACCGCACTGCATCCAGAGTGGTGCCAGTGCACTCTCTAGAGTCACTGCAGTGCATCCCCAGTGGTGCCAGTGCACTCTCTGGACTCACTGCACTGCATCACCAGTGGTGCCAGTGCGCTCTCTGGAGTCACTGCAGTGCTTCCCCAGTGGTGCCAGTGCACTCTCTGGACTCACTGCACTGCATCCCCAGTGGTGCCGGTGCACTCTCTAGAATCACTGCAGTGCATCCCCAGTGGTGCCAGTGCACTCTCTGGAGTCTCTGCAGTGCATCTCCAGTGGTGCCAGGGCACTCTCTGGACTCACTGCACTGCATCCCCAGTGGTGCCAGTGCACTCTCTGGACTCACTGCACTGCATCCCCAGTGGTGCCAGTGCACTCTCTGGACTCACTGCAGTACATCCCCAATGGTGCCAGTGTACTCTCTGGACTCACTGCAGTGCATCCCCAGTGGTGCCAGTGCACTCTCTGGACTCACTGCAGTGCATCCCCAGTGGTGCCAGTTCACTCTCTGGAGTCACTGCAGTGCATCCCCAGTGGTGCCAGTGCACTCTCTGGAGTCACTGCAGTGCATCCCCAGTGGTGCCAGTGCACTCTCTGGAGTCACTGCACTGCATCCCCAGTGGTGCCAGTGCACTCTCTGGACTCACTGCACTGCATCCCCAGTGGTGCCAGTGCACTCTCTGGGGGCACTGCAGTGCATCCCCAGTGGTGCCAGTGCACTCTGTGGACTCACTGTACTGCATCCCCAGGGTGCCAGTGCACTCTCTGGACTCACCGCACTGCATCCAGAGTGGTACCAGTGCGCTCTCTGGAGTCACTGCAGTGCTTCCCCAGTGGTGCCAGTGCACTCTCTGGACTCACTGCACTGCATCCCCAGTGGTGCCGGTACACTCTCTAGAGTCACTGCAGTGCATCCCCAATGGTGCCAGTGCACTCTCTGGAGTCTCTGCAGTGCATCTCCAGTGGTGCCAGTTCACTCTCTGGAGTCACTGCAGTGCATCCCCAGTGGTGCCAGTGCACTCTCTGGACTCACTGCAGTGCATCCCAAGTGGTGCCAGTGCACTCTCTGGAGTCACTGCACTGCATCCCCAGTGGTGTCAGTGCACTCTCTGGACTCACTGCACTGCATCCCCAGTGGTGCCAGTGCACTCTCTGGAGGCACTGCAGTGCATCCCCAGTGGTGCCAGTGCACTCTGTGGACTCACTGTACTGCATCCACAGGGTGCCAGTGCACTCTCTGGACTCACCGCACTGCATCCAGAGTGGTGCCAGTGCACTCTCTGGACTCACTGCAGTGCATCCCCAGTAGTGCCAGTGCACTCTCTGGACTAACTGAACTGCATCCCCAATTGATCCAGTGCACTCTCTGGAGTCACTGCAGTGCATCACCAGTGGTGCCAGGGCACTCTCTGGACTCACTGCACTGCATCCCCAGTGGTGCCGGTGCACTCTGTGGACTCACTGTACTGCATCCCCAGTGGTGCCAGTGCACTCTCTGGACTCACTGCACTGCATCCCCAGTGGGGCCAGTGCACTCTCAGGAGTCATTTCAGTGCATCCCCAGTGGTGCTACTGCACTCTATGGACTCACTGCACTGCATCCCCAGTGGTGCCAGTGCACTCTCTGGACTCAATGCAGTGCATCCCCAGCGGTGCCAAAGCACTCTCTGGACTCACTGCACTGCATCCCCAGTGGTGCCAGTGCACTCTCTGGACTCACTGCACTGCATCCCCAGTGGTGCCAGTGCACTCTCTGGACTCACAGCAGTGCATTCCCAGTGGTGCCAGTGCACTCTCTGGACTCACTGCACTGCATCCCCAGTGGTGCCAGTGCACTATCTGGACTCAATGCACTGCATCCCCAGTGGTGCCAGTGCACTCTCTGGACTCACTGCACTGCATCCCCAGTGGTGCCAGTGCACTCTCTGGACTCACTGCAGTACATCCCCAATGGTGCCAGTGTACTCTCTGCACTCACTGCAGTGCATCCCCAGTGGTGCCAGTGCACTCTCTGGACTCACTGCAGTACATCCCCAATGGTGCCAGTGTACTCTCTGCACTCACTGCAGTGCATCCCCAGTGGTGCCAGTGCACTCTCTGGACTCACTGCAGTGCATCCCCAGTGGTGCCAGTTCACTCTCTGGAGTCACTGTACTGCATCCCCAGTGGTGCCAGTGCACTCTCTGGACTCACTGCACTGCATCCCCAGTGGTGCCAGTGCACTCTCTGGACTCACTGCAGTGCATCCCCAGTGGTGCCAGTGCACTCTGTGGACTCACTGTACTGCATCCACAGTGGTGCCAGTGCACTCTCTGGACTCACCGCACTGCATCCAGAGTGGTGCCAGTGCACTCTCTAGAGTCACTGCAGTGCATCCCCAGTGGTGCCAGTGCACTCTCTGGACTCACTGCACTGCATCACCAGTGGTGCCAGTGCACTCTCTGGAGTCACTGCACTGCATCCCCAGTGGTGCCAGTGCACTCTGTGGACTCACTGCACTGCATCCCCAGTGGTGCCAGTGCACTCTCTGGACTCACCGCACTGCATCCAGAGTGGTGCCACTGCACTCTCTGGACTCACTGCAGTGCATCCCCAGTGGTGCCAGTGCACTCTCTGGACTCACTGCAGTGGATCCCCCGTGGTGCCAGTGCACTCTGTGGACTCACTGTACTGCATCCCCAGTGGTGCCAGTGCACTCTCTGGACTCACTGCACTGCATCCCCAGTGGGGCCAGTGCACTCTATGTAGTCATTGCGCTGCATACCCAGTGGTGCCAGTGCACTCTCTGGACTCACTGCAGTGCATCCCCAGTGGTGCCAGTGCACTCTGTGGACTCACTGTACTGCATCCCCAGTGGTGCCAGTGCACTCTCTGGAGTCACAGCACTGCATCCCCAGTGGTGCCAGTGCACTCTCTGGACTCACTGCAGTGCATCCCCAGTGGTGCCAGTGCACTCTCTGGACTCACTGCACTGCATCCCCAGTGGTGCCAGTGCACTCTCTGGAGTCTCTGCAGTGCATCCCCAGTGGTGCCAGTGCACTCTGTGGACTCACTGTACTGCATCCCCAGTGGTGCCAGTGCACTCTCTGGACTCACAGCACTGCATCCCCAGTGGTGCCACTGCACTCTCTGGACTCACTGCAGTACATCCCCAATTGTGCCAGTGTACTCTATGCACTCACTGCAGTGCATCCCCAGTGGTGCCAGTGCACTCTCTGGACTCACTGCAGTGCATCCCCAGTGGTGCCAGTGCACTCTCTGGAGTCTCTGCAGTGCATCTGCAGTGGTGCCAGTGCACTCTCTGGACTCACTGCACTGCATCCCCAGTGGTGCCGGTGCACTCTCTGGACTCACTGCACTGCATCCCCAGTGGTGCCAGTGCACTCTCTGGAGTCACTGCAGTGCATCCCCAGTGGTCCCAGTGCACTCTGTGGACTCACCGTACTGCATCCACAGTGGTGCCAGTGCACTCTCTTGACTCACCGCACTGCATCCAGAGTGGTGCCAGTGCACTCTCTGGACTCACTGCACTGCATTCCCAGTGGTGCCAGTGCGCTCTCTGGACTCACTGCACTGCATCCCCAGTGGTGCCAGTGCACTCTCTGGACTCACTGCACTGCATCCCCAGTGGTGCCAGTACTCTCTCTGGACTCACAGCACTGCATCCCCAGTGGTGCCAGTGCACTCTCTGGACTCACTGCACTGCATCACCAGTGGTGCCAGTGCACTCTCTGGACTCACTGCACTGCATCCCCAGTGGTGCCAGTGCACTCTCTGGACTTACAGCACTGCATCCCCATTGGTGCCAGTGCACTCTCTGGACTCACTGCGCTGCATCCCCAGTGGTGCCAGTGCACTCTCTGGACTCACTGCAGTGCATCCCCAGTGGTGCCAGTGCACTCTCTGTAGTCATTGCGCTGCATCCCCAGTGGTGCCAGGGCACTCTCTGGACTCACTGCACTGCATCACCAGTGGTGCCAGTGCGCTCTCTGGAGTCACTGCAGTGCTTCCCCAGTGGTGCCAGTGCACTCTCTGGACTCACTGCACTGCATCCCCAGTGGTGCCGGTGCACTCTCTAGAGTCACTGCAGTGCATCCCCAGTAGTGCCAGTGCACTCTCTGGAGTCTCTGCAGTGCATCTCCAGTGGTGCCAGGGCACTCTCTGGACTCACTGCACTGCATCCCCAGTGGTGCCAGTGCACTCTGTGGACTCACTGTACTGCATCCCCAGTGGTGCCAGTGCACTCTCTGGACTCACTGCAGTGCATCCCCAGTGGTGCCAGTGCACTCTCTGGACTCACTGCAGTACATCCCCAATGGTGCCAGTGTACTCTCTGGACTCACTGCAGTGCATCCCCAGTGGTGCTAGTGCACTCTCTGGACTCACTGCAGTGCATCCCCAGTGGTGCCAGTTCACTCTCTGGAGTCACTGCAGTGCATCCCCAGTGGTGCCAGTGCACTCTCTGGACTCACTGCAGTGCATCCCCAGTGGTGCCAGTGCACTCTCTGGAGTCACTGCACTGCATCCCCAGTGGTGCCAGTGCACTCTCTGGACTCACTGCACTGCATCCCCAGTGGTGCCAGTGCACTCTCTGGAGGCACTGCAGTGCATCCCCAGTGGTGCCAGTGCACTCTGTGGACTCACTGTACTGCATCCCCAGGGTGCCAGTGCACTCTCTGGACTCACCGCACTGCATCCAGAGTGGTACCAGTGCGCTCTCTGGAGTCACTGCAGTGCTTCCCCAGTGGTGCCAGTGCACTCTCTGGACTCACTGCACTGCATCCCCAGTGGTGCCAGTGCACTCTCTAGAGTCACTGCAGTGCATCCCCAATGGTGCCAGTGCACTCTCTGGAGTCTCTGCAGTGCATCTCCAGTGGTGCCAGGGCACTCTCTGGACTCACTGCACTGCATCCCCAGTGGTGCCAGTGCACTCTGTGGACTCACTGTACTGCATCCCCAGTGGTGGCAGTGCACTCTCTGGACTCACTGCAGTGCATCCCCAGTGGTGCCAGTGCACTCTCTGGAGTCACTGCAGTGCATCCCCAGTGGTGCCAGTGCACTCTCTGGACTCACTGCAGTGCATCCCCAGTGGTGCCAGTGCACTCTCTGGACTCACTGCACTGCATCCCCAGTGGTGCCGGTACACTCTCTAGAGTCACTGCAGTGCATCCCCAATGGTGCCAGTGCACTCTCTGGAGTCTCTGCAGTGCATCTCCAGTGGTGCCAGGGCACTCTCTGGACTCACTGCACTGCATCCCCAGTGGTGTCAGTGCACTCTCTGGACTCACTGCACTGCATCCCCAGTGGTGCCAGTGCACTCTCTGGAGGCACTGCAGTGCATCCCCAGTGGTGCCAGCTCACTCTGTGGACTCACTGTACTGCATCCACAGGGTGCCAGTGCACTCTCTGGACTCACCGCACTGCATCCAGAGTGGTGCCAGTGCAGTCTCTGGACTCACTGCAGTGCATCCCCAGTGGTGCCAGTGCACTCTCTGGACTCACTGCAGTGCATCCCCAGTGGTGCCAGTGCACTCTCTGGACTCACTGCACTGCATCCCCAGTGGTGCCAGTGCACTCTCTGGACTCACAGCACTGCATCCCCAGTGGTGCCAGTGCACTCTCTGTAGTCATTGCGCTGCATCCCCAGTGGTGCCAGTGCAATCTCTGGACTCACTGCACTGCATCCCCAGTGGGGCCAGTGCACTCTCTGGACTCACTGCAGTGCATCCCCAGTGGTGCCAGTGCACTCTATGGACTCACTGCACTGCATCCCCAGTGGTGCCAGTGCACTCTCTGGACTCACTGCAGTGCATCCCCAGTGGTGCCAATTCACTCTCTGGACTCACTGCACTGCATCCCCAAGGTGCAAGTGCACTCTCTGGACTCACTACACTGCATCCCCAGTGGTGCTAGTGCACTCTCTGCACTCACTGCACTGCATCCCCAGTGGTGCCAGTGCACTCTCTGGACTCACTGCACTACATCCCCAGTGGTGCCAGTGCACTATCTGGACTCACTGCACTGCATCCCCAGTGCTGACAGTGCATTCTCTAGACTCACTGCACTGCATCCCCAGTGGTGCCAGTGCACTCTCTGGAGTCTCTGCAGTGCATCCCCAGTGGTGCCAGTGCACTCTGTGGACTCACTGTACTGCATCCCCAGTGGTGCCAGTGCACTCTCTGGACTCACTGCAGTACATCCCCAATGGTGCCAGTGTACTCTCTGCACTCACTGCAGTGCATCCCCAGTGGTGCCAGTGCACTCTCTGGACTCACTGCAGTGCATCGCCAGTAGTGCCAGTGCACTCTCTGGACTAACTGAACTGCATCCCCAATTGATCCAGTGCACTCTCTGGAGTCACTGCACTGCATCCCCAGTGGTGCCAGTGCACTCTCTGGAGTCACTGCAGTGCATCACCAGTGGTGCCAGTGCACTCTGTGGACTCACTGTACTGCATCCACAGTGGTGCCAGTGCACTCTCTGGACTCACCGCACTGCATCCAGAGTGGTGCCAGTGCACTCTCTGGACTCACTGCACTGCATTCCCAGTGGTGCCAGTGCACTCTCTGGACTCACTGCACTGCATCCCCACTGGTGCCTTTGCACTCTCTGGTCTCACTGCACTGCATCCCCATAAGTTCAAACGCTGCTTTATTTATTTATTTAAATGCCATTTTTCTTATTTAGAAGGATTTCCATAGGGTGACAGGCCTTTAATGACACTCACGACTCAGAAACATTTGCCGATGCAGTCAAACGGTGTCTATTAACGCGAGGCACTGAAGTTAATTGGTATTAAAAATGAACCAAAACGAAAGGCAAGTATCTGCGTGTCCAGCAGAATGACAGCGATCATCACCATTTGATCAACCTTCCCTGTGAGGTCTATCTGCAAGTTACTTTGAGGTAGCGCTAGAAAGAAGCGGTTGGTCCAGAGCATCCCTGCAAAAAGAAACATCCACGGCTTAAGTACCGTTTACTCTTTTGGTATCCTTTTAAGTACTTTTTACCCGTTTCGGACTCCTGCCTTTTCCCGGCTCACTGATGACAGCATTAGTAGCCCCTCAAGCTACTGTCCTACAGCCTTTCCCATCAGTGAAGAGATAGGAAAAACCCCACTACTTCTTGGAAGAGAAAACCAGCAGGTTTTTGAATAAAAGCACTCTCTGTTGCAGCTAGGTACAACGAAAAGAGTTTATGAAATCATTACGGGACATTCTTGTAGAAAACTTCCTCAAGCTTGGAAGAAAAAAAAACATTTCAGCTAAGTAAAACAGAAAATAACTGGAAGAAGTGAAGTATGGCGGTGTTGGAAAAGTTGCTTCAAAGACTTGTTTAATTAAAAAGAAGGAAAAAAGCAAGTTCCTACTGCAATCCCATCTTTGTCAAACTGATGGCGGGCACCAGTACGATGTGTTCAGCTAACACAGGCTGGAAGTTGTAACTGCAGCTGTGAAGTTTACCCAGTAAAAAGACTCCGCAAAGCATTCTAGCAGTTCCGATGCAATCACTGCTTCCTGAATTTGTGACTCAGGGTTAACACGGCAGTACAGGAAGAAGTCTGGCATTCACTGTGCTCTTACGGTAAAGAATCTGCCCTGCGCACACCATCCCAAGCCAGGTATGCGCTCCTAACAGGAAAGGACGATAGGCTGATAAGTCTCAGCAGAGGGAAAAAGACATCAGAGAACTACTTTATAACAGCAGCACGCGGGCTGCAACCAACGTTCTCTTCCTCTCATCATTTTCATTTCTGTGGACTCCAAGAGAATACACTCCCAACATTTTTCAGCTCTGGAGAACAAACAGCCCAACCAATCTCATTCACTGAACTACAAAACTGGTATTTTCGCTATCTAGTCCGGAAAAGGAGGCGCACGTCTCTAACGTACAGTGTAGAGACCTTGTTAATAGGCAAAGTCTGCATAAAATAGGTGGCCACAGCCTGATTTTCTGACGTTCAGGGCCTTGGGTCACACACCACCACAGCATCAGACTTAATGAAGTCACCAATCTATGTGGGCCTCTCGTTACACAGGTCACATGTTATGGACCAACCTCTCAAAGGCCAAAAACCAGCACTGATACTGCCGGGCCAACACACATCTGTAGCATCCCATTTCTGGGTGACAACACAATGAATGTTTCCACAAAGTACTCGATGCAACCTAACTACTGTGTTTGGTGATGCAAAGCAAGCCGTGTCAAAGCAGCGTAGCACCCAGGCACATTCCTGGAAGATGTTTTGCTGCTCACGTTGAAGAAAATAGATAAAAAAATCCTGTGCAGTTTGCACTTCTGAGCTCAAGTACCACAGCTATGCACTACAATTGAAGTGGCATCAAAGCTTGTAAGGTTTTGAAGCTTCAGCACTGCCATCCAAAGTCAAGGAGGCTGCATCTATTATCTTGAATTTGCCCCAGCTCAGTCCCCTGAAACAATTCCATAGACACGTACAAGCAACCCTTTTCCCACCCAGATTCTTTGCTTCATCTATTGCACCTCTACCTTGTGTCATATTCTTATTAATCTGCCCCTCAAAAGACTCCCTGGCTCACACAAAGAAGCAACCCAACAAATCCCTGTTCCCAGCCACGTTGCTTTCATGCTTTGGGAAGAGTTAACTGCAACAGCTCTAACTGTGATGCCACCTCACCCCCTCCACCTATGTGAGGTTCTTTGCCTTCTGTCTCCTCCTACGTCTACACCTGCACTAGAACCAGGAAGAATGTGCTTCCTACAATACTCCAAGAGCCTCTTCTGTTTCAGGATGTCATCATTTCAATTCAGGACTGAAAGTATTCCTAGCAAAAACCCAACAGCTAATAGCTAACAGAAGCAGTTGCTGGTGATCAGCTACAAGTAACCTGGAAGTACTGAGGAGTCACAAAAGAGAATTTGCATTACATTTAAGAACAGCATGCAGCTTAGGACCACTGCTTTCACTGACTACACTAAGCCATAAAAAAGAATTGGATTCTTACCTGCCATCACAGCAATTATGGTTTATGTTGCCCCCAAAACACACATGGCAGTACCAGAACTGTGTCAACTAGCTTTAACAGCTTCCCCAGCTATTAAGTACAGTAATTTCTGCTTCCTTTTTTTTCTTGGAGGAATATTCTTTTGTTTCCAGCCTCACTTACTTATTATACACACTGTTAATTAGCAACTATTTCTCCATACTCATAGGGTTATGGAGTCCCTATGACTGGAAAAGACTCTGTACCCTTCAAGATAAAGAACAGCATAAAGGCAGCAACTCGCAAGACTGCTCTAGCTTAAAGCAAAGCTTTCCTCATTGCTCTCATCTCCTTTGACTTGAGTACTGTCATCCTTCTACCAGAGCTTTAAAAACTTCATTACCACGAATGAAGGAAGACCAGAGCAATCAGAGAGGGTAGCAGAGGGTATAACTTAAGGAGCTGTTACTAGGATTTTTTTGTTGTTCCTGGTGGACTATTTTTCTCCTTGCCAGCAAGGAGGGAAAACCAGCAAGTTGTTTTCTCCAAGATTTTTTTTTTTTTAGGTTTAAGAACACGGATTATGTTGTAGCAATTTCTTCGCTGTAAAACGTCAGCTGAGAAGTCTAACAGTAAGAAGGGCAAGGGAAAACTGAATGCTGATGCAGAGAGTGCCAGCAGACATCATCCTCATTCCATGGGATGTTTGTAGCTATGGCAGTTGAAGTCTACACTTCCATATGCTTAACATACCCTATTTATAAGCCAATTTTAGCTGACCTAGCATGTATCAGTAGTACAGTTAGAGCCAGCAGCCTGCAGGAAAAAGTGGGCACAGGTGTTTCCATAGCAAGGCCTGTGAGTGTCTCCCATACATACTTCCAGTCTAAGCAAGCACATGAAAGGCTTGGCTTGTCGCTTACCTAAGGAACCAGGAAAACAAGGGGAAGCTAGATTTTGCTTGTGTCCTAATGCCCATATAAAAATAAAGACAGATGAAATACCCTTACTACCTTGTTAAATTCCATAAGCCGGAAGAGAACGTGCTGCACACAGGTACAAGTAAAATCTCTTGCTGGCAGGTTTGCAGAAACAAATTTTTTATTTACACAGGCAAGTCTATCTTTAGACCCCATTTACCTCTTTACATTTCTCGAATATTTACATGACTTCATGATGCTCCAAGAAGGGAGTGATGAACAAAAAGATTACAGAAACTGTCAAAAGCATAGCAAAAAAAACCCAACCTATCATTGTGCTTTAAAACTTATGAGCTAGAATAATGTAGAAGAAATGTAGTTTTAGCACTTTGGTCCTAACGGTCATGCTCTAGAAGACACTTAAATAGCAGAGGGGATTTCAGAAGTGACCGTATCCAGAGGTTGCCAGTGACAATTCATGAGTGAATCGTAGAGTTCTTCGCTTGTCTCCGTGAATTGTCTGTTCATTTCATCAACATCCAAGTAGAGCTGTGGATCTGAAAATAAAAGCCTGGTAAGTCCAAGTATCAAATCTGAGGCATGCGCACAAAAAAACTTCATGTGAAATGGCTAATAAAATGTATTTTAAGCTAAGTGTAATAAGCTATTAGATCTACTAATTTTAGTGAGGTATTTAGTCCTCTAAAATTTTGAGCCTCACAACTCCAACTTTTGGGAATTTGTATATTAGAAGGCTGGGACTAGAACTGTCTTTCAAGATAAAGACAAAGACAATGTTTAAGATAGTAAAGATAACGTTTAAGGATAATCAGCCATGAAACCCTCCCAAGAGTCATTTAATTCACTTCTACGGCAATACACGTTACATAGGATAGTTTCTAAACACTAACACAAAATGCCTCCACGTGAGGTACTTTGCAAACCTTCCAGGACACAAATATGTTTTGTACCGTATTTGTAAGTGCAAGCTGAATCCTCCTTTTGGAATCTGCAACATAAGCTTTTACCTCAGGGTGGAGAACAAAGCTTTTGCATATTACTGAGTTTCTAATATAAAATCTGTTTAGCGGAACCAACACAAAGAACAAAATTCTGTCTTAGACCATTTTCAAATGGGAATGAAGGCACAGGTACAAGAAACCTGCTGCGAAGCATTGACAGTGTCCCGTTTTACTTGATGCGGTCAGTGTATGCTGTATCAGCTTTAAAACCCCAGCTGATTGCAGATCAACCCCACAGAGGTTTGACCTCAGCTGAACTTTCAAGATGTTCTTCATCCAGTAGAGGTTGGCTTGTATTGTTAAAAGGCACAAGGATGGCTAAACTCAAGTGACAATGATAGAACCCTTATTACCGTCAGTAATTAGGTCATCACCGATTGCAGTCATAACTGAAGATTCCTGAAAGACAGAAAAGGCTAAGTTTAATCATAACTCATTTCAGAAAGCATCACAGATTCAAAGTGCTGCAGTCTCAACCCATTCCTTCTTCCTACAACTACAAGGATAGATGGCATTTTATCTACTTATTTTTAGAAGAAAGCCAATATTACAGTACAGGTTGGAAGGGACCTCCGGAGGTCACAACTAATACATTGACCACGATAAGACCACTTACAACAACTGTTTAATTTGCTTTAAGCAAAGCAAATCAGAAGAACAGGAACAGAAGAAGCGTACGCAATTATGCTGTCAAAACCATTCTTTGGTATGCGTGAACAAATAATGGTGTATAAATCACTAATTCTATGGATTTACTATTTAAGCACTTAAATACAAACACCTCTGAATGGAATCTGCTCTTTTAACTTCACACTAAGCAGAAAGCATGTTTTCAACTTCGGATTCTTTTTGCTGATTCACACAAATCTGTACAACGTATTATCTGTGAAATATTTTCTTTACAGCAAGCGTGCACTATCTTTACCTCAAAAACAGCTGGAGCCATTAAAGAATCTCCTAAAGAGCAGTCTCCAACAGCTTGCATGCTGTCATAGGGAGCATAGGAGCTGTAGTTGTAGTCAGCGTAAGCATCGTAACTCCGCTGCGAGTAGTAGTTCTGGTAATCTTGGCAATAAGCATTATAGTTGTATGACTGGTACCGCTGCAATTCTGCTTTCAGTCTGAAACATGAGAAGTTGCATACAGTCAGAGAACAAGAGACTGTAAACCCAGTTCTGAACTTAAACAATTTGTCAGCTTACATACTTCAAAACTTAAAAGGAAGCTTTCCTAAACAGTCACCTAAGTGACAGCTTAAGTCACAGCTCAAAACCTCATTTCTATAGAAGCAAGCATCCTCACCTTTGCCAATACCAGAAGGAATTGTTCTCATGGATTAACTCCAGAGCCTTGACATGGTTACCTGTACACATCAAGTATTTTTAGCGTTGGCATAAGCAAGCTGCTGCTAAGTCTCTGTGCTTTGCTAAAGATTGATTTAAGACCAGAGACATTTATCAAGCACAGCTGCTTTAAAGATGCAGTCTTAACCCTTCTATCTTTTGTTTGGTTAATTAATAGATCTTATTTCCAGAAAGAAGTGAATGGAGTCAGATTATCCATTTCCATTGGTTCTTAAGAAGAAAGGGCCTGCTGATTAGCTTTCACTACTTTCCCTTTCAAGATTTTCTCAGGGGCAGCTTCAGACTAATGACAAGAACCAAGACAAGTGCTATCTGTACTAAAACTGAGGTACACTGCATAAAGAACATTCAGATAACCCAGCTGCATATTCAAAAAAAACCGCTGTTTAGACTTGTCTTCACTGATTCTGTACAGGCAGACCTCCTGTGGTTGCAGTGCCCAGTTTCTCTGACTTGAATTGGGGATGCAGAGAAGTGAGTTCTATGCTTTTGGGGAAGAATACAAGCTGAAGGCATTCTGAAATAGCTTCCAAACTCAGCAAACATGAGGGACAAACTAATCCAATGGCTGGGTATTTCAATGCTAAGAGAGCACGGTACTCAGCCATTCAGAAACGTATTACTGATGTGTATTTTAATACCTACATTTGTTTCAATACTGCAAAGCTACACAAGTTCTAATAAAGAGGTAATCCATTGTCTTGTTACTGTAGTAAACAAACAGAAGATACATCATCTTAGGTCTTCTGCTTCCAACTGCACTCTTCCTACATACAGTTGTGTAGGGAAGGAAAATCTGAAAATACTGTTGACGTTCTTCTGGATAGCCGAAGCAAGAAAACATGTTTGTGGCTTATTCCTGTTTTCAAAATAAAACAATATTAATTTAATCAAAAAATTTTGGCAAAGAAGTTTGGACAGTGCTCTCTTGGAGAAGAGCATTTCCATTCTAAAGCAGAAGGAGGCAACATTTGCAGAATTATGCTAGGTAAACAGAAACAGAAGTGTCATTTTTTACTATTTAACAGAACACACAAGCTAACCTCATGAACATACTGAAATTGTTTATATGAAGTCCTGGTTTGTCAGTATCCTGGATCAAAGTTCATCAAATTTGGTATCAATTCTTTAACCGTTCAGAGACCTGAATTGCCTTAAATAAGTGATAGAACTGAGCCGGTAGAGTAAGAAACCCTCTCAGGAAGTGCTAAGCTTTAAACTCCCCATTGCCCTAAGCTCATGAAAAGCAAAGAATAGCATTCTAAACCTGTTCTAGTAATAACGCCTTTGGCTTTCTCCCTGCGTTCCCATTTTTCCCCCCCACTTCTTTCCTGTCAACCCACTGTAAAACTAGTTATGTGCTTCTCTCAAACTAGAGGGAAAGCTCTAAGAACAAGAACTCCCTAGCATATAAAACCACTTGTTGTCCCTTCTACCTTATGCAGGCCCAAACCTGAAAATATTTACCAATGCATTCAGCTTTGCTACTGTTGAGAAACAAGGCTGGTTACAATGGCAGCTAAGCCCAAGTTGCGCTGTCTGGCTAGACTTAACAGTTGGATTCCCCCAGCCATCCTGAAGCAGGTTGATGAATCCAGGGAGTCAAAACATAGGACTTCTGCATTTCTGGTTTTGTAGACTGCATCCTGTGTGCAGCCACTACAGCAAGGGCCACAGACTTTCCAAAGGCAGAGCTACAAGAATCTGATTATTTAGAATAACTGTATCAATGCACAACTCCTTGGTTACCTTTTAGAAATTCCTATGCTCAGCCGGATTCCTTTTCCCCCCAGACCTGGTGCGTTCTGGCAGTCTTGCAGTGCCCTCATCTGATCACCTTGCTCACCAAATCTGACATAGGCATACCCTCTACTATTTTCAAAAGGGAGAAAACCAATTCTGGTATGCATAACAGTTACAAAGCTAACGAATTCAGTTTCTGTCTTCTACAAAAAACAGAAGATAGCAGCTACTATAGCTTCTATTACTTAAGCAACCTCTCTGGCATGTGCACGTGCACAGAAAAGGCTTTCACCAAATTAAAAAACTTGGGCCAGAAGCAAAAAGCTTATTCCTTGGTAGCATTAAGATGCAACTCACTGAGAGCCAGCAAAACAATACATTTTAAGTGCTCTCTGCGTAAGTAATCAGATTCCATATTTCTGCATATACAGCAGTTAATCAGTTAGCACTAACCCACTCCTTTTGGAGCCACAAACTTTATTGGTCACAAACACCAAGAGCTGGCTGTAATTATCTGAACCAGTATTAACTGGTACCTCTGAACTCTTCAAACAAAAATATTTTTCAGGTGCTCTTAGAAGAACAACATCAATTGCCTGCAACAATTTGATGGCTTTGCTAAACGGAGCACTGAAAAGCACAGTGGTACAGTTTCTTTTGTAGCCTGTTCAGAAATTATAGCCCCATGCCTACAGCTTCAAATCAGGCCAAGCTTACCAGCCCAACTCTTACAGCTTAAGTTCACTGCACTCGAATGCCTTCAAGACGTGCTTTTAGGAGCCATGGAGAAGAACCCTCTGGTAAGACCACCATTATAAAGTACTGAGTGTTGTTTTACACTTAAAATAGAACTATCTGTTACAGTCATTCATCAGCTTTCCCTAGGCTGCTGCTCTCTCACTACTGAATGTGATCCTGCTCTCAGTTTCCCACTAACTTTTTCCCCCAGCGGTTATGGCCTCTTTTCATCTATGACACTTTTAAGGGACTACACCGTGTTGAAAAATGCTGGTTAACATTTCCTTTTACACAAGGTGCCTCATCGAATTTTCCTGACTAAACCAAACCCCAGAACCTTAACTAGAAGAGGAAGCACACAAACACACACGCCTCCCTGGCCACCATATCTCCCCAAAACATATCTGTTCAGTAACAGACCAACTGTAAGAATACTGCGATTAAAATCAGTATAGCTCTATACACTGCTTTTGTTCGGGATTACTAGCTAATGTCCTTTCCCTTACCCCTTCTGGAATTAATACTGAATTCTGTACTCCAAAACGCGGTTCTTAAGTCATACAAATGACATTTAACAATCAGAATTTTTCCACACAGTGATCCTCAATAAAAACTTCAATCCTCTACTGCAGTCTTTCAACAAATTAAAGGAATACAAAACTGGCTAATAACTGTTCAGTGATTTTTGGACCTTTGTAGCACTAGAGTAACAGCAGTACACTCTGCAGCATAGTTGCAAGTACGTGGGAATAAGATACTCTCTCTCATCTCTTTTTTTCTCTGAAAAGTGTGAGGCCTCTATTTCACCCTACTAAAGATTTTACCACCAACTGTACTGCTAGCATTGAGACACTACAACTTCTGTGCTTGTATGAGATGCAGGACAGGTTCCTTAAGGTGTCGCAATTTTTTGTCTAAACCTAGTGTTGAGATCAAAAAAGGGATTGCTACTAATTGCGTACGTATCAATAACCAGGACAGAAGACATGCTGCATATAGGAATTAAACTTTTTCTAAAGCTCTAGTACATGAACATATCAAATCCCACAGATTTTTTCTAGTATGGTTTCAGAGGTCTTACTTGATGGACATAAGCGCACAAGTGAAGACAAAAGATACTCTGTTTACCTGAAGTACTGGTTTGGACCCCAAATGGAAAAGCTGGCTTTGCTTGCTCAGGTTCCTTCTCTGATGGTTTAACGAAACTGAAGTTGAACATAGGTTTTGCTGTGCTCTCTTCTTTTGTACGCTCGGACTTCCCAACTGAAAAGCTAGGCTGTGTCTTTGACTCTTCAGTGTCAGCTTTCTTTCCAAACACTAACGGAGCAGCAGTAGTGACAGAATCCTGCTTCTCTTCTGTCCTTCCCAAAGTAAACTGTGAGGCAGCTGCAGACTCTGCACCTGAACACTCTGAGTGAACACCGAATGTAAATGATGGCAAGGCAGCATTTTGTGGACGCAGTCGCAGTACCAAAACCTGAAGAAATAAGTGAATGTCAAGTCCGTAACCCACGGTGTATCTGCAGTACATGAAGGTTTGAACTACATTCTAGTCCTGATCTTTCCAGTCAAAACTGTTTAAAAAACAACCCACCAAACAGTAAAACAAACAAGAAAACCCCATGCTTCCTCTCTACATAAAACTTTTCACAATTGTGTTTTCTGCCCACCACCTGGCTTTAAAAAGTATACGAACTTCTTTGAAAGATCATGTTTTTAGTCTGAACTCCAAATGAACAACGTGTAGGGCATGTAAAGAACAAGCACGTCATTAATGAAAGCTTTTCTCTAAAAAGGATAAACTTATTCTTGGGGAAAAGTGTGGAAACAGATGTTATCTAGGCAATATTCCTACAGGAAAAACGAATAATTTTGCCACACCTCAAAGGAAAAAATAATTGTGCTTAACAGGTAAGAAAATAAAAAAAATCAGAGCAAACCAAAAAATAAATCACAGAATATGCATCCTCGTTTTAATCATTAAGGATTACCTTTGAGCTCTGCTTTGGTGCTTGGCTTTGCACTTTCACAGGCTACACACTTCGTGGCCTCTGCTTTGTTTTGAACCAAGCAGGTCTCCCAATCCCAGCTTCCTTCAGGCTTCTTGAATTTGTCTAAATCCAGAAATTCTCCAGAAGGAGCAGAAAATGCAGATGCACTGCTACTGGTCACAGGTGTTGGACCCTCTGTGAGACAAACAAGACAGTTAACCATCCTGTTTGAACATGAACTATAAAATGAACATTAACTTTTAAATTTGATTTGTCAAATCCCACAGAAATGTTCAAAATTACTCCACAACTCCCCCCCCCCCGCCCCTGAAAAAAATAAAAGCCACCAAAAACCCACAAAGAAACAAACAAACAAACAAAAAAACCAGAGTGGAACTCAAAGCTTCCAAACAACACACAACTCTGTTCAGCACACAAGCTTCTGCTGCTGTTGACCACAGTGTAACCTCCATAAAGAGGCCTGACAGGTGCCTTTTAAAAAAAAGGTGCCTTTTAAGAGAGAAGCAGAAGATAACGCTTCAAATTCAAAACCGGAAAGACAAGAATGGCTCTTCCCTTCCACAGCACACGCAGAAAACTTTTATCCTAGTATTACTTGCATCGCTCTTCCTCTTGACAAGTGCAACGTAACCGTGCAATTCACTGCACCATGGTCACAGTAAACCCCTCATTTCCAAAATTCCTCCTTGCAATGGCAAGAGCCTCAGACAAAGATGCCGACTGACCGCTCAGAGGTTGGAAGTCCAAGAGAATCAACTCTGTCTGAAATCCATTATCTTACCTCATGAAATTTCAGTCTTACCGCACAGGATGATTACAAAAGCCCAGTCTAGTCCATCTTGTTTCTTCCACGATATATTCGCACAGGTGTTTTTCGATGTAATGGCATGTTAAATGACATTTAGAGTCAAAGTTAAAATTAGAATCGTATTTTAAAAACAATACAACCACACTCAAAATCAATTACGGTCACACACAATGGGAAACAACCCAGTACTGCCCTGAAGAAGTTACCCAGCGGGTCACTCGCTTTCTTGAAGCCTACCACTGACCTTCATAGGCATCTCTCTGCTTTAGCTTAAGACTAGTTAAGACTACACTGTCTTGAAATCTGGCTTCACATCTCCCCTCAATTACATACAAACGGTGAGTAGAGGCATTTTGGACACATTCTGTAATTTTTTTTACTTATTTTTTGAAAGAGAAAAACGCAGTCATTTTTAACTCTTTCTATGGAGTTCTCATTTTCGCCAGTGAAAAATCACTATGTTGTTTTTAAATTAAGTCACCCACTTCAGCCATCTTCCCTCACCAGCTGCAAAGCTGGGGGTATCTGCATTGATCCAGCTCCGTACTAATACATTTCACAATCAGTTCAATTTATGCGACAGGCTGGAACCTGGGCTGAGACCTCTGAAGTGCCTGTAAACCAATCCTGCAGACAGCCGCTAACCCATCAACCGTACCTGGGAATCGTGTTGCTTAAAATATTCCATATATGCAACGTACTTTTATTCTGTACAAGATTCACAGAGGCTAGGATGGAAACAACAGGAAAAAAAGGACCATACCTGGTTTCTCAGACTGACAGGCTACACATTTGTTATCTTCCGTCTTATTTGGTACAAGGCATATTCCACAGTCCCAAGAGCCTTTCGCCTTCTTAAATTTGTCTCCAAAGCCCAGAGTGGCTGTTGTGTCAGTGCTGCTCGAGGAGGATGTCACTGTCACCGAGCTGTCTGTGACCACTGGTCATGTCAGAGCAGGCATTACTCCCGTTCCAGGTTTTGGTGTCTCACATGCTATACATTTTGTAGCTTCCGGTTTGTTTTGGACAAGACATGTATCGCAATCCCACGTTCCAGGTACTGTTTTGAATTTGTCTCCAAAGCCCAGCATCCCTGCTGGGGGCGCTGCTGGCTTTGAGGTGTCGCATTGACTTGAACTTACTGTCTGTTTCATACTCTCAACTGTTGACGCTTTAGTAGCTTGACAAGTTACACATTTGTCCTTTATGTCTTTGTTTTGCAGAAAAGGGTCACATGTATCAGATTGCCAGTACGATGCTTGTTTAGAAGTCTCTTTACCTGCAGAAAAAGTTGTTATTGCAGGCCTAGTATAAACCACTGTGCTTGTTGTAGGTTGTGCAGACGTAGAAGAGCGTGTTTTCAACAATCCAAAGTCTAGGAAGCAAGAAAAAAAAGTCTTCCTGTTAGCGCAGCACCTCACTACATGTAACTAAGTGACTTTACTAGAGGGCAAAAATTTCAACTCAGGTGCCAATGGTTACAACTAGACATTCAGACCGAGCGCAACAGGAAGTCCCCAGAAATCTTATCTAAACGGATGAAATTTCATCTGCTGCACTGGGTCACAACAGAACATTTCGTTAAAGCTTCATTTAACTCTTTGTTTCCAAGCAAGCTTTAAATCAACATTTTCACTGGTCGATACAAGTACAAACAGACAGTAGCTGACTGAAATCTGACAGTCCAACGTGGAATGGAAATAATACAATTTGATTAAGACGCGATGCCCAATCGAATCAAATTTCTAAAGCTCCTCCTTCCGTAGCAGATGACTCAAATCTACTCCAGTAACTGTACAGAAGTTTGTACTCGGAGCAGCAATCCATGCGGTATTTTCCCACAGATGCTGAATATTAATTAAATAATAAAAACTCAAGACAATTGAACAACTGTCTAATTTTCTATAATCTTTTTCAAAATGCATCGGACACAGGACAACTCCTTATTTAAAAGGTGGCAATTTTAACAGGAAAGACAAGCTACTAATACAGAAAGACTAAAGGAAATGCATCTTAAACAGCAGCTCAAGTTGCTTGTAAATCTACCTTGAACATAGTTGTTTTGTGGTTTGTTTGTTGGGTTTTTTTTAGTCAAAAATGAAGTCTTTGAACAATGTGGATTTAGATTCTGCTTCTTTTAAACCGATAAAGAAAGTGAATGTCACTTCACTCAGAGGTCTTTCCTTAAACAAAATGCACAATGTATTTTCTCTCACTTAGCTCTTTCCAACAGAGAAATGTGCTGCCTTCTTAACAAGTATGTAAGTTAGAAGAAGACTTTTGGGAAAAGATCAAACTCAATAAAGCCCTTTTTCTTAAAAGATATCTTTTCCACAGACACACTTTATGAAACTGTTGAAAACAATTGCAATTGCTTAAAAACAAAATTCAGAAAAGGGTTTTTAACGTAAAACACTCCACTTCTGTTTGCAGTTTAAATTTTAATCCACAGGAGCCATTGTAAGCTAAGGCCCAAAGATTCGCAGCTTTCGCCATGTATTTGGAACTGAAGCTCTTTCCTATTCTTTCTTCACCTGGGCTGAAGGTGGGACAGGAGTGTTGAGTTTTACAAACATTTCCTTTTCAATTCCACAAATTGTATTTACTTAAAATGAAACACCGATTATCTGGCTAATTCTCTTAGTACCTCATTTACAATTACATCCTAACACGTAAAGGAGATGCAACCCATCTGCTTTTCATCTTGCAGTTTTACTTCCAGCAACAAACACCACTTAGAATAGAAGGGGGCAGATGCACCCTAACAAACGCAGCGCTTAATGTAATGCTCTCCTACATTCATATTTATAGCAGATACTCTATTAACCATAAGTCGTGTGTTGGTTTTTTTTTTAATAAAAAATGCTAGCGTATTTTTTGCAGCATCTTTTTAAAAGGAGTTCATTATCTCTCCAGGATTTTTTAGAACGTCTAAGACGCTTCCTTCCTTTAATACGTGGGCAGTGGTGAAGGGACCACCAGCAAAATCTTTGACCTCCTCTTTCTGTGTGTTGATGTTGGTTGAGGTGGTGGTGTCTTTTGAAACAAAAGAAAACAAAAACAGCTTTCACAATGTGACCTAGTTAGAGCAGATTATACTCACTTTTGTTAGAAACAAGAATTTCCAGCTTTCATGCTTCTCACATAAGAATCTTCACAAATTCTACTTACTTTGCAATGCTTTATGATTACAAGCAAAACAAAAAGCAACAAAACAAAAAAAAAATATAAAAGCAGATCTGTCACTGGAAAAATACTGCAGAAGTCCAACACTGCCTGGAATTGCTAGCATGCGCAGACAGGACAGATTGAAGATTTAATAAAGAAAAAAAGGAAAATCAGCACTTCAGATCTGAAGTGCTAAAGTTTCAGTTACCTAGGGTAAGAAAGGGCGTCACTGGAGTACCACTGGGTCCAGAAAGTTCTGCCGATTTTACAACGGGAACACTAAATGTAAACCCAATCTGCTATGAACAAGAGAGGTTTTTCAGATTCTCAAGCCACAGGAACTTCAATCGAATGCACACACAAAACCAAATCTGAAAGCTGCTCTTCACATTTGTAGCACGCATGCTGAATGACAAATTATAAGCCAGAAGCCTACATACTTTTCTCCATCAAGGCAGATTCTGCTTTAGTGTTCTGCAACAGCCTACTAAATGCCTAAGAAAAAAAGTCAAGCTCCTTTATTATTTTACTTACAGAAGACGTAGGTAGCACTTCTGCCTCAGTAGATTTCACAACTGGAGATGAAAACGCAAACTCAGGACTGCTAACAGTACTTGTTGGTTGTATCTGTATTTTCAAAAGAATTAAAGGTTTATATTTAAGAGCAACAACTACCTGAATTCACTACCCAACAGAAGTCCCGCAGTGACGTCGAAAAACCTGATGTTTGAGTTATTTTGCAGATAAAAGTAATAATAAAACACAGGGAAGTTTCCAAGTGGGTATAGGACAATATCTTCAAAACCAAATTCCAGAAACTGAGAGGAAAAGCTGGAGATGCTACTTAGGTCTAAATGCACGGAAAAGCAAGCCAGGAAGCTGAAGAACGGCAAACTCAGCCCAATGATACTCCAAGAACTTCAGCAAACACCTCAACATGTTAAAGCAGCTGTCTACTTCAAACCGTACAAAAAATATTTCAAGTACTCTGGAACAGATTAATGTTTATTTTATTGCAATAATATGCCAATTATTGCACCCTAGGCTCATTCTATGTGAGGCTTATATGACCACGTTACCTCTAATTTAATAACTTAAATAAAGTTGTGGTTTAACCATTGCAGGCAACTAAGCACCACACAGCCACTCGCTCACTCCCTCCAAATGGAACAGGGAAAAGAACTGGAAGTAAAGAAGTAAAGTTGTTAAATTTGAGGTAGCATTAATGACTCATCGCATGTAATGGCTACCTGGAAAGACAAATGCCATAACCCTGTACATACTCCCCACTCCTTCCCCTTCTTTCCCCCAGCATTTATTGCTGAGCACGATGCTAAATGGTGTGGAATATCCCTTCGGTCCTCTGGGCTCCGCTGTCCTGGCTGAGTGCCCTCCCAGCCTCTTGTGCATCCCCGACCTCCTCGCTGGCAGGGCAGCGTGAGACACAGAAAAGGACTTGTCACTGTGTAAGCACTGCTCAGCAACAGCTAAAACACCAGTGCCTTACCAACACTGTTTTGCTCACAAATCTGCAACACAGCATCATCTACTACGAAGAAAATTAACTCTACCCCTGCCAAAACCACTATAAATAACGTGGCATAAAGTCCACACCCCCCTTCCCCCGCAGACTTCCACAGCATTTGAAGCAGTTATACAATCACGTTAAATGGGAGTTGGCAGGCTCTAAGACTGAGAGAAGCAGAATCAAAACATTTATGCCTTTTTCCCCAAACTGGCATACAACCCCAATTCATTCAGCTGCGTAGAAACTAATATTTGTTAGTTTCATGAGCACCACAGAAAAAGTCAACTCGCAATAAAGCAGTATACTCATTGTAAACATTATTTATAGCATAAAGATTTACCTTGCCCGCCGCCGTCGCTGCTGCATCTGCCATGCCTGCCGCCTCCGTTGAATTTGCCACGCTTGTCGTTGCCGCTGTTGACTTTGCCTTGTCCTTTGTCATCAGCAGATATGGCATGCCCGCCGCCATTATTGGATATGTCAAGCCTGAGGGCACTGTTGAACACGTTATGCCCGACGTCGCCGTTGTATAAATCATGTCCTCCACCTCCTCCTCTGATAGATCTGTCAAGTCCTCCACCTCTGATGGATCTGTCATGCCCTCCACCTCTGATGGATCTGTCATGCCCTCCACCTCTGATGGATTTGCCATGCCCGTCGCAGCTGCTGGAGTTGCCGTGCTCATTGCTGCTGTTGAAACAGCGCTCGGTGACGCTGAGACAGCGCTACTACCAATGAAACTAGAATTGAACTGAGGCAGCGATGCAGCACTGATGGGTAGGGGTATGTTCGGTAGCACTGGTTCCTCCACTTCCTAAAGTTGCAAATTTTAATTTTTCTTATACAAGACATACTACTTTCTCACCCCATCGCACCCAATTTATTAACAAAATTAAATAGAACAAAAATCCATACAAATTAAGAGAAAGCAAGTTTCCAGAAGAAATCCCGATCTCCCCACCTCTGTCTACCACGTCATTTTAATTTATGGCAGGCCTGCTTCCACATTATACTCTATTCAACAACTGTACAGCAAGAACACTGAAAGTTAACTCAAAACCTGTGCAGAACAGAGACGCACAGATCACATTTTTTTTCTTTCTTTTCTATACTTTAGTCATCAAAGCTCTGGAGAAGCATCATCCTTTCTAACTACCCTCGCATGGCTTCAATTAAGAGTACACTCTCAAGACAAGTGAGAAAGTGTTCCTCTTGCAAAATTAGGCGGGATAGCTGCCAAAGTTTCTAAAGTCACTACAGCAGTGAACGTGGAAAAAGGTAATGTTTAAAGAAGCAGGTAGGTTCAACAACCAAACTAAACACAAAAAGCACCAAAGAAAGTCAGACTAGCAGCACTGAAGATTGTGTTCTGGTAAATACAGTCTATACCATGTATCAGGATGCAAATATAAAAATCAGAAAACAGCCTCTTAACAACTTCAATTTTCATCCCTGCCACTTACTTTATTTGATTACTAAGATTGGATGAGTTATGTTTTAAATGGCATAGGAAATCTGACCAAAATTTGTACAGTACTATCATGATCTACTTAGAAATGACTAGGAAGGGATGTAAGTTGGTACTACTGATATTCAGTGCATCCTGTAGCTTACATCTGTTTCACAGTTTTGATTTGAAAAGTTTATGGAACTTTTGATATTTGGACCATTATTTTATTTGCGTTACAGGAATAAACAACAGTGTTTATGATTTCTTTATATTGCATCATCTGGAAGTCCCATTTAATGATTTGAAACTTAAATTAACTTAAATACTTAATATTAACTTAATATTAATTAAATACTTAATGTTAACGTAAATACTTAAATTAACTTACAGGCAGCTTATATAACATCCAATAAAAGAAAAAATAATCTGAATATTCATGGTCATAGTTTTATGGAATAGATTTTTCCTATTAAAATGAGAAAAAAACTCTCTCACAATGAGTTTGGTGAGTATCAAAAACTGAGTCATCGTTAGCAGACATGCAGAATGCTCTCTTCTACTACTCTTTTTCACACTCTTGGCCTGTATCTTTCTGTATGACTTAAATATGAAACCAAAAATTAAGCTTTTTTTTTCTTTTTATACTTGGCACTCGTTTCAAGTATCATTCCTGTAGAAAAACTATACAAACCTTCACCAAAACTTCTCTTCTTAGGACTCATTCATTCAATTGCTAACGAGAAATGTTATAGTTTGAAGAATCTCCAAGGTAAGAGAATTAAAAATTTCAAAATTACATAAGCAAAGTTCAGGTATTCAAACACAGGAAATCAATTGGAGCCTGCTCTGAAACCCACAAGAAAACAAAAACAATGCAAAAATAAAGCGGTATTGTTATAATTTACTATGATGCAATAAAACTGACACACTTAGCTAGTTACTTCAGTAAGCTCAGTGACAGCAATTAATTTAAGAGTCACTTACCTGTTCTTGTACAGCTCTTGATAAATAGTGTATTCCTCTTTCCCTTCTCATTTTGCCGCCTCCGCTACTCACTCCTGAAGACAGACCATTGGACGCAGCAGTACTGAATTTGTAGCTGGTCACATTGCTAGCACACGACAGTACAGAAGTTGGGGGAAACAAGAGAAAAAAAAATTACCAGCCAAATTTTTTTTTCAAGATATTAGAGCTGTTATTAGTCCTAGAATTGAAACCTGCTGATCAGAAAAAAACTAAAGCTGTCTCACAAGTTGCTAAACGCTGGTAAATACTTGATGTTCTAAATAGGAAAAACTTTATTAACAGCAGCAATGAAAAGGACATACATAAGTGCACCGTTCACACGGGAACAATGACTAAGCCAGAAGACCTGAAATAGAAGAGCTGATTTAGATTGTTATTTTCCAGTGCTTCCTTTAAATAGGACTGGTTCTCTGATTCTGCGATGCACGTGTATCTTTTGCAGGGATATAAAAGAACAGCTCACAAAAATACAGAAAGAGTGCACATATGCACACATACACATGGGAAACACTGCCAACAGCTCTGATAGAATAGGGACGCCTTAGACTTGTGTGGCAAGGTAATATGGCCTAAGCTTCAGAAGCAGCTCTGGCTTTCATGTGGCCATCAGCAGGAACAGCAGAGGTGTTTGGGTATGCCAACATTCCAGAAGTCTTTTCAGACATGAATACAGATCCCTTTTGTAAGGCATACAAAGGCGTTTTTCTGGTACTTAAAAAAGCCTAGCTCAAAACCAGAAAGATATCCTAATCCAAGAGCAAATGGGGAAAAAATAACCCAAACCAGAAGTGGAATAGGGAATAACTCTAACAAAAGTACTATGGCAAGAAAATGAAGTATGCCTGGAAAAACCGTGACATCAAAGCTTATCTTGCAGCCAATCAGTCAGTCAGTACAGAAGTGCATTAGATCGCACTGGAAGACACCAGGTCAAACTCCCACAATACTGAGGAGGAGAACTGGTCTAAACTTGTCAAATACTTGACAACAGCCTGCTTAGCACTGTAACTGCATAGAGGAAGACAGATCCCTAAGGCAGATGCTCAGACTTTTCTCTAATCCGAACTGTCAATCCATTAGAATTCTGAAAAAAGTCTTACATCAAAATAGATCTTCATTCAGACAACTATCGCTTGCCCATAACAGCCCATATTCCTCTTTCTGTTAACACCTGTGAGCTTCAAGGGGGCAAAGACAATTGTCAGCCTTCAAGCAAGTCTAATCTACAATTGGACTCAGGTTTAAAATATATACACACACACACACACACATAGATATATAGCATTGGTGGGCCAGAGATTTACTGAGTATTCCAACTCAACTGTCCAAAGGGACTCTTGCCAGCAGATCAGTGTGGTGCTCCTGCTCCAGAACATGGCACCCAACAGAGACCAGCATCACAAAAAACACTACCACCACTACCTACTCTACAAACAAAAGGTAGGGCACTGCAATAAACTTTGTGAACGAAATCAAAAGCAGTATGAGTTTGCTCTATCTCCTTCCTAAATGGAGAAGTAGAAAGGAGTTCTAACAGAGACAATTTAGAACAGTTTGAAAAAAACATAATTACAACCCAGCACCTGATTGCACCTGTACCAGAACCTTAAAGCCAGTCGCTTCCACCCCTAAAAAGGTGGTTGTTGTGAAGTCCAACTTTTAGATGCCAAAACAAAGTGTTGAGTTCTTTCTGCAAGCCAAAGAATGCCCATGGTCACATAAGAATTGCTTGGCAGATGAGCATAGAGTCAACAAAATTCCCTGCTACTGTTCTTTGAAAAGAGCGACCCCCTAAAAACCGAGTGCAAAGTCTCTTAACTCAAGCATTATTACCCAAAACACCATTTGCCCAGAAGGAAGAGCCATCAATATTATCTGGAGGATAACTCATTTGACCTAAACCAAGAAAGCAGTATAACACAAAGCAGTCTCCTCAAGAAGAAATTCAATTAATTCTGCTGGATTTTTTTTATTTTAGAGATGAGTTAGCATTTGGCCTCAAATGATTCTAAAGAACACATGGTCTTCATGTGAACTCAAAGCAGACAATTAACTTCATCATGAAAGGAGTATTAAAAAAAAGAATAATAAATCATAAATCTTCCTCCATGTTTTTGCTTAAAAAATAAAGAAAAAAACACATCAATAAACATCCTCCTGAACTGTAACTCACTTCCCCTACTTCACCTTCTAAAGAATGCTTCAGAAAGAATCATCCCATTAGGACAGAGCTTTCAAACTGCAAGCAATTAAATAGCTAAAACTAATAGCTTTTCCCCTAGGGAACATTAGGAGGGACAAATTATTTTGTTATAAGTAAACTGAGTTATAAACCATGAAATATCTGTCAAAGCAAAATTTGTAACGCTACAGATTTAGTTAAACTACAAAATGAGCCATATTTCCTGTAGAAGGAAAAAATTAGGCCTCCAATAGCAAAGATCCTTTCTGTGGATACAGAAAACGTGCCTCATTTCCCATCTTCGTATCCTACTCAGAAGATAAACTTGGGATAAAAAGTGGTGTATCAGTACTTTTATTCTTGCTCATCTTCCTTCCTTTCATAAAAACAACAATTTTCTCAAAGTTATATTGATCTTCAAACACAATCCAGACTTTGCAGCTCCCTCAAAATACAAAATTTTCATTGGATTTCCCATTCCTTTTACTGAGAACTGTCACCACCTTTCAGGTGCAGACTGTACTGAAAAAGGAGATGTCTTTCTTCCTTCAAGTAAGTTTTAAATTAATAGATGTCATACCTTTCAGATGGTTCTGCTCGCTGTTCTGCAGGCAAAGTCTTCTCTCTCATCCCCTGCAAGTTAAGTTTAGTTCAAGACTTAGCTGAATATGTACAGAATACACAAAGTACCAACAACCACTTCATGTGGTTTTTTGTGGTTTTTATTTTATTTATTTATTTTTAATTTTATAGCACTGAATACACCTCACCTACTTAACGTTGTTCCCTAATTCAGCATTGTGGGTACAGTTCAGTTAAATTTTGGGGCTAAAGTAAGCACACTGCTTCACTCAGCATTGAGGACAAACTGATAGAACACTAAATCAAATTTGTCAAATCCTCTAACAAAGAAAGTAATTGTTTTAAACAAAATGACAAAAATTGTGTGTGGGGGGGGGAGAGTTTTCATCAAAACTTGTGTTTACCAACCCCGTAAAAGGGACATACTTTTCTGTTTTCTGTCATTTATGAACAAACAAGGAAAAAAAAAACCTCTACCCCCCTAAAAACTAAGCAGTTGCTGCTACATTCATTTTAGAACTTTACCAAATGGAGATTGTGCTGGCTAAACAATACAGAGATTGAAAGAGTTAAAAGCAATAAGCAACCAGTATTACTGTCCACTTTGATTTCCAGCCTAAGAAGCCCATACACTTAACACGTGGTCATTTGTACACTCAGACTGATACTGGAAACACAGATGTTTTCGCAGAAAGAGATGCCCATTTAATTTTATGGAAAATTTATTAGACTCCATCTACTCCAAAGCAATCAAAACCGATAACTCAGCACATTGTCAGAACTCTCACTTGGAGCACATAGCTCACCTGGAATAGTTTACACAGAACACGAGCATGTTTCATCAGTGACAGCTTTGTGTACATGAGAATATAAAAGGAAAACATTTCTGTCTTTTAATATTCTTTCACTGACAACAGGATGACTCAATAGCACATCATGACATCGTGAAAACAACCACAAGACACTGAGTGTTCCAAAAACAGAATTAAATCCATAAAAGCTCAATCTATTTCACAATGGTTCCCACTGCCTTAAAGCTCGCCTCAAACATACTATCAGTACTTTTTGCAAAGATAGGATAAGAATTGGTTTGAGAAACATTCCAAGACTGGAAAAAAAAAACAGGCACATAAGGACTCAAAAATGTACTCACTTGGAACTTTGTGTCTACTCTCTGGCAAATTTTGCTGGACTGAGTAGTTGAAGTCGGTGATGGTTCAGAATACCGCGTATAACGCATCGGTTGACGGTTTACCGTTGGTGTCACAAGTCTCTTAACAGGTGGAGGCTGGAATGCATTCTGGGATTCCAGCTTTGAAAGGGAAACAGCAATCAATTTATCCTTACGTCCACCCAAATTAATTCCAATATTTATTGATGAAAACAAATTACAGAACTATAAACCTCCCCCCATCGGTCTTGGCACTCAGTGAATACGATTTGAAAATTCTGAAGACCGTTCAACTTGTAGAGGGAAATCACCAGAAAACCAGTAACGAAATCCATAAAGCTATATATAAGTAGCCAAAGTCTGACTGAATTCCATTTCAAAATTTGGCAGTTAGCTTCATAGACAAAATAATTCATGCTACCATAATTAAAATAACCCATGTTCCTAGAATATGCTCCTATCTTTTCCTCTGCCCACACTGTGATTTTTTTTTTTCAGTAGCTTAATTCATTAATTTAACATTCGAAGTGTTAAGCAACTAATTATACAGGCTTCTGGGCTTCACATCCCCTACATTTTCCCTCTTCAAAGTTACACAAACAATAGAACACACTCAAAAAAACCAACTTGTCAGTCTTACAATAATCTCATTCATTAAAATATGATCCAATGCTTTACATGTGCATTAGATGCACTTCACGTAGTGGGTTTGACTTCCCTTTTCAAAGCATTTTCACAGACCAGAGTTAATTTTTAACACAGACCACTGCGTGTTCTGCAAAACTGACTTAACTGAACTGTCAGACAGAAAACAAACCCTAAAGGCTACAAGATTTACCGATGGCTCCGCCTGCGGTCTTAAGGATCAGAAAATACAGTCTTAGGAAGCATGCTATTGTTCAAATCAATACCAACAGGAAATTTTTGTTTACGCTGCAGCTTTAATTTCACAGTATCTCCCAGCTCTTAGTAATAGAATTCACACTCTCTCTAAAGTATATAAAAATACATCTTTCTAAAAAATATTACATTCAGTTTGAAACCTTGAATAAGACATGTTTTATGTAAGTTCACAAATCTACTTCGAGTGAACGACGGTTCATTGCTGGTTTTAAAGGTAAAAAAGAAAAATATTAATTCCCCCAGTTAGGCATTCAATACACCAAGAGCTATTCTGCCTGGTACAGCTCCTTGAAATAAGAAAAATACCACATCACTGCTACCCACTGCAGAAGTTTAGCCTGAGTGCACAAGTGTTCCGTCAACCGCATGTTCACTTTAGCAGGAAAACACACGATCGTCTCCTCAGCAAATAATTGCTTCTCATCACGGGCTACCCTTCTCCCGCCACCATTATGAATTCTAGTATTATGAATAGACAATCTATCTCCTTTCACCCACTGACAGCTGCGTGCAACATTCATTTAGTGGCTGACAATTTCAGGCTCTCTGTTGCAAATCTGGCAGATCTTTCTTAATGCCTTATCACAGGTGTATTGCTATAATATAACTGAGAATTCACACCAGATTTGGTTTTAGTTATTTGGATAATATTTATGATATACTTCACTTCTCCATGCCCTTGTAATTTGGCAGATGGTGAAAAGATGGTCCAGGAAATCTGAGATGTTTGTAAACTCTGAAGTGATTGTAAACTTAATTATACATCCATCCAATCAAGGAATTAGCACAGAAACTTCTTGAGACACTGTCCCTTTGCTCATTAGAACAGAAGATGAAAAGTTTGCACATCTTGTTATTTCCTTCAGTCACCTGATCTTCAAGTGGTCATCTAAGGGTTTTGTAATTTAATAAGCCCAAGGATACCCCTAACTAAAGTCATCAAAAAAAGATGACTAGTTTTCATTTTTTAAAGAAAATGAAAGGAAATCATGCTTTACCACAGCATTATCACCAGTTCTGTGCTACCTCCAAATAGGAATTTAGGAGCGTAAGATTTATAGCGTCGGAAAAGAAAAAGAAAAAAAAAAACCTCTACCCCCCTAAAAACTAAGCAGTTGCTGCTACATTCATTTTAGAACTTTACCAAATGGAGATTGTGCTGGCTAAACAATACAGAGATTGAAAGAGTTAAAAGCAATAAGCAACCAGTATTACTGTCCACTTTGATTTCCAGCCTAAGAAGCCCATACACTTAACAAGTGGTCATTTGTACACTCAGACTGATACTGGAAACACAGATGTTTTCGCAGAAAGAGATGCCCATTTAATTTTATGGAAAATTTATCAGACTCCAACGATGGTTCATCGCTGGTTTTAAAGGTAAAAATGAAAAATATTAATTCCCCCAGTTAGGCATTTAATACACCAAGAGCTATTCTGCCTGGTACAGTTTTGCAATTTAATGATACCCCTAACTAAAGTCATCAAAAAAAGATGACTAGTTTTCATTTTTTAAACAAAATGAAAGGAAATCATGCTTTACCACAGCATTCTCACCAGTTCTGTGCTACCTCCAAATAGGAATTTAGGAGCGTAAGATTTATAGCGTCGGAAATTAACAATTTTCCTCCTCTTTACTTTGAATGGTGATAAAAAGCACAAAAACTAGTTTTCTGTGCCCGAATGAACACGGAAGTCTGTACAAAGTCTATATGACCACTCAATCAGTATTTTTCTATTTGTGATCATTTCTTCAAGAGAAAACTTGCCTCAACAGGAATTTTAATATGCAGCTTCACCCCAAGTTGGGGGACAAGATAAAACGACTTGGTGTGTTCTAGAGTTGTTGCTCTCAACTTACAAAGATAACATAATTCTTAACCTGAGTAATCTTCACAACCCATCATCTATTGTGGATACATGCCAATATTAACTTGATTTGATGTCTATGTTGTCACTGAGGTTTGAGAAAATTTTTCTAATAGTGATAAAGCATTGAAAAAGTTATCTACCTCAGCTTAAGACATTATTGGTTCTTACCTTTCTTCGTTTGGACTGGAAGTCAGTAATATCCAGTTTATCTATGTCCGGAGGCTGAGGAAAAAACAAAGCATAACTATTAGAGGGCAATTTTTTTCTCCTGAGAGAGAGGGTTCCCTGCAACAAAAATGTGGGGGTTCATGGTCAACTTACACAACACAGCAGCAAAACAGATGCCATTCTTTTAGCATCCTGTTGAAAAAACAGCGCAATAAATTAAACCGGCCACAACGTAAGGAAGAATAGTTTTATCTTTATGCTTTGATGGCACATTTACTAAGTTTTATAAACACATGAAGCAAAAACAGATTAAGAGAAGTGCTATTTACCAACAAAGGGCTTGACAGCTTCTCCATTGCCTCCAAGATGCGCCGTGCTGAGGTACTTAACGTAGCGCGGGACCGCACAGTTTCTTGTCTAGCTTTCGCTCTCCTTTGTGCCTGAAAAATTAGCATTTTAAGTGTTACAATGGTCAATTCTGAGCTAAAGAGGCATGTATTTTACGTCCCAAGGCTACACTGATGATACAATCAATATATTCTGATGACAGAGAAAAATGCAGTCACTGGGAGTTTAAGCCATAAAGAAGAGAATACATTCGGAGTTTAATGAAGTTTACCTTGGGCCTCAGTGCATCTTGCACGTGCTTGTTGCACGAGCAATAAAAGAACTCCGTACTTGTAAAAGGTCAAGACGGATGATGCTAGGACTGCTAAGGCCTCCGAAGCAGTAATCAGGGAAACAGAACTCAAGAAAAGGCTTGTGGTACAGAAAGCATTTTCAGTAACAACACAGACCTCAGAGTTTCACGATGGTCTAAGTGTACCATCTTAAAATCAGTGTATACAATCATAACCAGGAACTAGTTTTACTTCTCTCTTGCTTCCTCCCTTCCCCCAAGATTAAAGTTGGCTGCAAATCTTTGTCTTAAAAGATAAAGATCTGATTTAAACTGTAACAGATCTAAACATTACACTGAAAAAGTAAACTGTTTATTTGCACCACCCAACTTCAAATATCAGTCAAAAACTTCCTTTGGTGTGACTTTTTTTCTTCCCAGGTTAAACCCCTCAAATAACCACACTGTGCTTATCACACGATGTGAAGACAGGAAGCAGACCACGCAGCATGTAAAAACACAAGTGAGACTCACAGAACCACAGAATGGTTAAGGTTGGAAGTGACCTCTAGAGATCGCCTGGTCTACCCCCCCGCTCAAGCAGGGCCACCCCGAGCAGGTTGCCCAGGACCATGTCAAGTCAGCTCTTGAAGACCTCCAAAGAGGGAGACTCCACAGCCTCTCCGGGCAACCTGTGCCAGGGCTCCATCACCCGCACAGTGCAAAAGCATTTCCTGATGCTCAGACAGAGCCTCACGTTTCAGTTTGTGCCTGTTGCCTCTTGACCTGGCACTGGGCACCGCTGAAAACACAATGGCTCTCTATGCTCTTTGCACCATCCATTCAGGTATTTATATACACCAATAAGATCCCCCCAAACCTCCTCTCCTCCATGCTAAACAGGCCCAGCAGTCCCTGCCTCTCCTCAGAGGAGAGGTGCTCCCAGTCCCTTGATCTTCTTGGTGGCCCTTCGCTGGACTCTCTAGTACCTTGCTGTCATTCACAGCAAGCAGCAAGAAGCAAGCTACTCTCTCCTTTAAAAGCCTAGTATTTTGGTTCCTCTTTTTACCATAATGCAGTAAGATTGTAAAAAACAAAAATAGCCGACCAAAGAGGGTTCCCAGCTTTGCACCACAAGGTTTCAAGGTTTCCCGTAAGTGAGGTACTTGTACTGCCCTTTTTCCGTTGCACAAATGGACTGTCAGAACAGAGCCAGCAAACCCGCGTTTTCATTTTCTTCAAATTCCTTTTGATTTATCGATAAAAGTCACTTTCATTTAAATACATTCCTACCAAACCTGATTTGACTTTCCTTTTCGATTCAGCTCTAGCTAATCAGAGTTGTCAGCAGTTTTTATTTGCTATTTCCAAGAACTCTTGGGGGCAAATAACTCTCTCCAAGAACTATATGAATCGTTCAAAACAGAAAGCATGTTACTGCTTATCTTGGGACTGCATTTAGTCCTGCATGCCTCTGTGTACCAGAAGAACAAAGGATCAGCAAAGTTGATTTTAGATATTTTCAAAGACTGCAGGTTTATACAACATATCCATAGCATGAATGTAGGCATGCTTGGAAAAGAAGATCCACAGATAAATATTAGCCAGGTTTGACTACTGTAGCTTTTGCTACCATAAACACAAGTTTTCAAAGTTATGCTGTCATTGGCTTTTTTGCATCAAGTTATTTTAACGTAATGTAGTCAGAGGCAGACAATGGCACTTAAATGGAATTTTTTGAAAGACCTAACAACAGAGGAAACCCCAACTACCAACAACTAGCCCAAACTGTCATTCTTGTTCTTTCTGACAAGTATTACCTGTGGTAAAAACTGTCATTAAAGAATTTAAACAGAAATCAATCTCAGACGTCTATTTTTGTAGACCAAGAGGGCAGAAGAGCAACTGTTACCACATATTCAGCTCCCTGCTCAAAGCTCCTTTGGCAGTGCTGCTTTTTTTATTTCCATCACTATTTCCCACTACACTACTTTTCTCATACCTGATAAGGTTCCGTCTTTGGCTGCCTTGATCTTACAGCTGCACCACCGGCATAGGCCGTCTTTCCGGGGTAAAATGGAGAAAACCCAAGCTGGTTTTGCTTAAAAACAGACGTGCTTCCACGTACCTACGGAAACACAGTATGAGAAGTGGATAGAAAAACAGGTACACATTCAAACTGATTAAAAGAAATACTGTGCAGTACTTACAGGACACAGTCCTCCAAAAACAAATAAACTGAATGCAGGTTTCTTAGAGCTAGCTGCAGAATGCTGCGAGAGGGAATGAGTTCTTTCAGCTTCTGTGGGCCAGAGCAGTGACGATGAAGTATTTTTTAAAACTGCAACATCTGCCAAAATGACGTATGCTAGATGTAAATGCCTCTCGTACGTACAGAACTTTAACAATAAAGATCACACTAATTCAAGTTCTTCAATACAGAAAAATAAGCATGACTTCAGCTTCTTTAAATAGATCAACTTCACGTACAGACTGAAAACCAAGTATCACCTACAAACTTGAAAACTGTTCACAGAGCTGCAAGTAGTTTTCACCAATCTTACCAAGTTAATACTGTGCTTCCAATGCAGATTTTTTTTTCCTTCAGGCTAAGATAAAAGAGGACCGCATAAACATCAGTGCATTTGTACGGACAAAGCTTTTTTCTGTGTTGGTAAAAGGCTGGAGGCCAGCACAGATCATAATCGCACAGGTTTTAAACCTGGAAGATTCCCCAAAGGCTGCTCTAAGAGTTAACGATCTTCTGCCCATGTATGTTTTACGAAGACACACCAGAAAGTTCTAGTGCACTCAGGTTATATTGCTAAAGCCCAGCAACTCTACTCTCAGCTGTACAAAAGTTCTCTGGAAAACCTGCTGAGCACACGTCAGTCCCTGTCTATATGGGGGACTAGAAAAAGCTGCAAACCTGCTGTTCGCCCTTTCAGCGAGAAGACCTACGTACCAACCTACATCGACACGATGCTTATTTTTTATTTTAAAATGGTGTGCTTTCCTCAATGAATTTGGCAAAAGACATGAAAGTATTGACAGCTGAAGCCTTCTACCAAGAAAGGTCAAAAAACAGCCTATAGCTTATGTCAGAGTAGTTTCTTTATCTTCTCTTGCTGAAACACAGGAAAACATCTCGTGTTCCTATTTGTCACCTGCACTTATTCACATTTAACCAGCTGTCTGTTAGATATTCTGAGTCACTCTTCCTTCTAGACAATCAGCCTAGTTGTCAAGCTACGGCAAGTCAGCCTGATTTCCTACCGTCCCAGTTCAAAATTTACATATAACCTAGCTGAACGTGTATATTTCAGCATTGACTCTTTCTAATATCAGGGTATCATAAACGTATTCCAAAGCACGCTTCTATTAAAAAGGTGATAGGATTATATACTTCTAAAACACTAAAAATTCAATTTAATTCTCGCATCCAAAGTTGACATTCACCTATTTTATTTACTAAGGTGATGTGGAATATTAAAGAATGCAAGGTACTTCACATTAAAAAAAAAGTCAATTAAACAGAGAACACAAAAATCACCTTCATCAGATGCTCTAGAGGAGGAATCACTGGTTGTTGAGATGTTATCATCGTCTTGTTGAGAGGTAGAATCTTCTATTTCTTTTATGAAGGACAGCCTAGGACTGCCAATGCCAAATATAGAAGATGTCGAGGGCTGACAAGGTGGGACAGGAGAATCCAGCATGGTATAATTCAGACGGCTCCGATGAAGAGAGGGCCTTGTTAACACAACTGGGAAGTTCAGTGCTGATCTACTTGTGGATGGTTCTAGACAAGAACAGGGAGATAATTAGCTTTGCTATAGACAAGCTCACAGAAGCCAAAACCTGTTTCCTATCGACAGCCATGCTATTGCCAAGTTCTAAGCGCAAAAAGAGAGAAGCCAAATTTAACTTCTTCCTCACCCAGATACGGTTGCATCTAACTGTCTGGCTACAACAACAACACTGCTTGCGATACACAGTATTAATGTTGCATCCAGAAGTAGTTAACTATGAGGATTTACAACACCACATTCTGACCCCGTGCTCAAATGCTCTAACGCTGACTTGGCCGTTCACTAAATCAAACATATATACTCCTTCTCCCATGTACAGCTTGCAATAAGCTTTACAAAATTTGAGATTACACGGTAAATTACAGATAACACTGCAGCTTCCATAATATTGGAACAAAGGTTATATTAATCTGAATACACAACATGAAAATGAACGTTTGCAGTACTTTTTTCCCAAGTTCTTCCATATCAGCTCACGTTAGAGGCAAAACATCATCTCCTACCCATTAACTATTGGGATTTTGACCCAAGGGACAAGGATGTTGACCCAAGTAACCAGACGAGCATTTTTCCCTCTTGAAGCAAAGGGTCTGCAAACAATGCCAGTGGCCTGGAATAGGTGGCCTTGAAGTCTATCTTGCTAAATGAATGGAACTATTCATGGGTATTTTGCCTGATGAAAGCCTACTGTCTCTCCCAGGAATCTGGGCAATTCAAATGACTTTGAGCCACTATCCTCTTGATACTTGAACTGAAGCTTAAACTAGTTAGTTCAATCTTCATAACCACTGCAGTACCACTAATTAGCTCTCCAAACCATGAGCAGATTTTTAGGACAGCACCGTTTGAGATACAGAAAGTTCTTCAGGCGGAAGGCCACCCAATATAGGCTCCAGCACACTGATACCTCAGAACTGAAGAAACACATTGGTTTCAAAATGTAGTAATAATTAAAAAAAATAATCTTATTCTTAAGCATAGTAAGCAACACCCACGGACAGCAACATAAGCTGCAAAAGGTTCCAGGGTGTCCACCTGCTCCTGATCTCCTGGAGTTAGCAAGCTTGCAGTGCAGCTGTTCTTAATGAAAGCTCCTTTCACGCAGTTACATAGGAAAGCCAACATGTGTTCCTCAGTCACGAAGACCTTCTCTATTCTTTTCTCCAAACTCATTCCCAAGCTACAGCTACACAGAAAGCCATCAATCTCCTTGTTTACAATTAGATGAGATTGGAGGCAAAGATATTTCCTCCTTATTTTTTGATTCTGCCAACAACAGAAGCAACTGACTTTCCACATTATCTATGGTTACCTACGCACGCTCAGACAAAACTTCTTCACTTATTAAAAGCTGACTTCCCCAAAACAGCTAATTTAAGAGAAACTCAAATAAGAATAGATGCAAATTTATACAACAGGACTACAGGAACAGTGAGAGGCACTGGATATAAGACAAATTAATCTTTCATGAGGTAAAGGAGTTGCAAACCTCGTTGCCAACGGTCCAAATACCTTTTCAAAGACACCCCCTCCCCCCGCGTAGACCTTAAAGTTATTGAATATTTTAAGGATAATAATCTCATAAACCACATCCGTGCACAAGTTCCCCAGTTCACCATCAAGTTAACGAGGAACTTTACTAAATTGATCAAAGCCCAAAACAAAAAAAAAAACAAAACAAAACAAACAAAGTCGGGACACGAGACGGAATTTTCCTCTGCCATTCTAGCATCTAGTCTTTTGTTTCGAAGACTGCAAAACAAATTAATTTTTTTAATTGCCTTAGGCAATTAGACAGATTTTCATTCCATATCTTTTAAAAGATGGAAAATGCAACCCAGCACACTTGCAAATGACTTATTTTCAGCATTTAGCACCTGGCTAATAGAGTACCTAAAGTTAACTGATGCCTTCCAAGAGCATAAGATGTATGCTTCGTAACTGTGTATACAGTTTAAAGCTAAGACGGTTTCACAAACAGTTGTTTTGACTTTTTTTGGGTTTTTTTCATTCTGTCAAAACCCTCATTCCAATTTCCTTTTGAAATTCAGATTCAAAACTAGAAATCTGTGAATAAATACAGATGGCCAGAATTCCAAATGATTTTTCACATACCTCGTCTACTAATTCCTGCTGGTTCAGGCGTGAATCTCTCATCGATTATGGTATCTTCATCTGAATAATCGTGGTGATAGTTTACCGGAGTCTCCTCCTGGTTTGCAGATTCATTTCTGTCTACACACTCCTCCTCACGCTTATTGAAATACTTCTGCAGCCAGGCCGGTACAATATTTTTCACAGTTTCTGTCATTCTGCTAATTAATCCCTGCTTGAAAGAAAAAACACTTGTTTAATTACAGAAACGCAGTCAACAGCATATGCTGGGATACCACCTTCCACGGACCTTGAAGACAGATATTATACAGCAAATATTCAGAAGACGACGACGAGGTTGATCCCTGGCATAGGATCGCTACACTTCTGGTAAACCTAAATTCACCTAAGATTGATTTACAACTACCTATCACTGTCTGCACTTCCAAGTGACCTTGGCAAGGTTCAAAGTTTTGAAACCTCTGCCAAAATTCACCAGCAGGTCGTCAATCTGCAAGGCTATCAGGAAACTCTACGCCTGAACAGCTCCTGACCTACAGACTTGTTCCAGGACTCTTCCTCTTCGCACCCTCCCGTGAAAACCAACTAAACCAGAAGTTCAGCAATTATCTACTGCGACAGTCAGGACCATACTACCCATTAAAATCAGTGAATCTAAATATTTTCAATTTTAGTAATGCTGAATTGCAGTGACTATACGCACAAAAAACAGTTCTGCTCTCAACAGTCAGGCTAACCCAGAAGATGTCCTGCAAGAAACACAGCTATAGCTATAGCACCAGCACCTCCTCTTGCAAGAGCCTTCTAAAGCTGTTGCTGTATTTTGTAGAAGACTGACTCTGCGGCATACATCGGGTACGATCGGAGAATTCCCACCTGACCGAAAGCCCCAGGAACTACGGTTAAATAAAAGATAAATTAATATAAATGAATATAATTAATAATAAAAATTAATAATAAAAATTAATATCCAGAAAGCTGACAATCATGAGCTAGGCATCCTGCTAATCATCCCTCCTGCAGGCAGGGGGAAAAAAAAAAGGTAAATTAGATCCAGGACTAGTTCCCAGGAACTTTGAAGCTGCTAACTATACTGCCTACAGTGCCCAGGCACCTTCAGAGCTTAATGGTAAGAGACAGAGGGTTTGGTGGGCTGTAATTATGATCACAAGCACACAAAACACATCTATTTAAGTATTTCTAAGAATCGACTTATCGACTAAAGTTGTAGGGGGAAGGATGAGAAAAACAGCGGGGTAGGGATCAGAACCAGAGGTATAACCTCACAAAATCGCATCGGTCGCTTTCGTGCCTCCCCAACTGCATCACTGAGAGACAATTAACATTAAGCCACAGAACCTTCTGCAGAGTGGACATGATATTGAAAATAAACTGAAATTAATTGACAAATGCTCTAAGCAAGCTATCTGCTCAAAGCTCGTCCTTTTACGTTATGAACATTTGCACGATTCGTCTGGTTACAAAGCTAACTGCTATAATAAATGCACACATGTAACACCTATCAGTTTGTCTATTTATCAAATCATTAAAACTCTTCCCCGATAAGTTACTGTTAATTTGATCTGCGCTGGATGTGCAGCAGCCATTCTCTGTGCAGAATCCCCCAGATATCCCCACGCACGTGTTTGCTCTGGCACACTCTTTAAATAAACCTACTGGAAAACACGCAGAGATAACAGACAATGGAAAAGTTAGAAAACCATCTCCACTGATTATTTTCAATCCACGTGTAAGGTTTATCAGTTAGCTACACAGTGTCGGCACACGCAAGCTATGGCACTTTCAACATTAATGCACTGTTCAAGCCAGAGGTTTCAACGGTTGCTCTGTAAGCGTGGGGAATGTTTGCATTGCCCTTCCAGGCCAGCTTTAGATGGACAAGATTGATTGTCAATATGTGGTATAAGGGACTTGGCATTTCTGCAAGTGATAAAAACCTAATTGAGCAGCTATCCATGCGTAGCGCTCCCTTGGTTTTGCATATGATAATCAATCCCCTCAGCTACGTTGCTCATTTAATAGCGGAGAGGTTTTGGCTGAACAAACATGTGCAGAGGGCATCTCCAGAGCATCTCTCTGGGCGTCCTGACATTTCTTAGCAAAGAGCTGCTGGGAGGGATCTCGGCGCGTCCCCCCTCCAGCACGGGGATTTTCACACCCCGAATTGACGGACCGCTTTCACCGTCAACCTGCTGTACCCTACAGCACAAACGAGAAGCAAAGCCTGGCAGGTAACGTTCAGAGAATTGATGATGGGCTGAGGAGGGGTGCAGGGAGCGGGGAAAGCCCTGGGGGTGGCACTGGGGGTCCTGAGGGCAGCGGGCTGGGGGTGAAGGGGAGGGGGAGGAGGGGGGTAATGGGCTGGGTAGAGGGGTAAGGGGGTAAGTAAGGGGCTGAGGGGGTAACTGAGGGGGTTAGGAAGGGGCTGAGGGGGTAACTAAGGGGGTAACTAAGCCGTTGAGGGGGTAACTAAGGGGGTAACTAAGCGGTCGAGGGGGTAACTAAGGGGGTAAGGAGGTGGGTAGGGGGTAACTAAGGGGATAAAGGGGCGGGTAAGGTAAGGGGGTAAGTAAGGGGGTAACTGGTGGGCTGAGGGGGAAGGGCCCGCTGTGGGGGGGCCGCTCCTCACCCGCTTGCTCCTGGCACAGGGGGGCTTCGCGGCGCCCAAACGGTGGCGCCGCCTCTTCACCTTGCCGCCGGCCGCTCCTCCTCCTCCTCCTCCTCCTCCTGCTCCTCCTCCTCCTGATCGGGCTCCTGGGCTGCCGCCCGGCGCCCCGCCGCCACCGGCCCTGCCACCGCCGGCCATGCCGCTGCCGGTCGCGCCGCTACCGGTCGCGCCGCCCGAGGCCATACCGCCCCCCCCCCGCGTTCGGTGCCGTCACGGGGCCCCCCCGCCCCCCGCCGCCACGCGCCGCGGGGCCTGCCCTGCCCCTCGTGGGAATAAAAATGTTGTTTTTGCAGAGTTACGTTGTTTAAAGGTAAGGAATGGGGTATCGAGGTGTGCTTGCAGCGATAAGAACGCTTAGCAGGCGACCTTGTAAAATGCAGACAACCAGACTCCGTAGAACAATTCGGGGAAAATCACGGTGTTGAGTCAAGTCAGGTAAGTGAAGAACCATTACCGCTTCAACCAGTAAAAAAGTCGAAAGAAATTCGAAATTTAACAGGCCGGCAACTGAAGGCCATGCATTGTCTGGGAAGCATCAGACAGATTGTGAGCCTGGATCACCCCCTCAGTGGGGAAACAGGGGAGGGTCCCGTCATCAAAAAGTATATAAACTGGGTTTTGGAACCAGCAGGGGCGCTCCTGCTCGTGGGACGCCCGCCACTGCGATCGCGAATAAATTCCTGCTTCGCTGAGCTCCTCGCCTGAGCCCAAGTTATTGGCTACGGAGTGTTTCTCACAATTTGGGGGCTCGTCCGGGAGCCAGTCGCCTACTGGGGAGCCCCACCGCCGCAGCAGCAGGAAGGCATGCCCCGCTGATTTCAGCGGTCCTGTGCATCGACGGCGGCGGTTCTGCGGAGAGCTGACAGAGGGCCCGAGACTGATGAAAGAGGCAGGATCCGTGAAGGAGTGGGGAAGGGAAGAAGGCAGGCACTCCGGCTTTGAGAATTGATCCGGTAACTCTGTGCACAGACCAAGGTAAGAAATAGGAAGTATTGCCTTGGGGGTCGGGTGAGACTCTGTGTGCCGTGTGATTGAGACGTACTTTTGTACGGAGCGAGTGTGGAGTCCTGATCCGCGGTTCCGCAGCTCCGCGAGGGGCGCGGCCGGAGACGGACGAAGCGTGAGATAAGGGAGAGAAAGGAAGAGTCTCGGGAAATGTGGTGTATGGTAAGCCCTTGCACGGGGAAGTGCTTGGCAATACACCAGGGAAATTTGGTGTGCGGTAGTCCTCGCACGGACGGGACGCCCGCCACTGCGATCGCGAATAAATTCCTGCTTCGCCGAGCTCCTCGCCTGAGCCCAAGTTATTGGCTACGGAGTGTTTCTCACACCCTCCCCCTCCCTCCCTCGCGCGCCCCCTCCCCTCACGGGAACGCGCGCCCCCCCCTCCCGCTGCCGCTCCCGTTCCTCGCCCCGCCCCGGTCCCGTCCCGGTCCCGCCGCCCTCCCGCTCCCGCCCTCAGGACCCGGCCGCCATAATGAACCCCGGCCCGGCCACCGTAAGCACGGGGCTAGGAGTCACCTCCAGAGCCTCCCCGCGCCGTGGCGCCGACCGCTGGTGTGCCGCAGCACCGCGCCGGGCGTGGGACGGCGCCCCGAGCCCACAGTGCTCGTCAGAAAAGCCCCGCACCGACAACCGATACCCCCGCACCGACAACCAACAGCCCCCACGCCGACAACCAACGCACAAGCAGTGTTTTAGGCCGGATTCGTGGCCCCGTTGGTCCGGGAAGCAGTCGTCACGCTAAATTCTACCCCACGGCAGGGGAACGATGGGCATCGTGACAGATCGCCGCCCCAGAAAATAAACACATAAATAAAGAATAAAAACGATAACGGGACATGAATCGTGCCCTTAATAACAGACATTGGGCAGTGAAATCACCGACTTCTGCAACAATACGTGCTCAGGGAACTGACTAAAACCCCTCCTGCATCGGCCATGTAATAGCTAGGCAAACATCACATAATACTTCCCTCCCTCATGTACACCAAACCTATTAAGGCAACCATAGTAGTGTGATAACGTGATTTTTCTCCTCCAGATCAGCGTCAAAGGCAGCTACGCTAGGTTTGCTCATAAGTTCAAACGCTGCTTTATTTATTTATTTGAATTCCATTTTTCTTATTTAGAAGGATTTCCATAGGGTGACAGGCCTTTAATGACACTCACGACTCAGAAACATTTGCCGATGCAGTCAAACGGTGTCTATTAACGCGAGGCACTGAAGTTAATTGGTATTAGAAATGAGCCAAAACGAAAGGCAAGTATCTGCGTGTCCAGCAGAATGACAGCGATCATCACCATTTGATCAATCTTCCCCCCACTCTCTGTTGCAGCTAGGTACAACGAAAAGAGTTTATGAAATCATTACGGGACATTCTTGTAGAAAACTTCCTCAAGCTTGGAAGAAAAAAAAACATTTCAGCTAAGTAAAACAGAAAATAACTGGAAGAAGTGAAGTATGGCGGTGTTGGAAAAGTTGCTTCAAAGACTTGTTTAATTAAAAAGAAGGAAAAAAGCAAGTTCCTACTGCAATCCCATCTTTGTCAAACTGATGGCGGGCACCAGTACGATGTGTTCAGCTAACACAGGCTGGAAGTTGTAACTGCAGCTGTGAAGTTTACCCAGTAAAAAGACTCCGCAAAGCATTCTAGCAGTTCCGATGCAATCACTGCTTCCTGAATTTGTGACTCAGGGTTAACACGGCAGTACAGGAAGAAGTCTGGCATTCACTGTGCTCTTACGGTAAAGAATCTGCCCTGCGCACACCATCCCAAGCCAGGTATGCGCTCCTAACAGGAAAGGACGATAGGCTGATAAGTCTCAGCAGAGGGAAAAAGACATCAGAGAACTACTTTATAACAGCAGCACGCGGGCTGCAACCAACGTTCTCTTCCTCTCATCATTTTCATTTCTGTGGACTCCAAGAGAATACACTCCCAACATTTTTCAGCTCTGGAGAACAAACAGCCCAACCAATCTCATTCACTGAACTACAAAACTGGTATTTTCGCTATCTAGTCCGGAAAAGGAGGCGCACGTCTCTAACGTACAGTGTAGAGACCTTGTTAATAGGCAAAGTCTGCATAAAATAGGTGGCCACAGCCTGATTTTCTGACGTTCAGGGCCTTGGGTCACACACCACCACAGCATCAGACTTAATGAAGTCACCAATCTATGTGGGCCTCTCGTTACACAGGTCACATGTTATGGACCAACCTCTCAAAGGCCAAAAACCAGCACTGATACTGCCGGGCCAACACATATCTGTAGCATCCCATTTCTGGGTGACAACACAATGAATGTTTCCACAAAGTACTCGATGCAACCTAACTACTGTGTTTGGTGATGCAAAGCAAGCCGTGTCAAAGCAGCGTAGCACCCAGGCACATTCCTGGAAGATGTTTTGCTGCTCACGTTGAAGAAAATAGATAAAAAAATCCTGTGCAGTTTGCACTTCTGAGCTCAAGTACCACAGCTATGCACTACAATTGCAGTGGCATCAAACCTTGTAAGGTTTTGAAGCTTCAGCACTGCCATCCAAATTCAAGGAGGCTGCATCTATTATCTTGAATTTGCCCCAGCTCAGTCCCCTGAAACAATTCCATAGACACGTACAAGCAACCCTTTTCCCACCCAAATTCTTTGCTTCATCTATTCCACCTCTACCTTGTGTCATATTCTTATTAATCTGCCCCTCAAAAGACTCCCTGGCTCACACAAAGAAGCAACCCAACAAATCCCTGTTCCCAGCCACGTTGCTTTCATGCTTTGGGAAGAGTTAACTGCAACAGCTCTAACTGTGATGCCACCTCACCCCCTCCACCTATGTGAGGTTCTTTGCCTTCTGTCTCCTCCTACGTGTACACCTGCACTAGAACCAGGAAGAATGTGCTTCCTACAATACTCCAAGAGCCTCTTCTGTTTCAGGATGTCATCATTTCAATTCAGGACTGAAAGTATTCCTAGCAAAAACCCAACAGCTAATAGCTAACAGAAGCAGTTGCTGGTGATCAGCTACAAGTAACCTGGAAGTACTGAGGAGTCACAAAAGAGAATTTGCATTACATTTAAGAACAGCATGCAGCTTAGGACCACTGCTTTCACTGACTACACTAAGCCATAAAAAAGAATTGGATTCTTACCTGCCATCACAGCAATTATGGTTTATGTTGCCCCCAAAACACACACGGCAGTACCAGAACTGTGTCAACTAGCTTTAACAGCTTCCCCAGCTATTAAGTACAGTAATTTCTGCTTCCTTTTTTTTCTTGGAGGAATATTCTTTTGTTTCCAGCCTCACTTACTTATTATACACACTGTTAATTAGCAACTATTTCTCCATACTCATAGGGTTATAGAGTCCCTAGGACTGGAAAAGACTCTGTACCCTTCAAGATAAGAACAGCATAAAGGCAGCAACTCGCAAGACTGCTCTAGCTTAAAGCAAAGCTTTCCTCATTGCTCTCATCTCCTTTGACTTGAGTGCTGTCATCCTTCTACCAGAGCTTTAAAAACTTCATTACCACGAATGAAGGAAGACCAGAGCAATCAGAGAGGGTAGCAGAGGGTATAACTTAAGGAGCTGTTACTAGGATTTTTTTGTTGTTCCTGGTGGACTATTTTTCTCCTTGCCAGCAAGGAGGGAAAACCAGCAAGTTGTTTTCTCCAAGATTTTTTTTTTTTAGGTTTAAGAACACGGATTATGTTGTAGCAATTTCTTCGCTGTAAAGCGTCAGCTGAGAAGTCTAACAGTAAGAAGGGCAAGGGAAAACTGAATGCTGATGCAGAGAGTGCCAGCAGACATCATCCTCATTCCACGGGATGTTTGTAGCTATGGCAGTTGAAGTCTACACTTCCATATGCTTAACATACCCTATTTATAAGCCAATTTTAGCTGACCTAGCATGTATCAGTAGTACAGTTAGAGCCAGCAGCCTGCAGGAAAAAGTGGGCACAGGTGTTTCCATAGCAAGGCCTGTGAGTGTCTCCCATACATACTTCCAGTCTAAGCAAGCACATGAAAGGCTTGGCTTGTCGCTTACCTAAGGAACCAGGAAAACAAGGGGAAGCTAGATTTTGCTTGTGTCCTAATGCCCATATAAAAATAAAGACAGATGAAATACCCTTACTACCTTGTTAAATTCCATAAGCCGGAAGAGAACGTGCTGCACACAGGTACAAGTAAAATCCCTTGCTGGCAGGTTTGCAGAAACAAATTTTTTATTTACACAGGCAAGTCTATCTTTAGACCCCATTTACCTCTTTACATTTCTCGAATATTTACATGACTTCATGATGCTCCAAGAAGGGAGTGATGAACAAAAAGATTACAGAAACTGTCAAAAGCATAGCAAAAAAAACCCAACCTATCATTGTGCTTTAAAACTTATGAGCTAGAATAATGTAGAAGAAATGTAGTTTTAGCACTTTGGTCCTAACGGTCATGCTCTAGAAGACACTTAAATAGCAGAGGGGATTTCAGAAGTGACCGTATCCAGAGGTTGCCAGTGACAATTCATGAGTGAATCGTAGAGTTCTTCGCTTGTCTCCGTGAATTGTCTGTTCATTTCATCAACATCCAAGTAGAGCTGTGGATCTGAAAATAAAAGCCTGGTAAGTCCAAGTATCAAATCTGAGGCATGCGCACAAAAAAACTTCACGTGAAATGGCTAATAAAATGTATTTTAAGCTAAGTGTAATAAGCTATTAGATCTACTAATTTTAGTGAGGTATTTAGTCCTCTAAAATTTTGAGCCTCACAGCTCCAACTTTTGGGAATTTGTATATTAGAAGGCTGGGACTAGAACTGTCTTTCAAGATAAAGACAAAGACAATGTTTAAGATAGTAAAGATAACGTTTACGGATAATCAGCCATGAAACCCTCCCAAGAGTCATTTAATTCACTTCTACGGCAATACACGTTACATAGGATAGTTTCTAAACACTAACACAAAATGCCTCCACGTGAGGAACTTTGCAAACCTTCCAGGACACAAATATGTTTTGTACCGTATTTGTAAGTGCAAGCTGAATCCTCCTTTTGGAATCTGCAACATAAGCTTTTACCTCAGGGTGGAGAACAAAGCTTTTGCATATTACTGAGTTTCTAATATAAAATCTGTTTAGCGGAACCAATACAAAGAACAAAATTCTGTCTTAGACCATTTTCAAATGGGAATGAAGGCACAGGTACAAGAAACCTGCTGCGAAGCATTGACAGTGTCCCGTTTTACTTGATGCGGTCAGTGTATGCTGTATCAGCTTTAAAACCCCAGCTGATTGCAGATCAACCCCACAGAGGTTTGACCTCAGCTGAATTTTCAAGATGTTCTTCATCCAGTAGAGGTTGGCTTGTATTGTTAAAAGGCACAAGGATGGCTAAACTCAAGTGACAATGATAGAACCCTTATTACCGTCAGTAATTAGGTCATCACCGATTGCAGTCATAACTGAAGATTCCTGAAAGACAGAAAAGGCTAAGTTTAATCATAACTCATTTCAGAAAGCATCACAGATTCAAAGTGCTGCAGTCTCAACCCATTCCTTCTTCCTACAACTACAAGGATAGATGGCATTTTATCTACTTATTTTTAGAAGAAAGCCAATATTACAGTACAGGTTGGAAGGGACTTCCGGAGGTCACAACTAATACATTGACCACGATAAGACCACTTAAAACAACTGTTTAATTTGCTTTAAGCAAAGCAAATCAGAAGAACAGGAACAGAAGAAGCGTACGCAATTATGCTGTCAAAACCATTCTTTGGTATGCATGAACAAATAATGGTGTATAAATCACTAATTCTATGGATTTACTATTTAAGCACTTAAATACAAACACCTCTGAATGGAATCTGCTCTTTTAACTTCACACTAAGCAGAAAGCATGTTTTCAACTTCGGATTCTTTTTGCTGATTCACACAAATCTGTACAACGTATTATCTGTGAAATATTTTCTTTACAGCAAGCGTGCACTATCTTTACCTCAAAAACAGCTGGAGCCATTAAAGAATCTCCTAAAGAGCAGTCTCCAACAGCTTGCATGCTGTCATAGGGAGCATAGGAGCTGTAGTTGTAGTCAGCGTAAGCATCGTAACTCCTCTGCGAGTGGTAGTTCTGGTAATCTTGGCAATAATCATTATAGTTGCATGACTGGTACCGCTGCAATTCTGCTTTCAGTCTGAAACATGAGAAGTTGCATACAGTCAGAGAACAAGAGACTGTAAACCCAGTTCTGAACTTAAACAATTTGTCAGCTTACATACTTCAAAGCTTAAAAGGAAGCTTTCCTAAACAGTCACCTAAGTGACAGCTTAAGTCACAGCTCAAAACCTCATTTCTATAGAAGCAAGCATCCTCACCTTTGCCAATACCAGAAGGAATTGTTCTCATGGATTAACTCCAGAGCCTTGACATGGTTACCTGTACACATCAAGTATTTTTAGCGTTGGCATAAGCAAGCTGCTGCTATGTCTCTGTGCTTTGCTAAAGATTGATTTAAGACCAGAGACATTTATCAAGCACAGCTGCTTTAAAGATGCAGTCTTAACCCTTCTATCTTTTGTTTGGTTAATTACTAGATCTTATTTCCAGAAAGAAGTGAATGGAGTCAGATTATCCATTTCAAAGAAGCATCTGACACTGCCTGTCAGTTTGCCATGTCTACCTCCACCTGCTCAGTTTTTTTGTTTGTTTAAAGTCCATTAAACATTCAACAGCTGCCAACTATACCGCTCAGGTGAAGTCAGTCTTGCTTAACAACACAATCGCGATTCTCCAGCATGACGCCTTATTATTAGTGGGAGAATTACAAAATACGCTGGTTCTTAAGAAGAAAGGGCCAGCTGATTAGCTTTCACTACTTTCCCTTTCAAGATTTTCTCAGGGGCAGCTTCAGACTAATGACAAGAACCAAGACAAGTGCTATCTGTACTAAAACTGAGGTACACTGCATAAAGAACATTCAGATAACCCAGCTGCATATTCAAAAAAATCCGCTGTTTAGACTTGTCTTCACTGATTCTGTACAGGCAGACCTCCTGTGGTTGCAGTGCCCAGTTTCTCTGACTTGAATTGGGGATGCAGAGAAGTGAGTTCTATGCTTTTGGGGAAGAATACAAGCTGAAGGCATTCTGAAATAGCTTCCAAACTCAGCAAACATGAGGGACAAACTAATCCAATGGCTGGGTATTTCAATGCTAAGAGAGCACGGTACTCAGCCATTCAGAAACGTATTACTGATGTGTATTTTAATACCTACATTTGTTTCAATACTGCAAAGCTACACAAGTTCTAATAAAGAGGTAATCCATTGTCTTGTTACTGTAGTAAACAAACAGAAGATACATCATCTTAGGTCTTCTGCTTCCAACTGCACTCTTCCTACATACAGTTGTGTAGGGAAGGAAAATCTGAAAATACTGTTGACGTTCTTCTGGATAGCCGAAGCAAGAAAACATGTTTGTGGCTTATTCTTGTTTTCAAAATAAAACAATATTAATTTAATCAAAAAATTTTGGCAAAGAAGTTTGGACAGTGCTCTCTTGGAGAAGAGCATTTCCATTCTAAAGCAGAAGGAGGCAACATTTGCAGAATTATGCTAGGTAAACAGAAACAGAAGTGTCATTTTTTACTATTTAACAGAACACACAAGCTAACCTCATGAACATACTGAAATTGTTTATATGAAGTCCTGTTTTGTCAGTATCCTGAATCAAAGTTCATCAAATTTGGTATCAATTCTTTAACCGTTCAGAGACCTGAATTGCCTTAAATAAGTGATAGAACTGAGCCGGTAGAGTAAGAAACCCTCTCAGGAAGTGCTAAGCTTTAAACTCCCCATTGCCCTAAGCTCATGAAAAGCAAAGAATAGCATTTTAAACCTGTTCTAGTAATAACGCCTTTGGCTTTCCCCCTGCGTTCCCATTTTTCCCCCCCACTTCTTTCCTGTCAACCCACTATAAAACTAGTTATGTGCTTCTCTCAAACTAGAGGGAAAGCTCTAAGAACAAGAACTCCCTAGCATATAAAACCACTTGTTGTCCCTTCTACCTTATGCAGGCCCAAACCTGAAAATATTTACCAATGCATTCAGCTTTGCTGCTGTTGAGAAACAAGGCTGGTTACAATGGCAGCTAAGCCCAAGTTGCGCTGTCTGGCTAGACTTAACAGTTGGATTCCCCCAGCCATCCTGAAGCAGGTTGATGAATCCAGGGAGTCAAAACATAGGACTTCTGCATTTCTGGTTTTGTAGACTGCATCCTGTGTGCAGCCACTACAGCAAGGGCCACAGACTTTCCAAAGGCAGAGCTACAAGAATCTGATTATTTAGAATAACTGTATCAATGCACAACTCCTTGGTTACCTTTTAGAAATTCCTATGCTCAGCCGGATTCCTTTTCCCCCCAGACCTGGTGCGTTCTGGCAGTCTTGCAGTGCCCTCATCTGATCACCTTGCTCACCAAATCTGACATAGGCATACCCTCTACTATTTTCAAAAGGGAGAAAACCAATTCTAGTATGCATAACAGTTACAAAGCTAACGAATTCAGTTTCTGTCTTCTACAAAAAACAGAAGATAGCAGCTACTATAGCTTCTATTACTTAAGCAACCTCTCTGGCATGTGCACGTGCACAGAAAAGGCTTTCACCAAATTAAAACACTTGGGCCAGAAGCAAAAAGCTTATTCCTTGGTAGCATTAAGATGCAACTCACTGAGAGCCAGCAAAACAATACATTTTAAGTGCTCTCTGCGTAAGTAATCAGATTCCATATTTCTGCATATACAGCAGTTAATCAGTTAGCACTAACCCACTCCTTTTGGAGCCACAAACTTTATTGGTCACAAACACCAAGAGCTGGCTGTAATTATCTGAACCAGTATTAACCGGTACCTCTGAACTCTTCAAACAAAAATATCTTTCAGGTGCTCTTAGAAGAACAACATCAATTGCCTGCAACAATTTGATGGCTTTGCTAAACGGAGCACTGAAAAGCACAGTGGTACAGTTTCTTTTGTAGCCTGTTCAGAAATTATAGCCCCGTGCCTACAGCTTCAAATCAGGCCAAGCTTACCAGCCCAACTCTTACAGCTTAAGTTCACTGCACTTGAATGCCTTCAAGACGTGCTTTTAGGAGCCATGGAGAAGAACCCTCTGGTAAGACCACCATTATAAAGTACTGAGTGTTGTTTTACACTTAAAATAGAACTATCTGTTACAGTCATTCATCAGCTTTCCCTGGGCTGCTGCTCTCTCACTACTGAATGTGATCCTGCTCTCAGTTTCCCACTAACTTTTTCCCCCAGCAGTTATGGCCTCTTTTCATCTATGACACTTTTAAGGGACTACACCGTGTTGAAAAATGCTGGTTAACATTTCCTTTTACACAAGGTGCCTCATCGAATTTTCCTGACTAAACCAAACCCCAGAACCTTAACTAGAAGAGGAAGCACACAAACACACACGCCTCCCTGGCCACCATATCTCCCCAAAACATATCTGTTCAGTAACAGACCAACTGTAAGAATACTGCGATTAAAATCAGTATAGCTCTATACACTGCTTTTGTTCGGGATTACTAGCTAATGTCCTTCCCCTTACCCCTTCTGGAATTAATACTGAATTCTGTACTCCAAAACGCGGTTCTTAAGTCATACAAATGACATTTAACAATCAGAATTTTTCCACACAGTGATCCTCAATAAAAACTTCAATCCTCTACTGCAGTCTTTCAACAAATTAAAGGAATACAAAACTGGCTAATAACTGTTCAGTGATTTTTGGACCTTTGTAGCACTAGAGTAACAGCAGTACACTCTGCAGCATAGTTGCAAGTATGTGGGAATAATCTCTTTTTTTCTCTGAAAGGTGTGAGGCCTCTATTTCACCCTACTAAAGATTTTACCACCAACTGTACTGCTAGCATTGAGACACTGCAACTTCTGTGCTTGTATGAGATGCAGGACAGGTTCCTTAAGGTGTCGCAATTTTTCGTCTAAACCTAGTGTTGAGATGCTGTGTCTTTGACTCTTCAGTATCAGCTTTCTTTCCAAACACTAACGGAGCAGCAGTAGTGACAGAATCCTGCTTCTCTTCTGTCCTTCCCAAAATAAACTGTGAGGCAGCTGCAGACTCTGCACCTGAACACTCTGAGTGAACACCGAATGTAAATGATGGCAAGGCAGCATTTTGTGGACGCAGTCGCAGTACCAAAACCTGCAGAAATAAGTGAATGTCAAGTCCGTAACCCACGGTGTATCTGCAGTACGTGAAGGTTTGAACTACATTCTAGTCCTGATCTTTCCAGTCAAAACTGTTTAAAAAACAACCCACCAAACAGTAAAACAAACAAGAAAACCCCATGCTTCCTCTCTACATAAAACTTTTCACAACTGTGTTTTCTGCCCACCACCTGGCTTTAAAAAGTATACGAACTTCTTTGAAAGATCATGTTTTTAGTCTGAACTCCAAATGAACAACGTGTAGGGCATGTAAAGAACAAGCACGTCATTAATGAAAGCTTTTCTCTAAAAAGGATAAACTTATTCTTGGGGAAAAGTGTGGAAACAGATGTTATCTAGGCAATATTCCTACAGGAAAAACGAATAATTTTGCCACACCTCAAAGGAAAAAATAATTGTGCTTAACAGGTAAGAAAATAAAAAAAATCAGAGCAAACCAAAAAATAAATCACAGAATATGCATCCTCGTTTTAATCATTAAGTATTACCTTTGAGCTCTGCTTTGGTGCTTGGCTTTGCACTTTCACAGGCTACACACTTCGTGGCCTCTGCTTTGTTTTGAACCAAGCAGGTCTCCCAATCCCAGCTTCCTTCAGGCTTCTTGAATTTGTCTAAATCCAGAAATTCTCCAGAAGGAGCAGAAAATGCAGATGCACTGCTACTGGTCACAGGTGTTGGACCCTCTGTGAGACAAACAAGACAGTTAACCATCCTGTTTGAACATGAACTATAAAATGAGCATTAACTTTTAAATTTGATTTGTCAAATCCCACAGAAATGTTCAAAACTACTCCGCAACTCCCCCCCCCGCCCCTGAAGAAAATAAAAGCCACCAAAAACCCACAAAGAAACAAAGAAACAAACAAAAAAACCAGAGTGGAACTCAAAGCTTCCAAACAACACACAACTCTGTTCAGCACACAAGCTTCTGCTGCTGTTGACGACAGTGTAACCTCCATAAAGAGGCCTGACAGGTGCCTTTTAAAAAAAAAGGTGCCTTTTAAGAGAGAAGCAGAAGATAACGCTTCAAATTCAAAACCGGAAAGACAAGAATGGCTCTTCCCTTCCACGGCACACGCAGAAAACTTTTATCCTAGTATTACTTGCATCGCTCTTCCTCCTGACAAGTGCAACGTAACCGTGCAATTCACTGCACCATGGTCACAGTAAACCCCTCATTTCCAAAATTCCTCCTTGCAATGGCAAGAGCCTCAGACAAAGATGCCGACTGACCGCTCAGAGGTTGGAAGTCCAAGAGAATCAACTCTGTCTGAAATCCATTATCTTACCTCATGAAATTTCAGTCTTACCGCACAGGATGATTACAAAAGCCCGGTCTAGTCCACCTTAATTTGTTTCTTCCACGATATATTTGCACAGGTGTTTTTCGATGTAATGGCATGTTAAATGACATTTAGAGTCAAAGTTAGAATTAGAATCGTATTTTAAAAACAATACAACCACGCTCAAAATCAATTACGGTCACACACAATGGGAAACAACCCAGTACTGCCCTGAAGAAGTTACCCAGCGGGTCACTCGCTTTCTTGAAGCCTACCACTGACCTTCATAGGCATCTCTCTGCTTTAGCTTAAGACTAGTTAAGACTACACTGTCTTGAAATCTGGCTTCACATCTCCCCTCAATTACATACAAACGGTGAGTAGAGGCATTTTGGACACATTCTGTAATTTTTTTTACTTATTTTTTGAAAGAGAAAAACGCAGTCATTTTTAACTCTTTCTATGGAGTTCTCATTTTCGCCAGTGAAAAATCACTATGTTGTTTTTAAATTAAGTCACTCACTTCAGCCATCTTCCCTCACCAGCTGCAAAGCCGGGGGTATCTGCATTGATCCAGCTCCGTACTAATACATTTCACAATCAGTTCAATTTATGCGACAGGCTGGAACCTGGGCTGAGACCTCTGAAGTGCCTGTAAACCAATCCTGCAGACAGCCGCTAACCCATCAACCGTACCTGGGAATCGTGTTGCTTAAAATATTCCATATATGCAACGTACTTTTATTCTGTACAAGATTCACAGAGGCTAGGATGGAAACAACAGGAAAAAAAGGACCATACCTGGTTTCTCAGACTGACAGGCTACACATTTGTTATCTTCCGTCTTATTTGGTACAAGGCATATTCCACAGTCCCAAGAGCCTTTCGCCTTCTTAAATTTGTCTCCAAAGCCCAGAGTGGCTGTTGTGTCAGTGCTGCTCGAGGAGGATGTCACTGTCACCGAGCTGTCTGTGACCACTGGTCATGTCAGAGCAGGCATTACTCCCGTTCCAGGTTTTGGTGTCTCACATGCTATACATTTTGTAGCTTCCGGTTTGTTTTGGACAAGACATGTATCACAATCCCACGTTCCAGGTACTGTTTTGAATTTGTCTCCAAAGCCCAGCATCCCTGCTGGGGGCGCTGCTGGCTTTGAGGTGTCGCATTGACTTGAACTTACTGTCTGTTTCATACTCTCAACTGTTGACGCTTTAGTAGCTTGACAAGTTACACATTTGTCCTTTATGTCTTTGTTTTGCAGAAAAGGGTCACATGTATCAGATTGCCAGTGCGATGCTTGTTTAGAAGTCTCTTTACCTGCAGAAAAAGTTGTTATTGCAGGCCTAGTATAAACCACTGTGCTTGTTGTAGGTTGTGCAGACGTAGAAGAGCGTGTTTTCAACAATCCAAAGTCTAGGAAGCAAGAAAAAAAAGTCTTCCTGTTAGCGCAGCACCTCACTACATGTAACTAAGTGACTTTACTAGAGGGCAAAAATTTCAACTCAGGTGCCAATGGTTACAACTAGACATTCAGACCGAGCGCAACAGGAAGTCCCCAGAAATCTTATCTAAACGGATGAAATTTCATCTGCTGCACTGGGTCACAACAGAACATTTCGTTAAAGCTTCATTTAACTCTTTGTTTCCAAGCAAGCTTTAAATCAACATTTTCACTGGTCGATACAAGTACAAACAGACAGTAGCTGACTGAAATCTGACAGTCCAACGTGGAATGGAAATAATACAATTTGATTAAGACGCGATGCCCAATCGAATCAAATTTCTAAAGCTCCTCCTTCCGTAGCAGATGACTCAAATCTACTCCAGTAACTGTACAGAAGTTTGTACTCGGAGCAGCAATCCGTACGGTATTTTCCCACAGATGCTGAATATTAATTAAATAATAAAAACTCAAGACAATTGAACAACTGTCTAATTTTCTATAATCTTTTTCAAAATGCATCGGACACAGGACAACTCCTTATTTAAAAGGTGGCAATTTTAACAGAAAAGACAAGCTACTAATACAGAAAGACTAAAGGAAATGCATCTTAAACAGCAGCTCAAGTTGCTTGTAAATCTACCTTGAACATAGTTGTTTTGTGGTTTGTTTGTTGGGTTTTTTTTAGTCAAAAATGAAGTCTTTGAACAATGTGGATTTCGATTCTGCTTCTTTTAAACCGATAAAGAAAGTGAATGTCACTTCACTCAGAGGTCTTTCCTTAAACAAAATGCACAATGTATTTTCTCTCACTTAGCTCTTTCCAGTAGAGAAATGTGCTGCCTTCTTCACAAGTATGTAAGTTAGAAGAAGACTTTTGGGAAAAGATCAAATTCAATAAAGCCCTTTTTCTTAAAAATATCTTTTCCACAGACACACTTTATGAAACTGTTGAAAACAATTGCAATTGCTTAAAAACAAAATTCAGAAAAGGGTTTTTAACGTAAAACACTCCACTTCTGTTTGCAGTTTAAATTTTAATCCACAGGAGCCATTGTAAGCTAAGGCCCAAAGATTCGCAGCTTTCGCCATGTATTTGGAACTGAAGCTCTTTCCTATTCTTTCTTCACCTGGGCTGAAGGTGGGACAGGAGTGTTGAGTTTTACAAACATTTCCTTTTCAATTCCACAAATTGTATTTACTTAAAATGAAACACCGATTATCTGGCTAATTCTCTTAGTACCTCATTTACAATTACATCCTAACACGTAAAGGAGATGCAACCCATCTGCTTTTCATCTTGCAGTTTTACTTCCAGCAACAAACACCACTTAGAATAGAAGGGGGCAGATGCACCCTAACAAACGCAGCGCTTAATGTAATGCTCTCCTACATTCATATTTATAGCAGATACTCTATTAACCATAAGTCGTGTGTTGGTTTTTTTTTTAATAAAAAATGCTAGCGTATTTTTTGCAGCATCTTTTTAAAAGGAGTTCATTATCTCACCAGGATTTTTTAGAACGTCTAAGACGCTTCCTTCCTTTAATACGTGGGCAGTGGTGAAGGGACCACCAGCAAAATCTTTGACCTCCTCTTTCTGTGTGTTGATGTTGGTTGAGGTGGTGGTGTCTTTTGAAACAAAAGAAAACAAAACCAGCTTTCACAATGTGACCTAGTTAGAGCAGATTATACTCACTTTTGTTAGAAACAAGAATTTCCAGCTTTCATGCTTCTCACATAAGAATCTTCACAAATTCTACTTACTTTGCAATGCTTTATGATTACAAGCAAAACAAAAAGCAACAAAACAAAACAAAAATTATAAAAGCAGATCTGTCACTGGAAAAATACTGCAGAAGTCCAACACTGCCTGGAATTGCTAGCATGCGCAGACAGGACAGATTGAAGATTTAATAAAGAAAAAAAGGAAAATCAGCACTTCAGATCTGAAGTGCTAAAGTTTCAGTTACCTAGGGTAAGAAAGGGCGTCACTGGAGTACCACTGGGTCCAGAAAGTTCTGCTGATTTTACAACGGGAACACTAAATGTAAACCCAATCTGCTATGAACAAGAGAGGTTTTTCAGATTCTCAAGCCACAGGAACTTCAATCGAATGCACACACAAAACCAAATCTGAAAGCTGCTCTTCACATTTGTAGCACGCATGCTGAATGACAAATTATAAGCCAGAAGCCTACATACTTTTCTCCATCAAGGCAGATTCTGCTTTAGTGTTCTGCAACAGCCTACTAAATGCCTAAGAAAAAAAGTCAAGCTCCTTTATTATTTTACTTACAGAAGACGTAGGTAGCACTTCTGCCTCAGTAGATTTCACAACTGGAGATGAAAACGCAAACTCAGGACTGCTAACAGTACTTGTTGGTTGTATCTGTATTTTCAAAAGAATTAAAGGTTTATATTTAAGAGCAACAACTACCTGAATTCACTACCCAACAGAAGTCCCGCAGTGACGTCGAAAAACCTGATGTTTGAGTTATTTTGCAGATAAAAGTAATAATAAAACACAGGGAAGTTTCCAAGTGGGTATAGGACAATATCTTCAAAACCAAATTCCAGAAACTGAGAGGAAAAGCTGGAGATGCTACTTAGGTCTAAATGCACGGAAAAGCAAGCCAGGAAGCTGAAGAACGGCAAACTCAGCCCAATGATACTCCAAGAACTTCAGCAAACACCTCAACATGTTAAAGCAGCTGTCTACTTCAAACCGTACAAAAAATATTTCAAGTACTCTGGAACAGATTAATGTTTATTTTATTGCAATAATATGCCAATTATTGCACCCTAGGCTCATTCTATGTGAGGCTCATATGACCACGTTACCTCTAATTTAATAACTTAAATAAAGTTGTGGTTTAACCATTGCAGGCAACTAAGCACCACACAGCCACTCGCTCACTCCCTCCAAATGGAACAGGGAAAAGAACTGGAAGTAAAGAAGTAAAGTTGTTAAATTTGAGGTAGCATTAATGACTCATCGCATGTAATGGCTACCTGGAAAGACAAATGCCATAACCCTGTACATACTCCCCACTCCTTCCCCTTCTTTCCCCCAGCATTTATTGCTGAGCACGATGCTAAATGGTGTGGAATATCCCTTCGGTCCTCTGGGCTCCGCTGTCCTGGCTGAGTGCCCTCCCAGCCTCTTGTGCATCCCCGACCTCCTCGCTGGCAGGGCAGCGTGAGACACAGAAAAGGACTTGTCACTGTGTAAGCACTGCTCAGCAACAGCTAAAACACCAGTGCCTTACCAACACTGTTTTGCTCACAAATCTGCAACACAGCATCATCTACTACGAAGAAAATTAACTCTACCCCTGCCCAAACCACTATAAATAACTTGGCATAAAGTCCACACCCCCCTTCCCCCGCAGACTTCCACAGCATTTGAAGCAGTTATACAATCACGTTAAATGGGAGTTGGCAGGCTCTAAGACTGAGAGAAGCAGAATCAAAACATTTATGCCTTTTTCCCCAAACTGGCATACAACCCCAATTCATTCAGCTGCGTAGAAACTAATATTTGTTAGTTTCATGAGCACCACAGAAAAAGTCAACTCGCAATAAAGCAGTATACTCATTGTAAACATTATTTATAGCATAAAGATTTACCTTGCCCGCCGCCGTCGCTGCTGCATCTGCCATGCCTGCCGCCTCCGTTGAATTTGCCACGCTTGTCGTTGCCGCTGTTGACTTTGCCTTGTCCTTTGTCATCAGCAGATATGGCATGCCCGCCGCCATTATTGGATATGTCAAGCCTGAGGGCACTGTTGAACACGTTATGCCCGACGTCGCCGTTGTATATATCATGTCCTCCACCTCCTCCTCTGATAGATCTGTCAAGTCCTCCACCTCCGATGGATCTGTCATGCCCTCCACCTCTGATGGATCTGTCATGCCCTCCACCTCTGATGGATTTGCCATGCCCGTCGCAGCTGCTGGAGTTGCCGTGCTCATTGCTGCTGTTGAAACAGCGCTCGGTGACGCTGAGACAGCGCTACTACCAACGAAACTAGAATTGAACTGAGGCAGCGATGCAGCACTGATGGGTAGGGGTATGTTCGGTAGCACTGGTTCCTCCACTTCCTAAAGTTGCAAATTTTAATTTTTCTTATACAAGACATACTACTTTCTCACCCCATCCCACCCAATTTATTAACAAAATTAAATAGAACAAAAATCCATACAAATTAAGAGAAAGCAAGTTTCCAGAAGAAATCCCGATCTCCCCACCTCTGTCTACCACGTCATTTTAATTTATGGCAGGCCTGCTTCCACATTATACTCTATTCAACAACTGTACAGCAAGAACACTGAAAGTTAACTCAAAACCTGTGCAGAACAGAGACGCACAGATCACATTTTCTTTCTTTCTTTTCTATACTTTAGTCATCAAAGCTCTGGAGAAGCATCATCCTTTCTAACTACCCTCGCATGGCTTCAATTAAGAGTACACTCTCAAGACAAGTGAGAAAGTGTTCCTCTTGCAAAATTAGGCAGGATAGCTGCCAAAGTTTCTAAAGTCACTACAGCAGTGAACGTGGAAAAAGGTAATGTTTAAAGAAGCAGGTAGGTTCAACAACCAAACTAAACACAAAAAGCACCAAAGAAAGTCAGACTAGCAGCACTGAAGATTGTGTTCTGGTAAATACAGTCTATACCATGTATCAGGATGCAAATATAAAAATCAGAAGAGAGCCTCTTAACAACTTCAATTTTCATCCCTGCCACTTACTTTATTTGATTACTAAGATTGGATGAGTTATGTTTTAAATGGCATAGAAAATCTGACCAAAATTTGTACAGTACTATCATGATCTACTTAGAAATGACTAGGCAGGGATGTAAGTTGGTACTACTGATATTCAGTGCATCCTGTAGCTTACATCTGTTTCACAGTTTTGATTTGAAAAGTTTATGGAACCTTTCATATTTGGACCATTATTTAATTTGTGTTACAGGAATAAACAACAGTGTTTACGATTTCTTTATATTGCATCATCCAGAAGTCCCATTTAATGATTTGAAACTTAAATTAACTTAAATACTTAATATTAACTTAATATTAATTAAATACTTAATGTTAACATAAATACTTAAATTAACTTACAGGCAGCTTATATAACATCCAATAAAAGAAAAAATAATCTGAATATTCATGGTCATAGTTTTATGGAATAGATTTTTCCTATTAAAATGAGAAAAAAACTCTCTCACAATGAGTTTGGTGAGTATCAAAAACTGAGTCATCGTTAGCAGACATGCAGAATGCTCTCTTCTACTACTCTTTTTCACACTCTTGGCCTGTATCTTTCTGTATGACTTAAATATGAAACCAAAAATTAAGCTTTTTTTTTCTTTTTATACTTGGCACTCGTTTCAAGTATCATTCCTGTAGAAAAACTATACAAACCTTCACCAAAACTTCTCTTCTTAGGACTCATTCATTCAATTGCTAACGAGAAATGTTATAGTTTGAAGAATCTCCAAGGTAAGAGAATTAAAAATTTCAAAATTACATAAGCAAAGTTCAGGTATTCAAACACAGGAAATCAATTGGAGCCTGCTCTGAAACCCACAAGAAAACAAAAACAATGCAAAAATAAAGCGGTATTGTTATAATTTACTATGATGCAATAAAACTGACACACTTAGCTAGTTACTTCAGTAAGCTCAGTGACAGCAATTAATTTAAGAGTCACTTACCTGTTCTTGTACAGCTCTTGATAAATAGTGTATTCCTCTTTCCCTTCTCATTTTGCCACCTCCGCTACTCACTCCTGAAGACAGACCATTGGACGCAGCAGTACTGAATTTGTAGCTGGTCACATTGCTAGCACACGACAGTACAGAAGTTGGGGGAAACAAGAGAAAAAAAAATTACCAGCCAAATTTTTTTTTCAAGATATTAGAGCTGTTATTAGTCCTAGAATTGAAACCTGCTGATCAGAAAAAAACTAAAGCTGTCTCACAAGTTGCTAAACGCTGGTAAATACTTGATGTTCTAAATAGGAAAAACTTTATTAACAGCAGCAATGAAAAGGACATACATAAGTGCACCGTTCACATGGGAACAATGACTAAGCCAGAAGACCTGAAATAGAAGAGCTGATTTAGATTGTTATTTTCCAGTGCTTCCTTTAAATAGGACTGGTTCTCTGATTCTGCGATGCACGTGTATCTTTTGCAGGGATATAAAAGAACAGCTCACAAAAATACAGAAAGAGTGCACATATGCACACATACACATGGGAAACACTGCCAACAGCTCTGATAGAATAGGGACGCCTTAGACTTGTGTGGCAAGGTAATATGGCCTAAGCTTCAGAAGCAGCTCTGGCTTTCATGTGGCCATCAGCAGGAACAGCAGAGGTGTTTGGGTATGCCAACATTCCAGAAGTCTTTTCAGACATGAATACAGATCCCTTTTGTAAGGCATACAAAGGCGTTTTTCTGGTACTTAAAAAAGCCTAGCTCAAAACCAGAAAGATATCCTAATCCAAGAGCAAATGGGGAAAAAATAACCCAAACCAGAAGTGGAATAGGGAATAACTCTAACAAAAGTACTATGGCAAGAAAATGAAGTATGCCTGGAAAAACCGTGACATCAAAGCTTATCTTGCAGCCAATCAGTCAGTCAGTACAGAAGTGCATTAGATCGCACTGGAAGACACCAGGTCAAACTCCCACAATACTGAGGAGGAGAACTGGTCTAAACTTGTCAAATACTTGACAACAGCCTGCTTAGCACTGTAACTGCATAGAGGAAGAAAGATCCCTAAGGCATATGCTCAGACTTTTCTCTAATCCGAACTGTCAATCCATTAGAATTCTGAAAAAAGTCTTACATCAAAATAGATCTTCATTCAGACAACTATCGCTTGCCCATAACAGCCCATATTCCTCTTTCTGTTAACACCTGTGAGCTTCAAGGGGGCAAAGACAATTGTCAGCCTTCAAGCAAGTCTAATCTACAATTGGACTCAGGTTTAAAATATATACACACACACACACACACACACACATAGATATATAGCATTGGTGGGCCAGAGATTTACTGAGTATTCCAACTCAACTGTCCAAAGGGACTCTTGCCAGCAGATCAGTGTGGTGCTCCTGCTCCAGAACATGGCACCCAACAGAGACCAGCATCACAAAAAACACTACCACCACTACCTACTCTACAAACAAAAGGTAGGGCACTGCAATAAACTTTGTGAACGAAATCAAAAGCAGTATGAGTTTGCTGTATCTCCTTCCTAAATGGAGAAGTAGAAAGGAGTTCTAACAGAGACAATTTAGAACAGTTTGAAAAAAACATAATTACAACCCAGCACCTGATTGCACCTGTACCAGAACCTTAAAGCCAGTCGCTTCCACCCCTAAAAAGGTGGTTGTTGTGAAGTCCAACTTTTAGATGCCAAAACAAAGTGTTGAGTTCTTTCTGCAAGCCAAAGAATGCCCATGGTCACCTAAGAATTGCTTGGCAGATGAGCATAGAGTCAACAAAATTCCCTGCTACTGTTCTTTGAAAAGAGCGACCCCCTAAAAACCGAGTGCAAAGTCTCTTAACTCAAGCATTATTACCCAAAACACCATTTGCCCAGAAGGAAAAGCCATCAATATTATCTGGAGGATAACTCATTTGACCTAATCCAAGAAAGCAGTGTAACACAAAGCAGTCTCCTCAAGAAGAAATTCAATTAATTCTGCTGGATTTTTTTTATTTTAGAGATGAGTTAGCATTTGGCCTCAAATGATTCTAAAGAACACATGGTCTTCATGTGAACTCAAAGCAGACAATTAACTTCATCATGAAAGGAGTATTAAAAAAAAGAATAATAAATCATAAACCTTCCTCCATGTTTTTGCTTAAAAAATAAAGAAAAAAACACATCAATAAACATCCTCCTGAACTGTAACTCACTTCCCCTACTTCACCTTCTAAAGAATGCTTCAGAAAGAATCATCCCATTAGGACAGAGCTTTCAAACTGCAAGCAATTAAATAGCTAAAACTAATAGCTTTTCCCCTAGGGAACATTAGGAGGGACAAATTATTTTGTTATAAGTAAACTGAGTTATAAACCATGAAATATCTGTCAAAGCAAAATTTGTAACGCTACAGATTTAGTTAAACTACAAAATGAGCCATATTTCCTGTAGAAGGAAAAAATTAGGCCTCCAATAGCAAAGATCCTTTCTGTGGATACAGCATTATAACGTGCCTCGTTTCCCATCTTCGTATCCTACTCAGAAGATAAACTTGGGATAAAAAGTGGTGTATCAGTACTTTTATTCTTGCTCATCTTCCTTCCTTTCATAAAAACAACAATTTTCTCAAAGTTCTATTGATCTTCAAACACAATCCAGACTTTGCAGCTCCCTCAAAATACAAAATTTTCATTGGATTTCCCATTCCTTTTACTGAGAACTGTCACCACCTTTCAGGTGCAGACCATACTGAAAAAGGAGATGTCTTTCTTCCTTCAAGTAAGTTTTAAATTAATAGATGTCATACCTTTCAGATGGTTCTGCTCGCTGTTCTGCAGGCAAAGTCTTCTCTCTCATCCCCTGCAAGTTAAGTTTAGTTCAAGACTTAGCTGAATATGTACAGCATACACAAAGTACCAACAACCACTTCATGTGGTTTTTTGTGGTTTTTATTTTATTTATTTATTTTTAATTTTATAGCACTGAATACACCTCACCTACTTAACGTTGTTCCCTAATTCAGCATTGTGGGTACAGTTCAGTTAAATTTTGGGGCTAAAGTAAGCACACTGGTTCACTCAGCATTGAGGACAAACTGATAGAACACTAAATCAAATTTGTCAAATCCTCTAACAAAGAAAGTAATTATTTTAAACAAAATGACAAAAATTGTGTGTGGGGGGGAGAGTTTTCATCAAAACTTGTGTTTACCAACCCCGTAAAAGGGACATACTTTTCTGTTTTCTGTCATTTATGAACAAACAAGGAAAAAAAAAAACTCTACCCCCTAAAAACTAAGCAGTTGCTGCTACATTCATTTTAGAACTTTACCAAATGGAGATTGTGCTGGCTAAACAATACAGAGATTGAAAGAGTTAAAAGCAATAAGCAACCAGTATTACTGTCCACTTTGATTTCCAGCCTAAGAAGCCCATACACTTAACACGTGGTCATTTGTACACTCAGACTGATACTGGAAACACAGATGTTTTCGCAGAAAGAGATACCCATTTAATTTTATGGAAAATTTATCAGACTCCATCTACTCCAAAGCAATCAAAACCGATAACTCAGCACATTGTCAGAACTCTCACTTGGAGCACATAGCTCACCTGGAATAGTTTACACAGAACACGAGCATGTTTCATCAGTGACAGCTTTGTGTACATGAGAATATAAAAGGAAAACATTTCTGTCTTTTAATATTCTTTCACTGACAACAGGATGACTCAATAGCACATCATGACATCGTGAAAACAACCACAAGACACTGAGTGTTCCAAAAACAGAATTAAATCCATAAAAGCTCAATCTATTTCACAATGGTTCCCACTGCCTTAAAGCTCGCCTCAAACATACTATCAGTACTTTTTGCAAAGATAGGATAACAATTGGTTTGAGAAACATTCCAAGACTGGAAAAAAAAAACAGGCACATAAGGACTCAAAAATGTACTCACTTGGTACTTTGTGTCTCCCCTCTGGCAAATTTTGCTGGACTGAGTAGTTGAAGTCGGTGATGGTTCAGAATACCGCGTATAACGCATCGGTTGACGGTTTACCGTTGGTGTCACAAGTCTCTTAACAGGTGGAGGCTGGAATGCATTCTGGGATTCCAGCTTTGAAAGGGAAACAGCAATCAATTTATCCTTACGTCCACCCAAATTAATTCCAATATTTATTGATGAAAACAAATTACAAAACTATAAACCTCCCCCCATCGGTCTTGGCACTCAGTGAATACAATTTGAAAATTCTGAAGACCGTTCAACTTGTAGAGGGAAATCACCAGAAAACCAGTAACGAAATCCATAAAGCTATATATAAGTAGCCAAATTCTGACTGAATTCCATTTCAAAATTTGGCAGTTAGCTTCATAGACAAAATAATTCATGCTACCATAATTAAAATAACCCATGTTCCTAGAATATGCTCCTATCTTTTCCTCTGCCCACACTGTGATTTTTTTTTTTTAGTAGCTTAATTCATTAATTTAACATTTGAAGTGTTAAGCAACTAATTATACAGGCTTCTGGGCTTCACATTCCCTACATTTTTCCTCTTCAAAGTTACACAAACAATAGAACACACTCAAAAAAACCAACTTGTCAGTCTTACAATAATCTCATTCATTAAAATATGATCCAATGCTTTACATGTACATTAGATGCACTTCAAGTAGTGGGTTTGACTTCCCTTTTCAAAGCATTTTCACAGACCAGAGTTAATTTTTAACACAGACCACTGCGTGTTCTGCAAAACTGACTTAACTGAACTGTCAGACAGAAAACAAACCCTAAAGGCTACAAGATTTACCGATGGCTCCGCCTGCGGTCTTAAGGATCAGAAAATACAGTCTTAGGAAGCATGCTATTGTTCAAATCAATACCAACAGGAAATTTTTGTTTACGCTGCAGCTTTAATTTCACAGTATCTCCCAGCTCTTAGTAATAGAATTCACACTATCTCTAAAGTATATAAAAATACATCTTTCTAAAAAATATTACATTCAGTTTGAAACCTTGAATAAGACATGTTTTATGTAAGTTCACAAATCTACTTCGAGTGAACGACGGTTCATTGCTGGTTTTAAAGGTAAAAAAGAAAAATATTAATTCCCCCAGTTAGGCATTCAATACACGAAGAGTTATTCTGCCTGGTACAGCTCCTTGAAATAAGAAAAATACCACATCACTGCTACCCACTGCAGAAGTTTAGCCTGAGTGCACAAGTGTTCCGTCAACCGCATGTTCACTTTAGCAGGAAAACACACGATCGTCTCCTCAGCAAATAATTGCTTCTCATCACGGGCTACCCTTCTCCCGCCACCATTATGAATTCTAGTATTATGAATAGACAATCTATCTCCTTTCACCCACTGACAGCTGCGTGCAACATTCATTTAGTGGCTGACAATTTCAGGCTCTCTGTTGCAAATCTGGCAGATCTTTCTTAATGCCTTATCACAGGTGTATTGCTATAATATAACTGAGAATTCACACCAGATTTGGTTTTAGTTATTTGGATAATATTTATGATATACTTCACTTCTCCATGCCCTTGTAATTTGGCAGATGGTGAAAAGATGGTCCAGGAAATCTGAGATGTTTGTAAACTCTGAAGTGATTGTAAACTTAATTATACATCCATCCAATCAAGGAATTAGCACAGAAACTTCTTGAGACACTGTCCCTTTTCTCATTAGAACAGAAGATGAAAAGTTTGCACATCTTGTTATTTCCTTCAGTCACCTGATCTTCAAGTGGTCATTTAAGGGTTTTGTAATTTAATAAGCCCAAGGATACCCCTAACTAAAGTCGTCAAAAAAAGATGACTAGTTTTCATTTTTTAAAGAAAATGAAAGGAAATCATGCTTTACCACACCATTATCACCAGTTCTGTGCTACCTCCAAATAGGAATTTAGGAGCGTAAGATTTATAGCGTCGGAAAAGAAAAAGAAAAAAAAAAACCTCTACCCCCCTAAAAACTAAGCAGTTGCTGCTACATTCATTTTAGAACTTTACCAAATGGAGATTGTGCTGGCTAAACAATACAGAGATTGAAAGAGTTAAAAGCAATAAGCAACCAGTATTACTGTCCACTTTGATTTCCAGCCTAAGAAGCCCATACACTTAACAAGTGGTCATTTGTACACTCAGACTGATACTGGAAACACAGATGTTTTCGCAGAAAGAGATGCCCATTTAATTTTATGGAAAATTTATCAGACTCCAACGATGGTTCATCGCTGGTTTTAAAGGTAAAAATGAAAAATATTAATTCCCCCAGTTAGGCATTTAATACACCAAGAGCTATTGTGCCTGGTACAGTTTTGCAATTTAATGATACCCCTAACTAAAGTCATCAAAAAAAGATGACTAGTTTTCATTTTTTAAAGAAAATGAAAGGAAATCATGCTTTACCACAGCATTCTCACCAGTTCTGTGCTACCTCCAAATAGGAATTTAGGAGCGTAAGATTTATAGCGTCGGAAATTAACAATTTTCCTCCTCTTTACTTTGAATGGTGATAAAAAGCACAAAAACTAGTTTTCTGTGCCCGAATGAACACGGAAGTCTGTACAAAGTCTATATGACCACTCAGTCAGTATTTTTCTATTTGTGATCATTTCTTCAAGAGAAAACTTGCCTCAACAGGAATTTTAATATGCAGCTTCACCCCAAGTTGGGGGACAAGATAAAACGACTTGGTGTGTTCTAGAGTTGGTGCTCTCAACTTACAAAGATAACATAATTCTTAACCTGAGTAATCTTCACAACCCATCATCTACTGTGGATACATGCCAATATTAACTTGATTTGATGTCTATGTTGTCACTGAGGTTTGAGAAACTTTTTCTAATAGTGATAAAGCATTGAAAAAGTTATCTACCTCAGCTTAAGACATTATTGGTTCTTACCTTTCTTCGTTTGGACTGGAAGTCAGTAATATCCGGTTTATCTATGTCCGGAGGCTGAGGAAAAAACAAAGCATAACTATTAGAGGGCAATTTTTTTCTCCTGAGAGAGAGGGTTCCCTGCAACAAAAATGTGGGGGTTCATGGTCAACTTACACAACACAGCAGCAAAACAGATGCCATTCTTTTAGCATCCTGTTGAAAAAACAGCGCAATAAATTAAACCGGCCACAACGTAAGGAAGAATAGTTTTATCTTTATCCTTTGATGGCACATTTACTAAGTTTTATAAACACATGAAGCAAAAACAGATTAAAAGAAGTGCTATTTACCAACAAAGGGCTTGACAGCTTCTCCATTGCCTCCAAGATGCGCCGTGCTGAGGTACTTAACGTAGCGCGGGACCACACAGTTTCTTGTCTAGCTTTCGCTCTCCTTTGTGCCTGAAAAATTAGCATTTTAAGTGTTACAATGGTCAATTCTGAGCTAAAGAGGCATGTATTTTACGTCCCAAGGCTACACTGATGATACAATCAATATATTCTGATGACAGAGAAAAATGCAGTCACTGGGAGTTCAAGCCATAAAGAAGAGAATACATTCGGAGTTTAATGAAGTTTACCTTGGGCCTCAGTGCATCTTGCACGTGCTTGTTGCACGAGCAATAAAAGAACTCCGTACTTGTAAAAGGTCAAGACGGATGATGCTAGGACTGCTAAGGCCTCCGAAGCAGTAATCAGGGAAACAGAACTCAAGAAAAGGCTTGTGGTACAGAAAGCATTTTCAGTAACAACACAGACCTCAGAGTTTCACGATGGTCTAAGTGTACCATCTTAAAATCAGTGTATACAATCATAACCAGGAACTAGTTTTACTTCTCTCTTGCTTCCTCCCTTCCCCCAAGATTAAAGTTGGCTGCAAATCTTTGTCTTAAAAGATAAAGATCTGATTTAAACTGTAACAGATCTAAACATTACACTGAAAAAGTAAACTGTTTATTTGCACCACCCAACTTCAAATATCAGTCAAAAACTTCCTTTGGTGTGACTTTTTTTCTTCCCAGGTTAAACCCCTCAAATAACCACACTGTGCTTATCACACGATGTGAAGACAGGAAGCAGACCACGCAGCATGTAAAAACACAAGTGAGACTCACAGAACCACAGAATGGTTAAGGTTGGAAATGACCTCTAGAGATCGCCTGGTCTACCCCCCCGCTCGAGCAGGGCCACCCCGAGCAGGTTGCCCAGGACCATGTCAAGTCAGCTCTTGAAGACCTCCAAAGAGGGAGACTCCACAGCCTCTCTGGGCAACCCGTGCCAGGGCTCCATCACCCGCACAGTGCAAAAGCATTTCCTGATGCTCAGACAGAGCCTCACGTTTCAGTTTGTGCCTGTTGCCTCTTGACCTGGCACTGGGCACCGCTGAAAACACAATGGCTCTCTATGCTCTTTGCACCATCCATTCAGGTATTTATATACACCAATAAGATCCCCCCCTGCACCTCCTCTCCTCCATGCTAAACAGGCCCAGCAGTCCCTGCCTCTCCTCAGAGGAGAGGTGCTCCCAGTCCCTTGATCTTCTTGGTGGCCCTTCGCTGGACTCTCTAGTACCTTGCTGTCATTCACAGCAAGCAGCAAGAAGCAAGCTACTCTCTCCTTTAAAAGCCTAGTATTTTGGTTCCTCTTTTTACCATAATGCAGTAAGATTGTAAAAAACAAAAATAGCCGACCAAAGAGGGTTCCCAGCTTTGCACCACAAGGTTTCAAGGTTTCCCGTAAGTGAGGTACTTGTACTGCCCTTTTTCCGTTGCACAAATGGACTGTCAGAACAGAGCCAGCAAACCCGCGTTTTCATTTTCTTCAAATTCCTTTTGATTTATCGATAAAAGTCACTTTCATTTAAATACATTCCTACCAAACCTGATTTGACTTTCCTTTTCGATTCAGCTCTAGCTAATCAGAGTTGTCAGCAGTTTTTATTTGCTATTTCCAAGAACTCTTGGGGGCAAATAACTCTCTCCAAGAACTATATGAATCGTTCAAAACAGAAAGCATGTTACTGCTTATCTTGGGACTGCATTTAGTCCTGCATGCCTCTGTGTAACAGAAGAACAAAGGATCAGCAAAGTTGATTTTAGATATTTTCAAAGACTGCAGGTTTATACAACATATCCATAGCATGAATGTAGGCATGCTTGGAAAAGAAGATCCACAGATAAATATTAGCCAGGTTTATCTACTGTAGCTTTTGCTACCATAAACACAAGTTTTCAAAGTTATGCTGTCATTGGCTTTTTTGCATCAAGTTATTTTAACGTAATGTAGTCAGAGGCAGACAATGGCACTTAAATGGAATTTTTTGAAAGACCTAACAACAGAGGAAACCCCAACTACCAACAACTAGCCCAAACTGTCATTCTTGTTCTTTCTGACAAGTATTACCTGTGGTAAAAACTGTCATTAAAGAATTTAAACAGAAATCAATCTCAGACGTCTATTTTTGTAGACCAAGAGGGCAGAAGAGCAACTGTTACCACATTTTCAGCTCCCTGCTCAAAGCTCCTTTGGCAGTGCTGCTTTTTTTATTTCCATCACTATTTCCCACTACACTACTTTTCTCATACCTGATAAGGTTCCGTCTTTGGCTGCCTTGATCTTACAGCTGCACCACCGGCATAGGCCGTCTTTCCGGGGTAAAATGGAGAAAACCCAAGCTGGTTTTGCTTAAAAACAGACGTGCTTCCACGTACCTACGGAAACACAGTATGAGAAGTGGATAGAAAAGCAGGTACACATTCAAACTGATTAAAAGAAATACTGTGCAGTACTTACAGGACACAGTCCTCCAAAAACAAATAAACTGAATGCAGGTTTCTTAGAGCTAGCTGCAGAATGCTGCGAGAGGGAATGAGTTCTTTCAGCTTCTGTGGGCCAGAGCAGTGACGATGAAGTATTTTTTAAAACTGCAACATCTGCCAAAATGACGTATGCTAGATGTAAATGCCTCTCGTACGTACAGAACTTTAACAATAAAGATCACACTAATTCAAGTTCTTCAATACAGAAAAATAAGCATGACTTCAGCTTCTTTAAATAGATCAACTTCACGTACAGACTGAAAACCAAGTATCACCTACAAACTTGAAAACTGTTCACAGAGCTGCAAGTAGTTTTCAGCAATCTTACCAAGTTAATACTGTGCTTCCAATGCAGATATTTTTTTCCTTCAGGCTAAGATAAAAGAGGACCGCATAAACATCAGTGCATTTGTACGGACAAAGCTTTTTTCTGTGTTGGTAAAAGGCTGGAGGCCAGCACAGATCATAATCGCACAGGTTTTAAACCTGGAAGATTCCCCAAAGGCTGCTCTAAGAGTTAACGATCTTCTGCCCATGTATGTTTTACGAAGACACACCAGAAAGTTCTAGTGCACTCAGGTTATATTGCTAAAGCCCAGCAACTCTACTCTCAGCTGTACAAAAGTTCTCTGGAAAACCTGCTGAGCACACGTCAGTCCCTGTCTATATGGGGGACTAGAAAAAGCTGCAAACCTGCTGTTCGCCCTTTCAGCGAGAAGACCTACGTACCAACCTACATCGACACGATGCTTATTTTTTATTTTAAAATGGTGTGCTTTCCTCAATGAATTTGGCAAAAGACATGAAAGTATTGACAGCTGAAGCCTTCTACCAAGAAAGGTCAAAAAACAGCCTATAGCTTATGACAGAGTAGTTTCTTTATCTTCTCTTGCTGAAACACAGGAAAACATCTCGTGTTCCTATTTGTCACCTGCACTTATTCACATTTAACCAGCTGTCTGTTAGATATTCTGAGTCACTCTTCCTTCTAGACAATCAGCCTAGTTGTCAAGCTACGGCAAGTCAGCCTGATTTCCTACCGTCCCAGTTCAAAATTTACATATAACCTAGCTGAATGTGTATATTTCAGCATTGACTCTTTCTAACATCAGGGTATCATAAACGTATTCCAAAGCACGCTTCTATTAAAAAGGTGATAGGATTATATACTTCTAAAACACTAAAAATTCAATTTAATTCTCGCATCCAAAGTTGACATTCACCTATTTTATTTACTAAGGTGATGTGGAATATTAAAGAACGCAAGGTACTTCACATTAAAAAAAAAGTCAATTAAACAGAGAACACAAAAATCACCTTCATCAGATGCTCTAGAGGAGGAATCACTGGTTGTTGAGATGTTATCATCGTCTTGTTGAGAGGTAGAATCTTCTATTTCTTTTATCAAGGACAGCCTAGGACTGCCAATGCCAAATATAGAAGATGTCGAGGGCTGACAAGGTGGGACAGGAGAATCCAGCATGGTATAATTCAGACGGCTCCGATGAAGAGAGGGCCTTGTTAACACAACTGGGAAGTTCAGTGCTGATCTACTTGTGGATGGTTCTAGACAAGAACAGGGAGATAATTAGCTTTGCTATAGACAAGCTCACAGAAGCCAAAACCTGTTTCCTATCGACAGCCATGCTATTGCCAAGTTCTAAGCGCAAAAAGAGAGAAGCCAAATTTAACTTCTTCCTCACCCAGATACGGTTGCATCTAACTGTCTGGCTACAACAACAACACTGCTTGCGATACACAGTATTAATGTTGCATCCAGAAGTAGTTAACTATGAGGATTTACAACACCACATTCTGACCCCGTGCTCAAATGCTCTAACGCTGACTTGGCCGTTCACTAAATCAAACATATATACTCCTTCTCCCATGTACAGCTTGCAATAAGCTTTACAAAATTTGAGATTACACGGTAAATTACAGATAACACTGCAGCTTCCATAATATTGGAACAAAGGTTACATTAATCTGAATACACAACATGAAAATGAACGTTTGCAGTACTTTTTTCCCAAGTTCTTCCATATCAGCTCACGTTAGAGGCAAAACATCATCTCCTACCCATTAACTATTGGGATTTTGACCCAAGGGACAAGGATGTTGACCCAAGTAACCAGACGAGCATTTTTCCCTCTTGAAGCAAAGGGTCTGCAAACAATGCTAGTGGCCTGGAATAGGTAGCCTTGAAGTCTATCTTGCTAAATGAATGGAACTATTCATGGGTATTTTGCCTGATGAAAGCCTACTGTCTCTCCCAGGAATCTGGGCAATTCAAATGACTTTGAGCCACTATCCTCTTGATACTTGAACTGAAGCTTAAACTAGTTAGTTCAATCTTCATAACCACTGCAGTACCACTAATTAGCTCTCCAAACCATGAGCAGATTTTTAGGACAGCACCGTTTGAGATACAGAAAGTTCTTCAGGCGGAAGGCCACCCAATATAGGCTCCAGCACACTGATACCTCAGAACTGAAGAAACACATTGGTTTCAAAATGTAGTAATAATTAAAAAAAAAAATCTTATTCTTAAGCATAGTAAGCGACACCCACGGACAGCAACATAAGCTGCAAAAGGTTCCAGGGTGTCCACCTGCTCCTGATCTCCTGGAGTTAGCAAGCTTGCAGTGCAGCTGTTCTTACTGAAAGCTCCTTTCACGCAGTTACATAGGAAAGCCAACATGTGTTCCTCAGTCACGAAGACCTTCTCTATTCTTTTCTCCAAACTCATTCCCAAGCTACAGCTACACAGAAAGCCATCAATCTCCTTGTTTACAATTAGATGAGATTGGAGGCAAAGATATTTCCTCCTTATTTTTTGATTCTGCCAACAACAGAAGCAACTGACTTTCCACATTATCTATGGTTACCTACGCACGCTCAGACAAAACTTCTTCACTTATTAAAAGCTGACTTCCCCAAAACAGCTAATTTAAGAGAAACTCAAATAAGAATAGATGCAAATTTATACAACAGGACTACAGGAACAGTGAGAGGCACTGGATATAAGACAAATTAATCTTTCATGAGGTAAAGGAGTTGCAAACCTCGTTGCCAACGGTCCAAATACCTTCTCAAAGACACCCCCTCCCCCCGCGTAGACCTTAAAGTTATTGAATATTTTAAGGATAATAATCTCATAAACCACATCCGTGCACAAGTTCCCCAGTTCACCATCAAGTTAACGAGGAACTTTACTAAATTGATCAAAGCCCAAAACAAAAAAAAAACAAAACAAAACAAACAAAGTCGGGACACGAGACGGAATTTTCCTCTGCCATTCTAGCATCTAGTCTTTTGTTTCGAAGACTGCAAAACAAATTAATTTTTTTAATTGCCTTAGGCAATTAGACAGATTTTCATTCCATATCTTTTAAAAGATGGAAAATGCAACCCAGCACACTTGCAAATGACTTATTTTCAGCATTTAGCACCTGGCTAATAGAGTACCTAAAGTTAACTGATGCCTTCCAAGAGCATAAGATGTATGCTTCGTAACTGTGTATACAGTTTAAAGCTAAGACGGTTTCACAAACAGTTGTTTTGACTTTTTTTGGGTTTTTTTCATTCTGTCAAAACCCTCATTCCAATTTCCTTTTGAAATTCAGATTCAAAACTAGAAATCTGTGAATAAATACAGATGGCCAGAATTCCAAATGATTTTTCACATACCTCGTCTACTAATTCCTGCTGGTTCAGGCGTGAATCTCTCATCGATTATGGTATCTTCATCTGAATAATCGTGATGATAGTTTACCGGAGTCTCCTCCTGGTTTGCAGATTCATTTCTGTCTACACACTCCTCCTCACGCTTATTGAAATACTTCTGCAGCCAGGCCGGTACAATATTTTTCACCGTTTCTGTCATTCTGCTAATTATTCCCTGCTTGAAAGAAAAAACACTTGTTTAATTACAGAAACACAGTCAACAGCATATGCTGCGATACCACCTTCCACGGACCTTGAAGACAGATATTATACAGCAAATATTCAGAAGACGACGACGAGGTTGATCCCTGGCATAGGATCGCTACACTTCTGGTAAACCTAAAATTCACCTAAGATTGATTTACAACTACCTATCACTTTCTGCACTTCCAAGTGACCTTGGCAAGGTTCAAAGTTTTGAAACCTCTGCCAAAATTCACCAGCAGGTCGTCAATCTGCAAGGCTATCAGGAAACTCTACGCCTGAACAGCTCCTGACCTACAGACTTGTTCCAGGACTCTTCCTCTTCGCACCCTCCCGTGAAAACCAACTAAACCAGAAGTTCAGCAATTATCTACTGCGACAGTCAGGACCATACTACCCATTAAAATCAGTGAATCTAAATATTTTCAATTTTAGTAATGCTGAATTGCAGTGACTATACGCACAAAAAACAGTTCTGCTCTCAACAGTCAGGCTAACCCAGAAGATGTCCTGCAAGAAACACAGCTATAGCTATAGCACCAGCACCTCCTCTTGCAAGAGCCTTCTAAAGCTGTTGCTGTATTTTGTAGAAGACTGACTCTGCGGCATACATCGGGTACGATCGGAGAATTCCCACCTGACCGAAAGCCCCAGGAACTACGGTTAAATAAAAGATACATTAATATAAATGAATATAATTAATAATAAAAATTAATAATAAAAATTAATATCCAGAAAGCTGACAATCATGAGCTAGGCATCCTGCTAATCATCCCTCCTGCAGGCAGGGGGAAAAAAAAAAGGTAAATTAGATCCAGGACTAGTTCCCAGGAACTTTGAAGCTGCTAACTATACTGCCTACAGTGCCCAGGCACCTTCAGAGCTTAATGGTAAGAGACAGAGGTTTTCGTGGGCTGTAATTACGATCACAAGCACACAAAACACATCTATTTAAGTATTTCTAAGAATCGACTTATCGACTAAAGTTGTAGGGGGAAGGATGAGAAAAACAGCGGGGTAGGGATCAGAACCAGAGGTATAACCTCACAAAATCGCATCGGTCGCTTTCGTGCCTCCCCAACTGCATCACTGAGAGACAATTAACATTAAGCCACAGAACCTTCTGCAGAGTGGACATGATATTGAAGATAAACTGAAATTAATTGACAAATGCTCTAAGCAAGCTATCTGCTCAAAGCTCGTCCTTTTACGTTATGAACATTTGCACGATTCGTCTGGTTACAAAGCTAACTGCTATAATAAATGCACACATGTAACATCTATCAGTTTGTCTATTTATCAAATCATTAAAATTCTTCCCCGATAAGTTACTGTTAATTTGATCTGCGCTGGATGTGCAGCAGCCATTCTCTGTGCAGAATCCCCCAGATATCCCCACGCACGTGTTTGCTCTGGCACACTCTTTAAATAAACCTACTGGAAAACACGCAGAGATAACAGACAATGGAAAAGTTAGAAAACCATCTCCACTGATTATTTTTAATCCACGTGTAAGGTTTATCAGTTAGCTACACAGTGTCGGCACACGCAAGCTATGGCACTTTCAACATTAATGCACTGTTCAAGCCAGAGGTTTCAATGGTTGCTCTGTAAGCGTGGGGAATGTTTGCATTGCCCTTCCAGGCCAGCTTTAGATGGACAAGATTGATTGTCAATATATGGTATAAGGGACTTGGCATTTCTGCAAGTGATAAAAACCTAAATGAGCAGCTATCCATGCGTAGCGCTCCCTTGGTTTTGCATATGATAATCAGTCCCCTCAGCTACGTTGCTCATTTAATAGCGGAGAGGTTTTGGCTGAACAAACATGTGCAGAGGGCATCTCCAGAGCATCTCTCTGGGCGTCCTGACATTTCTTAGCAAAGAGCTGCTGGGAGGGATCTCGGCGCGTCCCCCCTCCAGCACGGGGATTTTCACACCCCGAATTGACGGACCGCTTTCACCGTCAACCTGCTGTACCCTACAGCACAAACGAGAAGCAAAGCCTGGCAGGTAACGTTCAGAGAATTGATGATGGGCTGAGGAGGGGTGCAGGGAGCGGGGAAAGCCCTGGGGGTGGCACTGGGGGTCCTGAGGGCAGCGGGCTGGGGGTGAAGGGGAGGGGGAGGAGGGGGGTAATGGGCTGGGTAGAGGGGTAAGGGGGTAAGTAAGGGGCTGAGGGGGTAACTGAGGGGGTTAGGAAGGGGCTGAGGGGGTAACTGAGGGGGTTAGGAAGGGGCTGAGGGGGTAACTAAGGGGGTAACTAAGCCGTTGAGGGGGTAACTAAGGGGGTAACTAAGCGGTCGAGGGGGTAACTAAGGGGGTAAGGAGGTGGGTAGGGGGTAACTAAGGGGATAAAGGGGCGGGTAAGGTAAGGGGGTAAGTAAGGGGGTAACTGGCGGGCTGAGGGGGAAGGGCCCGCTGTGGGGGGGCCGCTCCTCACCCGCTTGCTCCTGGCACAGGGGGGCTTCGCGGCGCCCAAACGGTGGCGCCGCCTCTTCACCTTGCCGCCGGCCGCTCCTCCTCCTCCTCCTCCTCCTCCTGCTCCTCCTCCTCCTGATCGGGCTCCTGGGCTGCCGCCCGGCGCCCCGCCGCCACCGGCCCTGCCACCGCCGGCCATGCCGCTGCCGGTCGCGCCGCTACCGGTCGCGCCGCCCGAGGCCATACCGCCCCCCCCCCGCGTTCGGTGCCGTCACGGGGCCCCCCCGCCCCCCGCCGCCACGCGCCGCGGGGCCTGCCCTGCCCCTCGTGGGAATAAAAATGTTGTTTTTGCAGAGTTACGTTGTTTAAAGGTAAGGAATGGGGTATCGAGGTGTGCTTGCAGCGATAAGAACGCTTAGCAGGCGACCTTGTAAAATGCAGACAACCAGACTCCGTAGAACAATTCGGGGAAAATCACGGTGTTGAGTCAAGTCAGGTAAGTGAAGAACCATTACCGCTTCAACCAGTAAAAAAGTCGAAAGAAATTCGAAATTTAACAGGCCGGCAACTGAAGGCCATGCATTGTCTGGGAAGCATCAGACAGATTGTGAGCCTGGATCACCCCCTCAGTGGGGAAACAGGGGAGGGTCCCGTCATCAAAAAGTATATAAACTGGGTTTTGGAACCAGCAGGGGCGCTCCTGCTCGTGGGACGCCCGCCACTGCGATCGCGAATAAATTCCTGCTTCGCTGAGCTCCTCGCCTGAGCCCAAGTTATTGGCTACGGAGTGTTTCTCACAATTTGGGGGCTCGTCCGGGAGCCAGTCGCCTACTGGGGAGCCCCACCGCCGCAGCAGCAGGAAGGCATGCCCCGCTGATTTCAGCGGTCCTGTGCATCGACGGCGGCGGTTCTGCGGAGAGCTGACAGAGGGCCCGAGACTGATGAAAGAGGCAGGATCCGTGAAGGAGTGGGGAAGGGAAGAAGGCAGGCACTCCGGCTTTGAGAATTGATCCGGTAACTCTGTGCACAGACCAAGGTAAGAAATAGGAAGTATTGCCTTGGGGGTCGGGTGAGACTCTGTGTGCCGTGTGATTGAGACGTACTTTTGTACGGAGCGAGTGTGGAGTCCTGATCCGCGGTTCCGCAGCTCCGCGAGGGGCGCGGCCGGAGACGGACGAAGCGTGAGATAAGGGAGAGAAAGGAAGAGTCTCGGGAAATGTGGTGTATGGTAAGCCCTTGCACGGGGAAGTGCTTGGCAATACACCAGGGAAATTTGGTGTGCGGTAGTCCTCGCACGGACGGGACGCCCGCCACTGCGATCGCGAATAAATTCCTGCTTCGCCGAGCTCCTCGCCTGAGCCCAAGTTATTGGCTACGGAGTGTTTCTCACACCCTCCCCCTCCCTCCCTCGCGCGCCCCCTCCCCTCACGGGAACGCGCGCCCCCCCCTCCCGCTGCCGCTCCCGTTCCTCGCCCCGCCCCGGTCCCGTCCCGGTCCCGCCGCCCTCCCGCTCCCGCCCTCAGGACCCGGCCGCCATAATGAACCCCGGCCCGGCCACCGTAAGCACGGGGCTAGGAGTCACCTCCAGAGCCTCCCCGCGCCGTGGCGCCGACCGCTGGTGTGCCGCAGCACCGCGCCGGGCGTGGGACGGCGCCCCGAGCCCACAGTGCTCGTCAGAAAAGCCCCGCACCGACAACCGATACCCCCGCACCGACAACCAACAGCCCCCACGCCGACAACCAACGCACAAGCAGTGTTTTAGGCCGGATTCGTGGCCCCGTTGGTCCGGGAAGCAGTCGTCACGCTAAATTCTACCCCACGGCAGGGGAACGATGGGCATCGTGACAGATCGCCGCCCCAGAAAATAAACACATAAATAAAGAATAAAAACGATAACGGGACATGAATCGTGCCCTTAATAACAGACATTGGGCAGTGAAATCACCGACTTCTGCAACAATACGTGCTCAGGGAACTGACTAAAACCCCTCCTGCATCGGCCATGTAATAGCTAGGCAAACATCACATAATACTTCCCTCCCTCATGTACACCAAACCTATTAAGGCAACCATAGTAGTGTGATAACGTGATTTTTCTCCTCCAGATCAGCGTCAAAGGCAGCTACGCTAGGTTTGCTCATAAGTTCAAACGCTGCTTTATTTATTTATTTGAATTCCATTTTTCTTATTTAGAAGGATTTCCATAGGGTGACAGGCCTTTAATGACACTCACGACTCAGAAACATTTGCCGATGCAGTCAAACGGTGTCTATTAACGCGAGGCACTGAAGTTAATTGGTATTAAAAATGAGCCAAAACAAAAGGCAAGTATCTGCGTGTCCAGCAGAATGACAGCGATCATCACCATTTGATCAACCTTCCCTGTGAGGTCTATCTGCAAGTTACTTTGAGGTAGCGCTAGAAAGAAGCGGTTGGTCCAGAGCATCCCTGCAAAAAGAAACATCCACGGCTTAAGTACCGTTTACTCTTTTGGTATCCTTTTAAGTACTTTTTACCCGTTTCGGACTCCTGCCTTTTCCCGCCTCACTGATGACAGCATTAGTAGCCCCTCAAGCTACTGTCCTACAGCCTTTCCCATCAGTGAAGAGATAGGAAAAACCCCACTACTTCTTGGAAGAGAAAACCAGCAGGTTTTTGAATAAAAGCACTCTCTGTTGCAGCTAGGTACAACGAAAAGAGTTTATGAAATCATTACGGGACATTCTTGTAGAAAACTTCCTCAAGCTTGGAAGAAAAAAAAACATTTCAGCTAAGTAAAACAGAAAATAACTGGAAGAAGTGAAGTATGGCGGTGTTGGAAAAGTTGCTTCAAAGACTTGTTTAATTAAAAAGAAGGAAGAAAGCAAGTCCCTACTGCAATCCCATCTTTGTCAAACTGATGGCGGGCACCAGTACGATGTGTTCAGCTAACACAGGCTGGAAGTTGTAACTGCAGCTGTGAAGTTTACCCAGTAAAAAGACTCCGCAAAGCATTGTAGCAGTTCCGATGCAATCACTGCTTCCTGAATTTGTGACTCAGGGTTAACACGGCAGTACAGGAAGAAGTCTGGCATTCACTGTGCTCTTACGGTAAAGAATCTGCCCTGCGCACACCATCCCAAGCCAGGTATGCGCTCCTAACAGGAAAGGACGATAGGCTGATAAGTCTCAGCAGAGGGAAAAAGACATCAGAGAACTACTTTATAACAGCAGCACGCGGGCTGCAACCAACGTTCTCTTCCTCTCATCATTTTCATTTCTGTGGACTCCAAGAGAATACACTCCCAACATTTTTCAGCTCTGGAGAACAAACAGCCCAACCAATCTCATTCACTGAACTACAAAACTGGTATTTTCGCTATCTAGTCCGGAAAAGGAGGCGCACGTCTCTAACGTACAGTGTAGAGACCTTGTTAATAGGCAAAGTCTGCATAAAATAGGTGGCCACAGCCTGATTTTCTGACGTTCAGGGCCTTGGGTCACACACCACCACAGTATCAGACTTAATGAAGTCACCAATCTATGTGGGCCTCTCGTTACACAGGTCACATGTTATGGACCAACCTCTCAAAGGCCAAAAACCAGCACTGATACTGCCGGGCCAACACATATCTGTAGCATCCCATTTCTGGGTGACAACACAATGAATGTTTCCACAAAGTACTCGATGCAACCTAACTACTGTGTTTGGTGATGCAAAGCAAGCCGTGTCAAAGCAGCGTAGCACCCAGGCACATTCCTGGAAGATGTTTTGCTGCTCACGTTGAAGAAAATAGATAAAAAAATCCTGTGCAGTTTGCACTTCTGAGCTCAAGTACCACAGCTATGCACTGCAATTGAAGTGGCATCAAACCTTGTAAGGTTTTGAAGCTTCAGCACTGCCATCCAAATTCAAGGAGGCTGCATCTATTATCTTGAATTTGCCCCAGCTCAGTCCCCTGAAACAATTCCATAGACACGTACAGGCAACCCTTTTCCCACCCAGATTCTTTGCTTCATCTATTCCACCTCTACCTTGTGTCATATTCTTATTAATCTGCCCCTCAAAAGACTCCCTGGCTCACACAAAGAAGCAACCCAACAAATCCCTGTTCCCAGCCACGTTGCTTTCATGCTTTGGGAAGAGTTAACTGCAACAGCTCTAACTGTGATGCCACCTCACCCCCTCCACCTATGTGAGGTTCTTTGCCTTCTGTCTCCTCCTACGTGTACACCTGCACTAGAACCAGGAAGAATGTGCTTCCTACAATACTCCAAGAGCCTCTTCTGTTTCAGGATGTCATCATTTCAATTCAGGACTGAAAGTATTCCTAGCAAAAACCCAACAGCTAATAGCTAACAGAAGCAGTTGCTGGTGATCAGCTACAAGTAACCTGGAAGTACTGAGGAGTCACAAAAGAGAATTTGCATTACATTTAAGAACAGCATGCAGCTTAGGACCACTGCTTTCACTGACTACACTAAGCCATAAAAAAGAATTGGATTCTTACCTGCCATCACAGCAATTATGGTTTATGTTGCCCCCAACATGTCGCTTACCTAAGGAACCAGGAAAACAAGGGGAAGCTAGATTTTGCTTGTGTCCTAATGCCCATATAAAAATAAAGACAGATGAAATACCCTTACTACCTTGTTAAATTCCATAAGCCGGAAGAGAACGTGCTGCACACAGGTACAAGTAAAATCCCTTGCTGGCAGGTTTGCAGAAACAAATCTTTTATTTACACAGGCAAGTCTATCTTTAGACCCCATTTACCTCTTTACATTTCTTGAATATTTACATGACTTCATGATGCTCCAAGAAGGGAGTGATGAACAAAAAGATTACAGAAACTGTCAAAAGCATAGCAAAAAAAACCCAACCTATCATTGTGCTTTAAAACTTATGAGCTAGAATAATGTAGAAGAAATGTAGTTTTAGCACTTTGGCCATAACGGTCATGCTCTAGAAGACACTTAAATAGCAGAGGGGATTTCAGAAGTGACCGTATCCAGAGGTTGCCAGTGACAATTCATGAGTGAATCGTAGAGTTCTTCGCTTGTCTCCGTGAATTGTCTGTTCATTTCATCAACATCCAAGTAGAGCTGTGGATCTGAAAATAAAAGCCTGGTAAGTCCAAGTATCAAATCTGAGGCATGCGCACAAAAAAACTTCACGTGAAATGGCTAATAAAATGTATTTTAAGCTAAGTGTAATAAGCTATTAGATCTACTAATTTTAGTGAGGTATTTAGTCCTCTAAAATTTTGAGCCTCACAACTCCAACTTTTGGGAATTTGTATATTAGAAGGCTGGGACTAGAACTGTCTTTCAAGATAAAGACAAAGACAATGTTTAAGATAGTAAAGATAACGTTTACGGATAATCAGCCATGAAACCCTCCCAAGAGTCATTTAATTCACTTCTACGGCAATACACGTTACATAGGATAGTTTCTAAACACTAACACAAAATGCCTCCACGTGAGGAACTTTGCAAACCTTCCAGGACACAAATATGTTTTGTACCGTATTTGTAAGTGCAAGCTGAATCCTCCTTTTGGAATCTGCAACATAAGCTTTTACCTCAGGGTGGAGAACAAAGCTTTTGCATATTACTGAGTTTCTAATATAAAATCTGTTTAGCGGAACCAATACAAAGAACAAAATTCTGTATTAGACCATTTTCAAATGGGAATGAAGGCACAGGTACAAGAAACCTGCTGCGAAGCATTGACAGTGTCCCGTTTTACTTGATGCGGTCAGTGTATGCTGTATCAGCTTTAAAACCCCAGCTGATTGCAGATCAACCCCACAGAGGTTTGACCTCAGCTGAATTTTCAAGATGTTCTTCATCCAGTAGAGGTTGGCTTGTATTGTTAAAAGGCACAAGGATGGCTAAACTCAAGTGACAATGATAGAACCCTTATTACCGTCAGTAATTAGGTCATCACCGATTGCAGTCATAACTGAAGATTCCTGAAAGACAGAAAAGGCTAAGTTTAATCATAACTCATTTCAGAAAGCATCACAGATTCAAAGTGCTGCAGTCTCAACCCATTCCTTCTTCCTACAACTACAAGGATAGATGGCATTTTATCTACTTATTTTTAGAAGAAAGCCAATATTACAGTACAGGTTGGAAGGGACCTCCGGAGGTCACAACTAATACATTGACCACGATAAGACCACTTACAACAACTGTTTAATTTGCTTTAAGCAAAGCAAATCAGAAGAACAGGAACAGAAGAAGCGTACGCAATTATGCTGTCAAAACCATTCTTTGGTATGTGTGAACAAATAATGGTGTATAAATCACTAATTCTATGGATTTACTATTTAAGCACTTAAATACAAACACCTCTGAATGGAATCTGCTCTTTTAACTTCACACTAAGCAGAAAGCATGTTTTCAACTTCGGATTCTTTTTGCTGATTCACACAAATCTGTACAACGTATTATCTGTGAAATATTTTCTTTACAGCAAGCGTGCACTATCTTTACCTCAAAAACAGCTGGAGCCATTAAAGAATCTCCTAAAGAGCAGTCTCCAACAGCTTGCATGCTGTCATAGGGAGCATAGGAGCTGTAGTTGTAGTCAGCGTAAGCATCTTAACTCCTCTGCGAGTGGTAGTTCTGGTAATCTTGGCAATAATCATTATAGTTGTATGACTGGTACCGCTGCAATTCTGCTTTCAGTCTGAAACATGAGAAGTTGCATACAGTCAGAGAACAAGAGACTGTAAACCCAGTTCTGAACTTAAACAATTTGTCAGCTTACGTACTTCAAAGCTTAAAAGGAAGCTTTCCTAAACAGTCACCTAAGTGACAGCTTAAGTCACAGCTCAAAACCTCATTTCTATAGAAGCAAGCATCCTCACCTTTGCCAATACCAGAAGGAATTGTTGTCATGGATTAACTCCAGAGCCTTGACATGGTTACCTGTACACATCAAGTATTTTTAGCGTTGGCATAAGCAAGCTGCTGCTAAGTCTCTGTGCTTTGCTAAAGATTGATTTAAGACCAGAGACATTTATCAAGCACAGCTGCTTTAAAGATGCAGTCTTAACCCTTCTATCTTTTGTTTGGTTAATTACTAGATCTTATTTCCAGAAAGAAGTGAATGGAGTCAGATTATCCATTTCAAAGAAGCATCTGACGCCGCCTGTCAGTTTGCCATGTCTACCTCCACCTGCTCAGTTTTTTTGTTTGTTTAAAGTCCATTAAACATTCAACAGCTGCCAACTATACCGCTCAGGTGAAGTCAGTCTTGCTTAACAACACAATCGCGATTCTCCAGCGTGACGCCTTATTATTAGTGGGAGAATTACAAAATACACTGGTTCTTAAGAAGAAAGGGCCAGCTGATTAGCTTTCACTACTTTCCCTTTCAAGATTTTCTCAGGGGCAGCTTCAGACTAATGACAAGAACCAAGACAAGTGCTATCTGTACTAAAACTGAGGTACACTGCATAAAGAACATTCAGATAACCCAGCTGCATATTCAAAAAAATCCGCTGTTTAGACTTGTCTTCACTGATTCTGTACAGGCAGACCTCCTGTGGTTGCAGTGCCCAGTTTCTCTGACTTGAATTGGGGATGCAGAGAAGTGAGTTCTATGCTTTTGGGGAAGAATACAAGCTGAAGGCATTCTGAAATAGCTTCCAAACTCAGCAAACATGAGGGACAAACTAATCCAATGGCTGGGTATTTCAATGCTAAGAGAGCACGGTACTCAGCCATTCAGAAACGTATTACTGATGTGTATTTTAATACCTACATTTGTTTCAATACTGCAAAGCTACACAAGTTCTAATAAAGAGGTAATCCATTGTCTTGTTACTGTAGTAAACAAACAGAAGATACATCATCTTAGGTCTTCTGCTTCCAACTGCACTCTTCCTACATACAGTTGTGTAGGGAAGGAAAATCTGAAAATACTGTTGACGTTCTTCTGGATAGCCGAAGCAAGAAAACATGTTTGTGGCTTATTCTTGTTTTCAAAATAAAACAATATTAATTTAATCAAAAAATTTTGGCAAAGAATTTTGGACAGTGCTCTCTTGGAGAAGAGCATTTCCATTCTAAAGCAGAAGGAGGCAACATTTGCAGAATTATGCTAGGTAAACAGAAACAGAAGTGTCATTTTTTACTATTTAACAGAACACACAAGCTAACCTCATGAACATACTGAAATTGTTTATATGAAGTCCTGTTTTGTCAGTATCCTGGATCAGAGTTCATCAAATTTGGTATCAATTCTTTAACCGTTCAGAGACCTGAATTGCCTTAAATAAGTGATAGAACTGAGCCGGTAGAGTAAGAAACCCTCTCAGGAAGTGCTAAGCTTTAAACTCCCCATTGCCCTAAGCTCATGAAAAGCAAAGAATAGCATTCTAAACCTGTTCTAGTAATAACGCCTTTGGCTATCTCCCTGCGTTCCCATTTTTCCCCCCCACTTCTTTCCTGTCAACCCACTATAAAACTAGTTATGTGCTTCTCTCAAACTAGAGGGAAAGCTCTAAGAACAAGAACTCCCTAGCATATAAAACCACTTCTTGTCCCTTCTACCTTATGCAGGCCCAAACCTGAAAATATTTACCAATGCATTCAGCTTTGCTACTGTTGAGAAACAAGGCTGGTTACAATGGCAGCTAAGCCCAAGTTGCGCTGTCTGGCTAGACTTAACAGTTGGATTCCCCCAGCCATCCTGAAGCAGGTTGATGAATCCAGGGAGTCAAAACATAGGACTTCTGCATTTCTGGTTTTGTAGACTGCATCCTGTGTACAGCCACTACAGCAAGGGCCACAGACTTTCCAAAGGCAGAGCTACAAGAATCTGATTATTTAGAATAACTGTATCAATGCACAACTCCTTGGTTACCTTTTAGAAATTCCTATGCTCAGCCGGATTCCTTTTCCCCCCAGACCTGGTGCGTTCTGGCAGTCTTGCAGTGCCCTCATCTGATCACCTTGCTCACCAAATCTGACATAGGCATACCCTCTACTATTTTCAAAAGGGAGAAAACCAATTCTGGTATGCATAACAGTTACAAAGCTAACGAATTCAGTTTCTGTCTTCTACAAAAAACAGAAGATAGCAGCTACTATAGCTTCTATTACTTAAGCAACCTCTCTGGCATGTGCACGTGCACAGAAAAGGCTTTCACCAAATTAAAAAACTTGGGCCAGAAGCAAAAAGCTTATTCCTTGGTAGCATTAAGATGCAACTCACTGAGAGCCAGCAAAACAATACATTTTAAGTGCTCTCTGCGTAAGTAATCAGATTCCATATTTCTGCATATACAGCAGTTAATCAGTTAGCACTAACCCACTCCTTTTGGAGCCACAAACTTTATTGGTCACAAACACCAAGAGCTGGCTGTAATTATCTGAACCAGTATTAACCGGTACCTCTGAACTCTTCAAACAAAAATATCTTTCAGGTGCTCTTAGAAGAACAACATCAATTGCCTGCAACAATTTGATGGCTTTGCTAAACGGAGCACTGAAAAGCACAGTGGTACAGTTTCTTTTGTAGCCTGTTCAGAAATTATAGCCCCGTGCCTACAGCTTCAAATCAGGCCAAGCTTACCAGCCCAACTCTTACAGCTTAAGTTCACTGCACTCGAATGCCTTCAAGACGTGCTTTTAGGAGCCATGGAGAAGAACCCTCTGGTAAGACCACCATTATAAAGTACTGAGTGTTGTTTTACACTTAAAATAGAACTATCTGTTACAGTCATTCATCAGCTTTCCCTAGGCTGCTGCTCTCTCACTACTGAATGTGATCCTGCTTTCAGTTTCCCACTAAATTTTTCCCCAGGCTGCTGCTCTCTCACTACTGAATGTGATCCTGCTTTCAGTTTCCCACTAACTTTTTCCCCCAGCGTTTATGGCCTCTTTTCATCTACGACACTTTTAAGGGACTACACCGTGTTGAAAAATGCTGGTTAACATTTCCTTTTACACAAGGTGCCTCATCGAATTTTCCTGACTAAACCAAACCCCAGAACCTTAACTAGAAGAGGAAGCACACAAACACACACGCCTCCCTGGCCACCATATCTCCCCAAAACATATCTGTTCAGTAACAGACCAACTGTAAGAATACTGCGATTAAAATCAGTATAGCTCTATACACTGCTTTTGTTCGGGATTACTAGCTAATGTCCTTTCCCTTACCCCTTCTGGAATTAATACTGAATTCTGTACTCCAAAACGCGGTTCTTAAGTCATACTAATGACATTTAACAATCAGAATTTTTCCACACAGTGATCCTCAATAAAAACTTCAATCCTCTACTGCAGTCTTTCAACAAATTAAAGGAATACAAAACTGGCTAATAACTGTTCAGTGATTTTTGGACCTTTGTAGCACTAGAGTAACAGCAGTACACTCTGCAGCATAGTTGCAAGTACGTGGGAATAATCTCTTTTTTTCTCTGAAAGGTGTGAGGCCTCTATTTCACCCTACTAAAGATTTTACCACCAACTGTACTGCTAGCATTGAGACACTGCAACTTCTGTGCTTGTATGAGATGCAGGACAGGTTCCTTAAGGTGTCGCAATTTTTTGTCTAAACCTAGTGTTGAGATCAAAAAAGGGATTGCTACTAATTTCGTACGTATCAATAACCAGGACAGAAGACATGCTGCATATAGGAATTAAACTTTTTCTAAAGCTCTAGTACATGAACATATCAAATCCCGCAGATTTTTTCTAGTATGGTTTCAGAGGTCTTACTTGATGGACATAAGCGCACAAGTGAAGACAAAAGATACTCTGTTTACCTGAAGTACTGGTTTGCAAGTACTGCTTCTCTTCTGTCCTTCCCAAAATAAACTGTGAGGCAGCTGCAGACTCTGCACCTGAACACTCTGAGTGAACACCGAATGTAAATGATGGCAAGGCAGCATTTTGTGGACGCAGCCGCAGCACCAAAACCTGCAGAAATAAGTGAATGTCAAGTCCGTAACCCACGGTGTATCTGCAGTACGTGAAGGTTTGAACTACATTCTAGTCCTGATCTTTCCAGTCAAAACTGTTTAACAAACAACCCACCAAACAGTAAAACAAACAAGAAAACCCCATGCTTCCTCTCTACATAAAACTTTTCACAACTGTGTTTTCTGCCCACCACCTGGCTTTAAAAAGTATACGAACTTCTTTGACAGATCATGTTTTTAGTCTGAACTCCAAATGAACAACGTGTAGGGCATGTAAAGAACAAGCACGTCATTAATGAAAGCTTTTCTCTAAAAAGGATAAACTTATTCTTGGGGAAAAGTGTGGAAACAGATGTTATCTAGGCAATATTCCTACAGGAAAAACGAATAATTTTGCCACACCTCAAAGGAAAAAATAATTGTGCTTAACAGGTAAGAAAATAAAAAAAATCAGAGCAAACCAAAAAATAAATCACAGAATATGCATCCTCATTTTAATCATTAAGTATTACCTCTGAGCTCTGCTTTGGTGCTTGGCTTTGCACTTTCACAGGCTACACACTTCGTGGCCTCTGCTTTGTTTTGAACCAAGCAGGTCTCCCAATCCCAGCTTCCTTCGGGCTTCTTGAATTTGTCTAAATCCAGAAATTCTCCAGAAGGAGCAGAAAATGCAGATGCACTGCTACTGGTCACAGGTGTTGGACCCTCTGTGAGACAAACAAGACAGTTAACCATCCTGTTTGAACATGAACTATAAAATGAACATTAACTTTTAAATTTGATTTGTCAAATCCCACAGAAATGTTCAAAATTACTCCACAACTCCCCCCCCCCCGCCCCTGAAAAAAATAAAAGCCACCAAAAACCCACAAAGAAACAAACAAACAAACAAAAAAACCAGAGTGGAACTCAAAGCTTCCAAACAACACACAACTCTGTTCAGCACACAAGCTTCTGCTGCTGTTGACGACAGTGTAACCTCCATAAAGAGGCCTGACAGGTGCCTTTTAAAAAAAAGGTGCCTTTTAAGAGAGAAGCAGAAGATAACGCTTCAAATTCAAAACCGGAAAGACAAGAATGGCTCTTCCCTTCCACAGCACACGCAGAAAACTTTTATCCTAGTATTACTTGCATCGCTCTTCCTCCTGACAAGTGCAACGTAACCGTGCAATTCACTGCACCATGGTCACAGTAAACCCCTCATTTCCAAAATTCCTCCTTGCAATGGCAAGAGCCTCAGACAAAGATGCCGACTGACCGCTCAGAGGTTGGAAGTCCAAGAGAATCAACTCTGTCTGAAATCCATTATCTTACCTCATGAAATTTCAGTCTTACCGCACAGGATGATTACAAAAGCCCGGTCTAGTCCATCTTAATTTGTTTCTTCCAGGATATATTTGCACAGGTGTTTTTCGATGTAATGGCATGTTAAATGACATTTAGAGTCAAAGTTAGAATTAGAATCGTATTTTAAAAACAATACAACCACGCTCAAAATCAATTACGGTCACACACAATGGGAAACAACCCAGTACTGCCCTGAAGAAGTTACCCAGCGGGTCACTCGCTTTCTTGAAGCCTACCACTGACCTTCATAGGCATCTCTCTGCTTTAGCTTAAGACTAGTTAAGACTACACTGTCTTGAAATCTGGCTTCACATCTCCCCTCAATTACATACAAACGGTGAGTAGAGGCATTTTGGACACATTCTGTAATTTTTTTTACTTATTTTTTGAAAGAGAAAAACGCAGTCATTTTTAACTCTTTCTATGGAGTTCTCATTTTCGCCAGTGAAAAATCACTATGTTGTTTTTAAATTAAGTCACCCACTTCAGCCATCTTCCCTCACCAGCTGCAAAGCCGGGGGTATCTGCATTGATCCAGCTCCGTACTAATACATTTCACAATCAGTTCAATTTATGCGACAGGCTGGAACCTGGGCTGAGACCTCTGAAGTGCCTGTAAACCAATCCTGCAGACAGCCGCTAACCCATCAACCGTACCTGGGAATCGTGTTGCTTAAAATATTCCATATATGCAACGTACTTTTATTCTGTACAAGATTCACAGAGGCTAGGATGGAAACAACAGGAAAAAAAGGACCATACCTGGTTTCTCAGACTGACAGGCTACACATTTGTTATCTTCCGTCTTATTTGGTACAAGGCATATTCCACAGTCCCAAGAGCCTTTCGCCTTCTTAAATTTGTCTCCAAAGCCCAGAGTGGCTGTTGTGTCAGTGCTGCTCGAGGAGGATGTCACTGTCACCGAGCTGTCTGTGACCACTGGTCATGTCAGAGCAGGCATTACTCCCGTTCCAGGTTTTGGTGTCTCACATGCTATACATTTTGTAGCTTCCGGTTTGTTTTGGACAAGACATGTATCACAATCCCACGTTCCAGGTACTGTTTTGAATTTGTCTCCAAAGCCCAGCATCCCTGCTGGGGGCGCTGCTGGCTTTGAGGTGTCGCATTGACTTGAACTTACTGTCTGTTTCATACTCTCAACTGTTGACGCTTTAGTAGCTTGACAAGTTACACATTTGTCCTTTATGTCTTTGTTTTGCAGAAAAGGGTCACATGTATCAGATTGCCAGTGCGATGCTTGTTTAGAAGTCTCTTTACCTGCAGAAAAAGTTGTTATTGCAGGCCTAGTATAAACCACTGTGCTTGTTGTAGGTTGTGCAGACGTAGAAGAGCGTGTTTTCAACAATCCAAAGTCTAGGAAGCAAGAAAAAAAAGTCTTCCTGTTAGCGCAGCACCTCACTACATGTAACTAAGTGACTTTACTAGAGGGCAAAAATTTCAACTCAGGTGCCAATGGTTACAACTAGACATTCAGACCGAGCGCAACAGGAAGTCCCCAGAAATCTTATCTAAACGGATGAAATTTCATCTGCTGCACTGGGTCACAACAGAACATTTCGTTAAAGCTTCATTTAACTCTTTGTTTCCAAGCAAGCTTTAAATCAACATTTTCACTGGTCGATACAAGTACAAACAGACAGTAGCTGACTGAAATCTGACAGTCCAACGTGGAATGGAAATAATACAATTTGATTAAGACGCGATGCCCAATCGAATCAAATTTCTAAAGCTCCTCCTTCCGTAGCAGATGACTCAAATCTACTCCAGTAACTGTACAGAAGTTTGTACTCGGAGCAGCAATCCGTACGGTATTTTCCCACAGATGCTGAATATTAATTAAATAATAAAAACTCAAGACAATTGAACAACTGTCTAATTTTCTATAATCTTTTTCAAAATGCATCGGACACAGGACAACTCCTTATTTAAAAGGTGGCAATTTTAACAGAAAAGACAAGCTACTAATACAGAAAGACTAAAGGAAATGCATCTTAAACAGCAGCTCAAGTTGCTTGTAAATCTACCTTGAACATAGTTGTTTTGTGGTTTGTTTGTTGGTTTTTTTTTAGTCAAAAATGAAGTCTTTGAACAATGTGGATTTCGATTCTGCTTCTTTTAAACCGATAAAGAAAGTGAATGTCACTTCACTCAGAGGTCTTTCCTTAAACAAAATGCACAATGTATTTTCTCTCACTTAGCTCTTTCCAGTAGAGAAATGTGCTGCCTTCTTCACAAGTATGTAAGTTAGAAGAAGACTTTTGGGAAAAGATCAAATTCAATAAAGCCCTTTTTCTTAAAAGATATCTTTTCCACAGACACACTTTATGAAACTGTTGAAAACAATTGCAATTGCTTAAAAACAAAATTCAGAAAAGGGTTTTTAACGTAAAACACTCCACTTCTGTTTGCAGTTTAAATTTTAATCCACAGGAGCCATTGTAAGCTAAGGCCCAAAGATTCGCAGCTTTCGCCATGTATTTGGAACTGAAGCTCTTTCCTATTCTTTCTTCACCTGGGCTGAAGGTGGGACAGGAGTGTTGAGCTTTACAAACATTTCCTTTTCAATTCCACAAATTGTATTTACTTAAAATGAAACACCGATTATCTGGCTAATTCTCTTAGTACCTCATTTACAATTACATCCTAACACGTAAAGGAGATGCAACCCATCTGCTTTTCATCTTGCAGTTTTACTTCCAGCAACAAACACCACTTAGAATAGAAGGGGGCAGATGCACCCTAACAAACGCAGCGCTTAATGTAATGCTCTCCTACATTCATATTTATAGCAGATACTCTATTAACCATAAGTCGTGTGTTGGTTTTTTTTTTTAATAAAAAATGCTAGCGTATTTTTTGCAGCATCTTTTTAAAAGGAGTTCATTATCTCTCCAGGATTTTTTAGAACGTCTAAGACGCTTCCTTCCTTTAATACGTGGGCAGTGGTGAAGGGACCACCAGCAAAATCTTTGACCTCCTCTTTCTGTGTGTTGATGTTGGTTGAGGTGGTGGTGTCTTTTGAAACAAAAGAAAACAAAACCAGCTTTCACAATGTGACCTAGTTAGAGCAGATTATACTCACTTTTGTTAGAAACAAGAATTTCCAGCTTTCATGCTTCTCACATAAGAATCTTCACAAATTCTACTTACTTTGCAATGCTTTATGATTACAAGCAAAACAAAAAGCAACAAAACAAAAAAAAAATATAAAAGCAGATCTGTCACTGGAAAAATACTGCAGAAGTCCAACACTGCCTGGAATTGCTAGCATGCGCAGACAGGACAGATTGAAGATTTAATAAAGAAAAAAAGGAAAATCAGCACTTCAGATCTGAAGTGCTAAAGTTTCAGTTACCTAGGGTAAGAAAGGGCGTCACTGGAGTACCACTGGGTCCAGAAAGTTCTGCCGATTTTACAACGGGAACACTAAATGTAAACCCAATCTGCTATGAACAAGAGAGGTTTTTCAGATTCTCAAGCCACAGGAACTTCAATCGAATGCACACACAAAACCAAATCTGAAAGCTGCTCTTCACATTTGTAGCACGCATGCTGAATGACAAATTATAAGCCAGAAGCCTACATACTTTTCTCCATCAAGGCAGATTCTGCTTTAGTGTTCTGCAACAGCCTACTAAATGCCTAAGAAAAAAAGTCAAGCTCCTTTATTATTTTACTTACAGAAGACGTAGGTAGCACTTCTGCCTCAGTAGATTTCACAACTGGAGATGAAAATGCGAACTCAGGACTGCTAACAGTACTTGTTGGTTGTATCTGTATTTTCAAAAGAATTAAAGGTTTATATTGAAGAACAACAACTACCTGAATTCACTACCCAACAGAAGTCCCGCAGTGACGTCGAAAAACCTGATGTTTGAGTTATTTTGCAGATAAAAGTAATAATAAAACACAGGGAAGTTTCCAAGTGGGTATAGGACAATATCTTCAAAACCAAATTCCAAAAACTGAGAGGAAAAGCTGGAGATGCTACTTAGGTCTAAATGCACGGAAAAGCAAGCCAGGAAGCTGAAGAACGGCAAACTCAGCCCAATGATACTCCAAGAACTTCAGCAAACACCTCAACATGTTAAAGCAGCTGTCTACTTCAAACCGTACAAAAAATATTTCAAGTACTCTGGAACAGATTAATGTTTATTTTATTGCAATAATATGCCAATTATTGCACCCTAGGCTCATTCTATGTGAGGCTTATATGACCACGTTACCTCTAATTTAATAACTTAAATAAAGTTGTGGTTTAACCATTGCAGGCAACTAAGCACCACACAGCCACTCGCTCACTCCCTCCAAGTGGAACAGGGAAAAGAACTGGAAATAAAGAAGTAAAGTTGTTAAATTTGAGGTAGCATTAATGACTCATCGCATGTAATGGCTACCTGGAAAGACAAATGCCATAACCCTGTACATACTCCCCACTCCTTCCCCTTCTTTCCCCCAGCATTTATTGCTGAGCACGATGCTAAATGGTGTGGAATATCCCTTCGGTCCTCTGGGCTCCGCTGTCCTGGCTGAGTGCCCTCCCAGCCTCTTGTGCATCCCCGACCTCCTCGCTGGCAGGGCAGCGTGAGACACAGAAAAGGACTTGTCACTGTGTAAGCACTGCTCAGCAACAGCTAAAACACCAGTGCCTTACCAACACTGTTTTGCTCACAAATCTGCAACACAGCATCATCTACTACGAAGAAAATTAACTCTACCCCTGCCCAAACCACTATAAATAACTTGGCATAAAGTCCACACCCCCCTTCCCCCGCAGACTTCCACAGCATTTGAAGCAGTTATACAATCACGTTAAATGGGAGTTGGCAGGCTCTAAGACTGAGAGAAGCAGAATCAAAACATTTATGCCTTTTTCCCCAAACTGGCATACAACCCCAATTCATTCAGCTGCGTAGAAACTAATATTTGTTAGTTTCATGAGCACCACAGAAAAAGTCAACTCGCAATACAGCAGTATACTCATTGTAAACATTATTTATAGCATAAAGATTTACCTTGCCCGCCGCCGTCGCTGCTGCATCTGCCATGCCTGCCGCCTCCGTTGAATTTGCCACGCTTGTCGTTGCCGCTGTTGACTTTGCCTTGTCCTTTGTCATCAGCAGATATGGCATGCCCGCCGCCATTATTGGATATGTCAAGCCTGAGGGCACTGTTGAACACGTTATGCCCGACGTCGCCGTTGTATATATCATGTCCTCCACCTCCTCCTCTGATAGATCTGTCAAGTCCTCCACCTCCGATGGATCTGTCATGCCCTCCACCTCTGATGGATCTGTCATGCCCTCCACCTCTGATGGATTTGCCATGCCCGTCGCAGCTGCTGGAGTTGCCGTGCTCATTGCTGCTGTTGAAACAGCGCTCGGTGACGCTGAGACAGCGCTACTACCAACGAAACTAGAATTGAACTGAGGCAGCGATGCAGCACTGATGGGTAGGGGTATGTTCGGTAGCACTGGTTCCTCCACTTCCTAAAGTTGCAAATTTTAATTTTTCTTATACAAGACATACTACTTTCTCACCCCATCCCACCCAATTTATTAACAAAATTAAATAGAACAAAAATCCATACAAATTAAGAGAAAGCAAGTTTCCAGAAGAAATCCCGATCTCCCCACCTCTGTCTACCACGTCATTTTAATTTATGGCAGGCCTGCTTCCACATTATACTCTATTCAACAACTGTACAGCAAGAACACTGAAAGTTAACTCAAAACCTGTGCAGAACAGAGACGCACAGATCACATTTTTTTTCTTTCTTTTCTATACTTTAGTCATCAAAGCTCTGGAGAAGCATCATCCTTTCTAACTACCCTCGCATGGCTTCAATTAAGAGTACACTCTCAAGACAAGTGAGAAAGTGTTCCTCTTGCAAAATTAGGCGGGATAGCTGCCAAAGTTTCTAAAGTCATTACAGCAGGGAACGTGGAAAAAGGTAATGTTTAAAGAAGCAGGTAGGTTCAACAACCAAACTAAACACAAAAAGCACCAAAGAAAGTCAGACTAACAGCACTGAAGATTGTGTTCTGGCAAATACAGTCTATACCATGTATCAGGATGCAAATATAAAAATCAGAAGAGAGCCTCTTAACAACTTCAATTTTCATCCCTGCCACTTACTTTATTTGATTACTAAGATTGGATGAGTTATGTTTTAAATGGCATAGAAAATCTGACCAAAATTTGTACAGTACTATCATGATCTACTTAGAAATGACTAGGCAGGGATGTAAGTTGGTGCTACTGATATTCAGTGCATCCTGTAGCTTACATCTGTTTCACAGTTTTGATTTGAAAAGTTTATGGAACTTTTGATATTTGGACCATTATTTTATTTGCGTTACAGGAATAAACAACAGTGTTTACGATTTCTTTATATTGCATCATCCAGAAGTCCCATTTAATGATTTGAAACTTAAATTAACTTAAATACTTAATATTAACTTAATATTAATTAAATACTTAATGTTAACGTAAATACTTAAATTAACTTACAGGCAGCTTATATAACATCCAATAAAAGAAAAAATAATCTGAATATTCATGGTCATAGTTTTATGGAATAGATTTTTCCTATTAAAATGAGAAAAAAACTCTCTCACAATGAGTTTGGTGAGTATCAAAAACTGAGTCATCGTTAGCAGACATGCAGAATGCTGTCTTCTACTACTCTTTTTCACACTCTTGGCCTGTATCTTTCTGTACGACTTAAATATGAAACCAAAAATTAAGCTTTTTTTTTTCTTTTTATACTTGGCACTCGTTTCAAGTATCATTCCTGTAGAAAAACTATACAAACCTTCACCAAAACATTACTTCTCTTCTTAGGACTCATTCATTCAATTGCTAACGAGAAATGTTATAGTTTGAAGAATCTCCAAGGTAACAGAATTAAAAATTTCAAAATTACATAAGCAAAGGTATTCAAGGTATTCAAACACAGGAAATCAATTGGAGCCTGCTCTGAAACCCACAAGAAAACAAAAACAATGCAAAAATAAAGCGGTATTGTTATAATTTACTATGATGCAATAAAACTGACACACTTAGCTAGTTACTTCAGTAAGCTCAGTGACAGCAATTAATTTAAGAGTCACTTACCTTTTCTTGTACAGCTCTTGATAAATAGTGTATTCCTCTTTCCCTTCTCATTTTGCCACCTCCGCTACTCACTCCTGAAGACAGACCATTGGACGCAGCAGTACTGAATTTGTAGCTGGTCACATTGCTAGCACACGACAGTACAGAAGTTGGGGGAAACAAGAGAAAAAAAAATTACCAGCCAAATTTTTTTTTCAAGATATTAGAGCTGTTATTAGTCCTAGAATTGAAACCTGCTGATCAGAAAAAAACTAAAGCTGTCTCACAAGTTGCTAAACGCTGGTAAATACTTGATGTTCTAAATAGGAAAAACTTTATTAACAGCAGCAATGAAAAGGACATACATAAGTGCACCGTTCACACGGGAACAATGACTAAGCCAGAAGACCTGAAATAGAAGAGCTGATTTAGATTGTTATTTTCCAGTGCTTCCTTTAAATAGGACTGGTTCTCTGATTCTGCGATGCACGTGTATCTTTTGCAGGGATATAAAAGAACAGCTCACAAAAATACAGAAAGAGTGCACATATGCACACATACACATGGGAAACACTGCCAACAGCTCTGATAGAATAGGGACGCCTTAGACTTGTGTGGCAAGGTAATATGGCCTAAGCTTCAGAAGCAGCTCTGGCTTTCATGTGGCCATCAGCAGGAACAGCAGAGGTGTTTGGGTATGCCAACATTCCAGAAGTCTTTTCAGACATGAATACAGATCCCTTTTATAAGGCATACAAAGGCGTTTTTCTGGTACTTAAAAAAGCCTAGCTCAAAACCAGAAAGATATCCTAATCCAAGAGCAAATGGGGAAAAAATAACCCAAACCAGAAGTGGAATAGGGAATAACTCTAACAAAAGTACTATGGCAAGAAAATGAAGTATGCCTGGAAAAACCGTGACATCAAAGCTTATCTTGCAGCCAATCAGTCAGTCAGTACAGAAGTGCATTAGATCGCACTGGAAGACACCAGGTCAAACTCCCACAATACTGAGGAGGAGAACTGGTCTAAACTTGTCAAATACTTGACAACAGCCTGCTTAGCACTGTAACTGCATAGAGGAAGACAGATCCCTAAGGCATATGCTCAGACTTTTCTCTAATCCGAACTGTCAATCCATTAGAATTCTGAAAAAAGTCTTACATCAAAATAGATCTTCATTCAGACAACTATCGCTTGCCCATAACAGCCCATATTCCTCTTTCTGTTAACACCTGTGAGCTTCAAGGGGGCAAAGACAATTGTCAGCCTTCAAGCAAGTCTAATCTACAATTGGACTCAGGTTTAAAATATATACACACACACACACACACATAGATATATAGCATTGGTGGGCCAGAGATTTACTGAGTATTCCAACTCAACTGTCCAAAGGGACTCTTGCCAGCAGATCAGTGTGGTGCTCCTGCTCCAGAACATGGCACCCAACAGAGACCAGCATCACAAAAAACACTACCACCACTACCTACTCTACAAACAAAAGGTAGGGCACTGCAATAAACTTTGTGAACGAAATCAAAAGCAGTATGAGTTTGCTGTATCTCCTTCCTAAATGGAGAAGTAGAAAGGAGTTCTAACAGAGACAATTTAGAACAGTTTGAAAAAAACATAATTAAAACCCAGCACCTGATTGCACCTGTACCAGAACCTTAAAGCCAGTCGCTTCCACCCCTAAAAAGGTGGTTGTTGTGAAGTCCAACTTTTAGATGCCAAAACAAAGTGTTGAGTTCTTTCTGCAAGCCAAAGAATGCCCATGGTCACCTAAGAATTGCTTGGCAGATGAGCATAGAGTCAACAAAATTCCCTGCTACTGTTCTTTGAAAAGAGCGACCCCCTAAAAACCGAGTGCAAAGTCTCTTAACTCAAGCATTATTACCCAAAACACCATTTGCCCAGAAGGAAAAGCCATCAATATTATCTGGAGGATAACTCATTTGACCTAATCCAAGAAAGCAGTGTAACACAAAGCAGTCTCCTCAAGAAGAAATTCAATTAATTCTGCTGGATTTTTTTTATTTTAGAGATGAGTTAGCATTTGGCCTCAAATGATTCTAAAGAACACATGGTCTTCATGTGAACTCAAAGCAGACAATTAACTTCATCATGAAAGGAGTATTAAAAAAAAGAATAATAAATCATAAATCTTCCTCCATGTTTTTGCTTAAAAAATAAAGAAAAAAACACATCAATAAACATCCTCCTGAACTGTAACTCACTTCCCCTACTTCACCTTCTAAAGAATGCTTCAGAAAGAATCATCCCATTAGGACAGAGCTTTCAAACTGCAAGCAATTAAATAGCTAAAACTAATAGCTTTTCCCCTAGGGAACATTAGGAGGGACAAATTATTTTGTTATAAGTAAACTGAGTTATAAACCATGAAATATCTGTCAAAGCAAAATTTGTAACGCTACAGATTTAGTCAAACTACAAAATGAGCCATATTTCCTGTAGAAGGAAAAAATTAGGCCTCCAATAGCAAAGATCCTTTCTGTGGATACAGCATTATAACGTGCCTCGTTTCCCATCTTCGTATCCTACTCAGAAGATAAACTTGGGATAAAAAGTGGTGTATCAGTACTTTTATTCTTGCTCATCTTCCTTCCTTTCATAAAAACAACAATTTTCTCAAAGTTATATTGATCTTCAAACACAATCCAGACTTTGCAGCTGCCTCAAAATACAAAATTTTCATTGGATTTCCCATTCCTTTTACTGAGAACTGTCACCACCTTTCAGGTGCAGACCGTACTGAAAAAGGAGATTTCTTTCTTCCTTCAAGTAAGTTTTAAATTAATAGATGTCATACCTTTCAGATGGTTCTGCTCGCTGTTCTGCAGGCAAAGTCTTCTCTCTCATCCCCTGCAAGTTAAGTTTAGTTCAAGACTTAGCTGAATATGTACAGAATACACAAAGTACCAACAACCACTTCATGTGGTTTTTTGTGGTTTTTATTTTATTTATTTATTTTTAATTTTATAGCACTGAATACACCTCACCTACTTAACGTTGTTCCCTAATTCAGCATTGTGGGTACAGTTCAGTTAAATTTTGGGGCTAAAGTAAGCATCACTGCTTCACTCAGCATTGAGGACAAACTGATAGAACACTAAATCAAATTTGTCAAATCCTCTAACAAAGAAAGTAATTACTTTAAACAAAATGACAAAAATCGTGTGTGGGGGGGAGAGTTTTCATCAAAACTTGTGTTTGCCAACCCCGTAAAAGGGACATACTTTTCTGTTTTCTATCATTTATCAACAAACAAGAAAAAAAAAACCTCTACCCCCCTAAAAACTAAGCAGTTGCTGCTACATTCATTTTAGAACTTTACCAAATGGAGATTGTGCTGGCTAAACAATACAGAGATTGAAAGAGTTAAAAGCAATAAGCAACCAGTATTACTGACCACTTTGATTTCCAGCCTAAAAAGCCCATACACTTAACAAGTGGTCATTTGTACACTCAGACTGATACTGGAAACACAGATGTTTTCGCAGAAAGAGATGCCCATTTAATTTTATGGAAAATTTATCAGACTCCATCTACTCCAAAGCAATCAAAACCGATAACTCAGCACATTGTCAGAACTCTCACTTGGAGCACATAGCTCACCTGGAATAGTTTACACAGAACACGAGCATGTTTCATCAGTGACAGCTTTGTGTACATGAGAATATAAAAGGAAAACATTTCTGTCTTTTAATATTCTTTCACTGACAACAGGATGACTCAATAGCACATCATGACATCGTGAAAACAACCACAAGACACTGAGTGTTCCAAAAACAGAATTAAATCCATAAAAGCTCAATCTATTTCACAATGGTTCCCACTGCCTTAAAGCTCGCCTCAAACATACTATCAGTACTTTTTGCAAAGATAGGATAACAATTGGTTTGAGAAACATTCCAAGACTGGAAAAAAAAAACAGGCACATAAGGACTCAAAAATGTACTCACTTGGAACTTTGTGTCTCCTCTCTGGCAAATTTTGCTGGACTGAGTAGTTGAAGTCGGTGATGGTTCAGAATACCGCGTATAACGCATCGGCTGACGGTTTACTGTTGGTGTCACAAGTCTCTTAACAGGTGGAGGCTGGAATGCATTCTGGGATTCCAGCTTTGAAAGGGAAACAGCAATCAATTTATCCTTATGTCCACCCAAATTAATTCCAATATTTATTGATGAAAACAAATTACAGAACTATAAACCTCCCCCCATCGGTCTTGGCACTCAGTGAATACAATTTGAAAATTCTGAAGACCGTTCAACTTGTAGAGGGAAATCACCAGAAAACCAGTAACGAAATCCATAAAGCTATATATAAGTAGCCAAAGTCTGACTGAATTCCGTTTCAAAATTTGGCAGTTAGCTTCATAGACAAAATAATTCATGCTACCATAATTAAAATAATCCATGTTCCTAGAATATGCTCCTATCTTTTCCTCTGCCCACACTGTGATTTTTTTTTTTTAGTAGCTTAATTCATTAATTTAACATTTGAAGTGTTAAGCAACTAATTATACAGGCTTCTGGGCTTCACATCCCCTACATTTTCCCCCTTCAAAGTTACACAAACAATAGAACACACTCAAAAAAAACAACTTGTCAGTCTTACAATAATCTCATTCATTAAAATATGATCCAATGCTTTACATGTGCATTAGATGCACTTCAAGTAGTGGGTTTGACTTCCCTTTTCAAAGCATTTTCACAGACCAGAGTTAATTTTTAACACAGACCACTGCGTGTTCTGCAAAACTGACTTAACTGAACTGTCAGACAGAAAACAAACCCTAAAGGCTACAAGATTTACCGATGGCTCCGCCTGCGGTCTTAAGGATCAGAAAATACAGTCTTAGGAAGCATGCTATTGTTCAAATCAATACCAACAGGAAATCGTTTACACCGCAGCTTTAATTTCACAGTATCTCCCAGCTCTTAGTAATAGGATTCACACTCTCTCTAAAGTATACAAAAATACATCTTTCTAAAAAATATTACATTCAGTTTGAAACCTTGAATAAGACATGTTTTATGTAAGTTCACAAATCTACTTCGAGTGAACGACGGTTCATTGCTGGTTTTAAAGGTAAAAAAGAAAAATATTAATTCCCCCAGTTAGGCATTCAATACACCAAGAGCTATTCTGCCTGGTACAGTTCCTTGAAATAAGAAAAATACCACATCACTGCTACCCACTGCAGAAGTTTAGCCTGAGTGCACAAGTGTTCCGTCAACCGCATGTTCACTTTAGCAGGAAAACACACGATCGTCTCCTCAGCAAATAATTGCTTCTCATCACGGGCTACCCTTCTCCCGCCACCATTATGAATTCTAGTATTATGAATAGACAATCTATCTCCTTTCACCCACTGACAGCTGCGTGCAACATTCATTTAGTGGCTGACAATTTCAGGCTCTCTGTTGCAAATCTGGCAGATCTTTCTTAATGCCTTATCACAGGTATATTGCTATAATATAACTGAGAATTCACACCAGATTTGGTTTTAGTTATTTGGATAATATTTATGATATACTTCACTTCTCCATGCCCTTGTAATTTGGCAGATGGTGAAAAGATGGTCCAGGAAATCTGAGATGTTTGTAAACTCTGAAGTGATTGTAAACTTAATTATACATCCATCCAGTCAAGGAATTAGCACAGAAACTTCTTGAGACACTGTCCCTTTTCTCATTAGAACAGAAGATGAAAAGTTTGCACATCTTGTTATTTCCTTCAGTCACCTGATCTTCAAGTGGTCATTTAAGGGTTTTGCAATTTAATAAGCCCAAGAATACCCCTAACTAAAGTCATCAAAAAAAGATGACTAGTTTTCATTTTTTAAAGAAAATGAAAGGAAATCATGCTTTACCACAGCATTATCACCAGTTCTGTGCTACCTCCAAATAGGAATTTAGGAGCGTTAAGATTTATAGCGTCAGAAAAGAAAAAGAAAAAAAAAAACCTCTACCCCCCTAAAAACTAAGCAGTTGCTGCTACATTCATTTTAGAACTTTACCAAATGGAGATTGTGCTGGCTAAACAATACAGAGATTGAAAGAGTTAAAAGCAATAAGCAACCAGTATTACTGTCCACTTTGATTTCCAGCCTAAGAAGCCCATACACTTAACAAGTGGTCATTTGTACACTCAGACTGATACTGGAAACACAGATGTTTTCGCAGAAAGAGATGCCCATTTAATTTTATGGAAAATTTATCAGACTCCAACGATGGTTCATCGCTGGTTTTAAAGGTAAAAATGAAAAATATTAATTCCCCCAGTTAGGCATTTAATACACCAAGAGCTATTGTGCCTGGTACAGTTTTGCAATTTAATGATACCCCTAACTAAAGTCATCAAAAAAAGATGACTAGTTTTCATTTTTTAAACAAAATGAAAGGAAATCATGCTTTACCACAGCATTATCACCAGTTCTGTGCTACCTCCAAATAGGAATTTAGGAGCGTAAGATTTATAGCGTCGGAAATTAACAATTTTCCTCCTCTTTACTTTGAATGGTGATAAAAAGCAGAAAAATTAGTTTTCTGTGCCCGAATGAACACGGAAGTCTGTACAAAGTCTATATGACCACTCAAGCAGTATTTTTCTATTTGTGATCATTTCTTCAAGAGAAAACTTGCCTCAAGAGGAATTTTAATATGCAGCTTCACCCCAAGTTGGGGGACAAGATAAAACGACTTGGTGTGTTCTAGAGCTGTTGCTCTCAACTTACAAAGATAACATAATTCTTAACCTGAGTAATCTTCACAGCCCATCATCTATTGTGGATACATGCCAATATTAACTTGATTTGATGTCTATGTTGTCACTGAGGTTTGAGAAAATTTTTCTAATAGTGATAAAGCATTGAAAAAGTTATCTACCTCAGCTTAAGACATTATTGGTTCTTACCTTTCTTCGTTTGGACTGGAAGTCAGTAATATCCGGTTTATCTATGTCCGGAGGCTGAGGGAAAAAACAAAGCATAAATATTAGAGGGCAATTTTTTTCTCCTGAGAGAGAGGGTTCCCTGCAACAAAAATGTGGGGGTTCATGGTCAACTTACACAACACAGCGGCAAAAGAGATGTCATTCTTTTAGCATCCTGTTGAAAAAACAGCGCAATAAATTAAACCGGCCACAACGTAAGGAAGAATAGTTTTATCTTTATCCTTTGATGGCACATTTACTAAGTTTTATAAACACATGAAGCAAAAACAGATTAAAAGAAGTGCTATTTACCAACAAAGGGCTTGACAGCTTCTCCATTGCCTCCAAGATGCGCCGTGCTGAGGTACTTAACGTAGCGCGGGACCGCACAGTTTCTTGTCTAGCTTTCGCTCTCTTTTGTGCCTGAAAAATTAGCATTTTAAGTGTTACAATGGTCAATTCTCAGCTAAGGAGGCATGTTTTTTACGTCCCAAGGCTACACTGATGATACAATCAATATATTCTGATGACAGAGAAACATGCAGTCCCTGGGAGTTCAAGCCATAAAGAAGAGAATACGTTCGGAGTTTAATGAAGTTTACCTTGGGCCTCAGTGCATCTTGCACGTGCTTGTTGCACGAGCAATAAAAGAACTCCGTACTTGTAAAAGGTCAAGACGGATGATGCTAGGACTGCTAAGGCCTCCGAAGCAGTAATCAGGGAAACAGAACTCAAGAAAAGGCTTGTGGTACAGAAAGCATTTTCAGTAACAACACAGACCTCAGAGTTTCACGATGGTCTAAGTGTACCATCTTAAAATCAGTGTATACAATCATAACCAGGAACTAGTTTTACTTCTCTCTTGCTTCCTCCCTTCCCCCAAGATTAAAGTTGGCTGCAAATCTTTGTCTTAAAAGATAAAGATCTGATTTAAACTGTAACAGATCTAAACATTACACTGAAAAAGTAAACTGTTTATTTGCACCACCCAACTTCAAATATCAGTCAAAAACTTCCTTTGGTGTGACTTTTTTTCTTCCCAGGTTAAACCCCTCAAATAACCACACTGTGCTTATCACACGATGTGAAGACAGGAAGCAGACCACGCAGCATGTAAAAACACAAGTGAGACTCACAGAACCACAGAATGGTTAAGGTTGGAAGTGACCTCTAGAGATCGCCTGGTCTACCCCCCCGCTCAAGCAGGGCCACCCCGAGCAGGTTGCCCAGGACCATGTCAAGTCAGCTCTTGAAGACCTCCAAAGAGGGAGACTCCACAGCCTCTCCGGGCAACCTGTGCCAGGGCTCCATCACCCGCACAGTGCAAAAGCATTTCCTGATGCTCAGACAGAGCCTCACGTTTCAGTTTGTGCCTGTTGCCTCTTGACCTGGCACTGGGCACCGCTGAAAACACAATGGCTCTCTATGCTCTTTGCACCATCCATTCAGGTATTTATATACACCAATAAGATCCCCCCAAACCTCCTCTCCTCCATGCTAAACAGGCCCAGCAGTCCCTGCCTCTCCTCAGAGGAGAGGTGCTCCCAGTCCCTTGATCTTCTTGGTGGCCCTTCGCTGGACTCTCTAGTACCTTGCTGTCATTCACAGCAAGCAGCAAGAAGCAAGCTACTCTCTCCTTTAAAAGCCTAGTATTTTGGTTCCTCTTTTTACCATAATGCAGTAAGATTGTAAAAAACAAAAATAGCCGACCAAAGAGGGTTCCCAGCTTTGCACCACAAGGTTTCAAGGTTTCCCGTAAGTGAGGTACTTGTACTGCCCTTTTTCCGTTGCACAAATGGACTGTCAGAACAGAGCCAGCAAACCCGCGTTTTCATTTTCTTCAAATTCCTTTTGATTTATCGATAAAAGTCACTTTCATTTAAATACATTCCTACCAAACCTGATTTGACTTTCCTTTTCGATTCAGCTCTAGCTAATCAGAGTTGTCAGCAGTTTTTATTTGCTATTTCCAAGAACTCTTGGGGGCAAATAACTCTCTCCAAGAACTATATGAATCGTTCAAAACAGAAAGCATGTTACTGCTTATCTTGGGACTGCATTTAGTCCTGCATGCCTCTGTGTACCAGAAGAACAAAGGATCAGCAAAGTTGATTTTAGATATTTTCAAAGACTGCAGGTTTATACAACATATCCATAGCATGAATGTAGGCATGCTTGGAAAAGAAGATCCACAGATAAATATTAGCCAGGTTTGACTACTGTAGCTTTTGCTACCATAAACACAAGTTTTCAAAGTTATGCTGTCATTGGCTTTTTTGCATCAAGTTATTTTAACGTAATGTAGTCAGAGGCAGACAATGGCACTTAAATGGAATTTTTTGAAAGACCTAACAACAGAGGAAACCCCAACTACCAACAACTAGCCCAAACTGTCATTCTTGTTCTTTCTGACAAGTATTACCTGTGGTAAAAACTGTCATTAAAGAATTTAAACAGAAATCAATCTCGTCTATTTTTGTAGACCAAGAGGGCAGAAGAGCAACTGTTTGGCAAAACTTTTCCCCTTCGGCAGTGCTCCTTTTATTATTTCCATCACTATTTCCCACTACACTACTTTTCTCATACCTGATAAGGTTCCGTCTTTGGCTGCCTTGATCTTACAGCTGCACCACCGGCATAAGCCGTCTTTCCGGGGTATAATGGAGAAAACCCAAGCTGGTTTTGCTTAAAAACAGACGTACTTCCACGTACCTACGGAAACACAGTATGAGAAGTGGATAGAAAAACAGGTACACATTCAAACTGATTAAAAGAAATACTGTGCAGTACTTACAGGACACAGTCCTCCAAAAACAAATAAACTGAATGCAGGTTTCTTAGAGCTAGCTGCAGAATGCTGCGAGAGGGAATGAGTTCTTTCAGCTTCTGTGGGCCAGAGCAGTGACGATGAAGTATTTTTTAAAACTGCAACATCTGCCAAAATGACGTATGCTAGATGTAAATGCCTCTCGTACGTACAGAACTTTAACAATAAAGATCACACTAATTCAAGTTCTTCAATACAGAAAAATAAGCATGACTTCAGCTTCTTTAAATAGATCAACTTCACGTACAGACTGAAAACCAAGTATCACCTACAAACTTGAAAACTGTTCACAGAGCTGCAAGTAGTTTTCACCAATCTTACCAAGTTAATACTGTGCTTCCAATGCAGGTATTTTTTTCCTTCATGCTAAGATAAAAGAGGACCGCATAAACATCAGTGCATTTGTACGGACAAAGCTTTTTTCTGTGTTGGTAAAAGGCTGGAGGCCAGCACAGATCATAATCGCACAGGTTTTAAACCTGAAGATTCCCCAAAGGCTGCTCTAAGAGTTAACGATCTTCTGCCCATGTATGTTTTACGAAGACACACCAGAAAGTTCTAGTGCACTCAGGTTATATTGCTAAAGCCCAGCAACTCTACTCTCAGCTGTACAAAAGTTCTCTGCAAAACCTGCTGAGCACACGTCAGTCCCTGTCTATATGGGGGACTAGAAAAAGCTGCAAACCTGCTGTTCGCCCTTTCAGCGAGAAGACCTACGTACCAACCTACATCGACACGATGCTTATTTTTTATTTTAAAATGGTGTGCTTTCCTCAATGAATTTGGCAAAAGACATGAAAGTATTGACAGCTGAAGCCTTCTACCAAGAAAGGTCAAAAAACAGCCTATAGCTTATGTCAGAGTAGTTTCTTTATCTTCTCTTGCTGAAACACAGGAAAACATCTCGTGTTCCTATTTGTCACCTGCACTTATTCACATTTAACCAGCTGTCTGTTAGATATTCTGAGTCACTCTTCCTTCTAGACAATCAGCCTAGTTGTCAAGTTACGGCAAGTCAGCCTGATTTCCTACCGTCCCAGTTCAAAATTTACATATAACCTAGCTGAATGCGTATATTTCAGCATTGACTCTTTCTAACATCAGGGTATCATAAACGTATTCCAAAGCACGCTTCTATTAAAAAGGTGATAGGATTATATACTTCTAAAACACTAAAAATTCAATTTAATTCTCGCATCCAAAGTTGACATTCACCTATTTTATTTACTAAGGTGATGTGGAATATTAAAGAACGCAAGGTACTTCACATTAAAAAAAAAGTCAATTAAACAGAGAACACAAAAATCACCTTCATCAGATGCTCTAGAGGAGGAATCACTGGTTGTTGAGATGTTATCATCGTCTTGTTGAGAGGTAGAATCTTCTATTTCTTTTATGAAGGACAGCCTAGGACTGCCAATGCCAAATACAGAAGATGTCGAGGGCTGACAAGGTGGGACAGGAGAATCCAGCATGGTATAATTCAGACGGCTCCGATGAAGAGAGGGCCTTGTTAGCACAACTGGGAAGTTCAGTGCTGATCTACTTGTGGATGGTTCTAGACAAGAACAGGGAGATAATTAGCTTTGCTATAGACAAGCTCACAGAAGCCAAAACCTGTTTCCTATCGACAGCCATGCTATTGCCAAGTTCTAAGCGCAAAAAGAGAGAAGCCAAATTTAACTTCTTCCTCACCCAGATACGGTTGCATCTAACTGTCTGGCTACAACAACAACACTGCTTGCGATACACAGTATTAATGTTGCATCCAGAAGTAGTTAACTATGAGGTTTTACAACACCACATTCTGACCCCGTGCTCAAATGCTCTAACGCTGACTTGGCCGTTCACTAAATCAAACATATATACTCCTTCTCCCATGTACAGCTTGCAATAAGCTTTACAAAATTTGAGATTACACGGTAAATTACAGATAACACTGCAGCTTCCATAATATTGGAACAAAGGTTACATTAATCTGAATACACAACATGAAAATGAACGTTTGCAGTACTTTTTTCCCAAGTTCTTCCATATCAGCTCACGTTAGAGGCAAAACATCATCTCCTACCCATTAACTATTGGGATTTTGACCCAAGGGACAAGGATGTTGACCCAAGTAACCAGACGAGCATTTTTCCCTCTTGAAGCAAAGGGTCTGCAAACAATGCCAGTGGCCTGGAATAGGTGGCCTTGAAGTCTATCTTGCTAAATGAATGGAACTATTCATGGGTATTTTGCCTGATGAAAGCCTACTGTCTCTCCCAGGAATCTGGGCAATTCAAATGACTTTGAGCCACTATCCTCTTGATACTTGAACTGAAGCTTAAACTAGTTAGTTCAATCTTCATAACCACTGCAGTACCACTAATTAGCTCTCCAAACCATGAGCAGATTTTTAGGACAGCACCATTTGAGATACAGAAAGTTCTTCAGGCGGAAGGCCACCCAATATAGGCTCCAGCACACTGATACCTCAGAACTGAAGAAACACATTGGTTTCAAAATGTAGTAATAATTAAAAAAAAAAATCTTATTCTTAAGCATAGTAAGCAACACCCACGGACAGCAACATAAGCTGCAAAAGGTTCCAGGGTGTCCACCTGCTCCTGATCTCCTGGAGTTAGCAAGCTTGCAGTGCAGCTGTTCTTACTGAAAGCTCCTTTCACACAGTTACATAGGAAAGCCAACATGTGTTCCTCAGTCACGAAGACCTTCTCTATTCTTTTCTCCAAACTCATTCCCAAGCTACAGCTACACAGAAAGCCATCAATCTCCTTGTTTACAATTAGATGAGATTGGAGGCAAAGATATTTCCTCCTTATTTTTTGATTCTGCCAACAACAGAAGCAACTGACTTTCCACATTATCTATGGTTACCTACGCACGCTCAGACAAAACTTCTTCACTTATTAAAAGCTGACTTCCCCAAAACAGCTAATTTAAGAGAAACTCAAATAAGAATAGATGCAAATTTATACAACAGGACTACAGGAACAGTGAGAGGCACTGGATATAAGACAAATTAATCTTTCATGAGGTAAAGGAGTTGCAAACCTCGTTGCCAACGGTCAAATACCTTTTCAAAGACACCCCCTCCCCCCGCGTAGACCTTAAAGTTATTGAATATTTTAAGGATAATAATCTCATAAACCACATCCGTGCACAAGTTCCCCAGTTCACCATCAAGTTAACGAGGAACTTTACTAAATTGATCAAAGCCCAAAACAAAAAAAAAACAAAACAAAACAAACAAAGTCGGGACACGAGACGGAATTTTCCTCTGCCATTCTAGCATCTAGTCTTTTGTTTCGAAGACTGCAAAACAAATTAATTTTTTTAATTGCCTTAGGCAATTAGACAGATTTTCATTCCATATCTTTTAAAAGATGGAAAATGCAACCCAGCACACTTGCAAATGACTTATTTTCAGCATTTAGCACCTGGCTAATAGAGTACCTAAAGTTAACTGATGCCTTCCAAGAGCATAAGATGTATGCTTCGTAACTGTGTATACAGTTTAAAGCTAAGACGGTTTCACAAACAGTTGTTTCGACTTTTTTGATTGTTTGTTTTTTTTTTTCATTCTGTCAAAACCCTCATTCCAATTTCCTTTTGAAATTCAGATTCAAAACTAGAAATCTGTGAATAAATACAGATGGCCAGAATTCCAAATGATTTTTCACATACCTCGTCTACTAATTCCTGCTGGTTCAGGCGTGAATCTCTCATCGATTATGGTATCTTCATCTGAATAATCGTGGTGATAGTTTACCGGAGTCTCCTCCTGGTTTGCAGATTCATTTCTGTCTACACACTCCTCCTCACGCTTATTGAAATACTTCTGCAGCCAGGCCGGTACAATATTTTTCACAGTTTCTGTCATTCTGCTAATTAATCCCTGCTTGAAAGAAAAAACACTTGTTTAATTACAGAAACGCAGTCAACAGCATATGCTGGGATACCACCTTCCACGGACCTTGAAGACAGATATTATACAGCAAATATTCAGAAGACGACGACGAGGTTGATCCCTGGCATAGGATCGCTACACTTCTGGTAAACCTAAATTCACCTAAGATTGATTTACAACTACCTATCACTGTCTGCACTTCCAAGTGACCTTGGCAAGGTTCAAAGTTTTGAAACCTCTGCCAAAATTCACCAGCAGGTCGTCAATCTGCAAGGCTATCAGGAAACTCTACGCCTGAACAGCTCCTGACCTACAGACTTGTTCCAGGACTCTTCCTCTTCGCACCCTCCCGTGAAAACCAACTAAACCAGAAGTTCAGCAATTATCTACTGCGACAGTCAGGACCATACTACCCATTAAAATCAGTGAATCTAAATATTTTCAATTTTAGTAATGCTGAATTGCAGTGACTATACGCACAAAAAACAGTTCTGCTCTCAACAGTCAGGCTAACCCAGAAGATGTCCTGCAAGAAACACAGCTATAGCTATAGCACCAGCACCTCCTCTTGCAAGAGCCTTCTAAAGCTGTTGCTGTATTTTGTAGAAGACTGACTCTGCGGCATACATCGGGTACGATCGGAGAATTCCCACCTGACCGAAAGCCCCAGGAACTACGGTTAAATAAAAGATAAATTAATATAAATGAATATAATTAATAATAAAAATTAATAATAAAAATTAATATCCAGAAAGCTGACAATCATGAGCTAGGCATCCTGCTAATCATCCCTCCTGCAGGCAGGGGGAAAAAAAAAAGGTAAATTAGATCCAGGACTAGTTCCCAGGAACTTTGAAGCTGCTAACTATACTGCCTACAGTGCCCAGGCACCTTCAGAGCTTAATGGTAAGAGACAGAGGGTTTGGTGGGCTGTAATTATGATCACAAGCACACAAAACACATCTATTTAAGTATTTCTAAGAATCGACTTATCGACTAAAGTTGTAGGGGGAAGGATGAGAAAAACAGCGGGGTAGGGATCAGAACCAGAGGTATAACCTCACAAAATCGCATCGGTCGCTTTCGTGCCTCCCCAACTGCATCACTGAGAGACAATTAACATTAAGCCACAGAACCTTCTGCAGAGTGGACATGATATTGAAAATAAACTGAAATTAATTGACAAATGCTCTAAGCAAGCTATCTGCTCAAAGCTCGTCCTTTTACGTTATGAACATTTGCACGATTCGTCTGGTTACAAAGCTAACTGCTATAATAAATGCACACATGTAACACCTATCAGTTTGTCTATTTATCAAATCATTAAAACTCTTCCCCGATAAGTTACTGTTAATTTGATCTGCGCTGGATGTGCAGCAGCCATTCTCTGTGCAGAATCCCCCAGATATCCCCACGCACGTGTTTGCTCTGGCACACTCTTTAAATAAACCTACTGGAAAACACGCAGAGATAACAGACAATGGAAAAGTTAGAAAACCATCTCCACTGATTATTTTCAATCCACGTGTAAGGTTTATCAGTTAGCTACACAGTGTCGGCACACGCAAGCTATGGCACTTTCAACATTAATGCACTGTTCAAGCCAGAGGTTTCAACGGTTGCTCTGTAAGCGTGGGGAATGTTTGCATTGCCCTTCCAGGCCAGCTTTAGATGGACAAGATTGATTGTCAATATGTGGTATAAGGGACTTGGCATTTCTGCAAGTGATAAAAACCTAATTGAGCAGCTATCCATGCGTAGCGCTCCCTTGGTTTTGCATATGATAATCAATCCCCTCAGCTACGTTGCTCATTTAATAGCGGAGAGGTTTTGGCTGAACAAACATGTGCAGAGGGCATCTCCAGAGCATCTCTCTGGGCGTCCTGACATTTCTTAGCAAAGAGCTGCTGGGAGGGATCTCGGCGCGTCCCCCCTCCAGCACGGGGATTTTCACACCCCGAATTGACGGACCGCTTTCACCGTCAACCTGCTGTACCCTACAGCACAAACGAGAAGCAAAGCCTGGCAGGTAACGTTCAGAGAATTGATGATGGGCTGAGGAGGGGTGCAGGGAGCGGGGAAAGCCCTGGGGGTGGCACTGGGGGTCCTGAGGGCAGCGGGCTGGGGGTGAAGGGGAGGGGGAGGAGGGGGGTAATGGGCTGGGTAGAGGGGTAAGGGGGTAAGTAAGGGGCTGAGGGGGTAACTGAGGGGGTTAGGAAGGGGCTGAGGGGGTAACTAAGGGGGTAACTAAGCCGTTGAGGGGGTAACTAAGGGGGTAACTAAGCGGTCGAGGGGGTAACTAAGGGGGTAAGGAGGTGGGTAGGGGGTAACTAAGGGGATAAAGGGGCGGGTAAGGTAAGGGGGTAAGTAAGGGGGTAACTGGCGGGCTGAGGGGGAAGGGCCCGCTGTGGGGGGGCCGCTCCTCACCCGCTTGCTCCTGGCACAGGGGGGCTTCGCGGCGCCCAAACGGTGGCGCCGCCTCTTCACCTTGCCGCCGGCCGCTCCTCCTCCTCCTCCTCCTCCTCCTGCTCCTCCTCCTCCTGATCGGGCTCCTGGGCTGCCGCCCGGCGCCCCGCCGCCACCGGCCCTGCCACCGCCGGCCATGCCGCTGCCGGTCGCGCCGCTACCGGTCGCGCCGCCCGAGGCCATACCGCCCCCCCCCCGCGTTCGGTGCCGTCACGGGGCCCCCCCGCCCCCCGCCGCCACGCGCCGCGGGGCCTGCCCTGCCCCTCGTGGGAATAAAAATGTTGTTTTTGCAGAGTTACGTTGTTTAAAGGTAAGGAATGGGGTATCGAGGTGTGCTTGCAGCGATAAGAACGCTTAGCAGGCGACCTTGTAAAATGCAGACAACCAGACTCCGTAGAACAATTCGGGGAAAATCACGGTGTTGAGTCAAGTCAGGTAAGTGAAGAACCATTACCGCTTCAACCAGTAAAAAAGTCGAAAGAAATTCGAAATTTAACAGGCCGGCAACTGAAGGCCATGCATTGTCTGGGAAGCATCAGACAGATTGTGAGCCTGGATCACCCCCTCAGTGGGGAAACAGGGGAGGGTCCCGTCATCAAAAAGTATATAAACTGGGTTTTGGAACCAGCAGGGGCGCTCCTGCTCGTGGGACGCCCGCCACTGCGATCGCGAATAAATTCCTGCTTCGCTGAGCTCCTCGCCTGAGCCCAAGTTATTGGCTACGGAGTGTTTCTCACAATTTGGGGGCTCGTCCGGGAGCCAGTCGCCTACTGGGGAGCCCCACCGCCGCAGCAGCAGGAAGGCATGCCCCGCTGATTTCAGCGGTCCTGTGCATCGACGGCGGCGGTTCTGCGGAGAGCTGACAGAGGGCCCGAGACTGATGAAAGAGGCAGGATCCGTGAAGGAGTGGGGAAGGGAAGAAGGCAGGCACTCCGGCTTTGAGAATTGATCCGGTAACTCTGTGCACAGACCAAGGTAAGAAATAGGAAGTATTGCCTTGGGGGTCGGGTGAGACTCTGTGTGCCGTGTGATTGAGACGTACTTTTGTACGGAGCGAGTGTGGAGTCCTGATCCGCGGTTCCGCAGCTCCGCGAGGGGCGCGGCCGGAGACGGACGAAGCGTGAGATAAGGGAGAGAAAGGAAGAGTCTCGGGAAATGTGGTGTATGGTAAGCCCTTGCACGGGGAAGTGCTTGGCAATACACCAGGGAAATTTGGTGTGCGGTAGTCCTCGCACGGACGGGACGCCCGCCACTGCGATCGCGAATAAATTCCTGCTTCGCCGAGCTCCTCGCCTGAGCCCAAGTTATTGGCTACGGAGTGTTTCTCACACCCTCCCCCTCCCTCCCTCGCGCGCCCCCTCCCCTCACGGGAACGCGCGCCCCCCCCTCCCGCTGCCGCTCCCGTTCCTCGCCCCGCCCCGGTCCCGTCCCGGTCCCGCCGCCCTCCCGCTCCCGCCCTCAGGACCCGGCCGCCATAATGAACCCCGGCCCGGCCACCGTAAGCACGGGGCTAGGAGTCACCTCCAGAGCCTCCCCGCGCCGTGGCGCCGACCGCTGGTGTGCCGCAGCACCGCGCCGGGCGTGGGACGGCGCCCCGAGCCCACAGTGCTCGTCAGAAAAGCCCCGCACCGACAACCGATACCCCCGCACCGACAACCAACAGCCCCCACGCCGACAACCAACGCACAAGCAGTGTTTTAGGCCGGATTCGTGGCCCCGTTGGTCCGGGAAGCAGTCGTCACGCTAAATTCTACCCCACGGCAGGGGAACGATGGGCATCGTGACAGATCGCCGCCCCAGAAAATAAACACATAAATAAAGAATAAAAACGATAACGGGACATGAATCGTGCCCTTAATAACAGACATTGGGCAGTGAAATCACCGACTTCTGCAACAATACGTGCTCAGGGAACTGACTAAAACCCCTCCTGCATCGGCCATGTAATAGCTAGGCAAACATCACATAATACTTCCCTCCCTCATGTACACCAAACCTATTAAGGCAACCATAGTAGTGTGATAACGTGATTTTTCTCCTCCAGATCAGCGTCAAAGGCAGCTACGCTAGGTTTGCTCATAAGTTCAAACGCTGCTTTATTTATTTATTTGAATTCCATTTTTCTTATTTAGAAGGATTTCCATAGGGTGACAGGCCTTTAATGACACTCACGACTCAGAAACATTTGCCGATGCAGTCAAACGGTGTCTATTAACGCGAGGCACTGAAGTTAATTGGTATTAAAAATGAGCCAAAACAAAAGGCAAGTATCTGCGTGTCCAGCAGAATGACAGCGATCATCACCATTTGATCAATCTTCCCCCCACTCTCTGTTGCAGCTAGGTACAACGAAAAGAGTTTATGAAATCATTACGGGACATTCTTGTAGAAAACTTCCTCAAGCTTGGAAGAAAAAAAAACATTTCAGCTAAGTAAAACAGAAAATAACTGGAAGAAGTGAAGTATGGCGGTGTTGGAAAAGTTGCTTCAAAGACTTGTTTAATTAAAAAGAAGGAAGAAAGCAAGTTCCTAGTGCAATCCCATCTTTGTCAAACTGATGGCGGGCACCAGTACGATGTGTTCAGCTAACACAGGCTGGAAGTTGTAACTGCAGCTGTGAAGTTTACCCAGTAAAAAGACTCCGCAAAGCATTCTAGCAGTTCCGATGCAATCACTGCTTCCTGAATTTGTGACTCACGGTTAACACGGCAGTACAGGAAGAAGTCTGGCATTCACTGTGCTCTTACGGTAAAGAATCTGCCCTGCGCACACCATCCCAAGCCAGGTATGCGCTCCTAACAGGAAAGGACGATAGGCTGATAAGTCTCAGCAGAGGGAAAAAGACATCAGAGAACTACTTTATAACAGCAGCACGCGGGCTGCAACCAACGTTCTCTTCCTCTCATCATTTTCATTTCTGTGGACTCCAAGAGAATACACTCCCAACATTTTTCAGCTCTGGAGAACAAACAGCCCAACCAATCTCATTCACTGAACTACAAAACTGGTATTTTCGCTATCTAGTCCGGAAAAGGAGGCGCACGTCTCTAACGTACAGTGTAGAGACCTTGTTAATAGGCAAAGTCTGCATAAAATAGGTGGCCACAGCCTGATTTTCTGACGTTCAGGGCCTTGGGTCACACACCACCACAGCATCAGACTTAATGAAGTCACCAATCTATGTGGGCCTCTCGTTACACAGGTCACATGTTATGGACCAACCTCTCAAAGGCCAAAAACCAGCACTGATACTGCCGGGCCAACACACATCTGTAGCATCCCATTTCTGGGTGACAACACAATGAATGTTTCCACAAAGTACTCGATGCAACCTAACTACTGTGTTTGGTGATGCAAAGCAAGCCGTGTCAAAGCAGCGTAGCACCCAGGCACATTCCTGGAAGATGTTTTGCTGCTCACGTTGAAGAAAATAGATAAAAAAATCCTGTGCAGTTTGCACTTCTGAGCTCAAGTACCACAGCTATGCACTACAATTGAAGTGGCATCAAACCTTGTAAGGTTTTGAAGCTTCAGCACTGCCATCCAAATTCAAGGAGGCTGCATCTATTATCTTGAATTTGCCCCAGCTCAGTCCCCTGAAACAATTCCATAGACACGTACAAGCAACCCTTTTCACACCCAGATTCTTTGCTTCATCTATTCTACCTCTACCTTGTGTCATATTCTTATTAATCTGCCCCTCAAAAGACTCCCTGGCTCACACAAAGAAGCAACCCAACAAATCCCTGTTCCCAGCCACGTTGCTTTCATGCTTTGGGAAGAGTTAACTGCAACAGCTCTAACTGTGATGCCATCTCACCCCCTCCACCTATGTGAGGTTCTTTGCCTTCTGTCTCCTCCTACGTGTACACCTGCACTAGAACCAGGAAGAATGTGCTTCCTACAATACTCCAAGAGCCTCTTCTGTTTCAGGATGTCATCATTTCAATTCAGGACTGAAAGTATTCCTAGCAAAAACCCAACAGCTAATAGCTAACAGAAGCAGTTGCTGGTGATCAGCTACAAGTAACCTGGAAGTACTGAGGAGTCACAAAAGAGAATTTGCATTACATTTAAGAACAGCATGCAGCTTAGGACCACTGCTTTCACTGACTACACTAAGCCATAAAAAAGAATTGGATTCTTACCTGCCATCACAGCAATTATGGTTTATGTTGCCCCCAAAACACACACGGCAGTACCAGAACTGTGTCAACTAGCTTTAACAGCTTCCCCAGCTATTAAGTACAGTAATTTCTGCTTCCTTTTTTTTCTTGGAGGAATATTCTTTTGTTTCCAGCCTCACTTACTTATTATACACACTGTTAATTAGCAACTATTTCTCCATACTCATAGGGTTATGGAGTCCCTATGACTGGAAAAGACTCTGTACCCTTCAAGATAAGAACAGCATAAAGGCAGCAACTCGCAAGACTGCTCTAGCTTAAAGCAAAGCTTTCCTCATTGCTCTCATCTCCTTTGACTTGAGTACTGTCATCCTTCTACCAGAGCTTTAAAAACTTCATTACCACGAATGAAGGAAGACCAGAGCAATCAGAGAGGGTAGCAGAGGGTATAACTTAAGGAGCTGTTACTAGGATTTTTTTGTTGTTCCTGGTGGACTATTTTTCTCCTTGCCAGCAAGGAGGGAAAACCAGCAAGTTGTTTTCTCCAAGATTTTTTTTTTTTAGGTTTAAGAACACGGATTATGTTGTAGCAATTTCTTCGCTGTAAAGCGTCAGCTGAGAAGTCTAACAGTAAGAAGGGCAAGGGAAAACTGAATGCTGATGCAGAGAGTGCCAGCAGACATCATCCTCATTCCACGGGATGTTTGTAGCTATGGCAGTTGAAGTCTACACTTCCATATGCTTAACATACCCTATTTATAAGCCGATTTTAGCTGACCTAGCATGTATCAGTAGTACAGTTAGAGCCAGCAGCCTGCAGGAAAAAGTGGGCACAGGTGTTTCCATAGCAAGGCCTGTGAGTGTCTCCCATACATACTTCCAGTCTAAGCAAGCACATGAAAGGCTTGGCTTGTCGCTTACCTAAGGAACCAGGAAAACAAGGGGAAGCTAGATTTTGCTTGTGTCCTAATGCCCATATAAAAATAAAGACAGATGAAATACCCTTACTACCTTGTTAAATTCCATAAGCCGGAAGAGAACGTGCTGCACACAGGTACAAGTAAAATCCCTTGCTGGCAGGTTTGCAGAAACAAATTTTTTATTTACACAGGCAAGTCTATCTTTAGACCCCATTTACCTCTTTACATTTCTCGAATATTTACATGACTTCATGATGCTCCAAGAAGGGAGTGATGAACAAAAAGATTACAGAAACTGTCAAAAGCATAGCAAAAAAAACCCAACCTATCATTGTGCTTTAAAACTTATGAGCTAGAATAATGTAGAAGAAATGTAGTTTTAGCACTTTGGTCCTAACGGTCATGCTCTAGAAGACGCTTAAATAGCAGAGGGGATTTCAGAAGTGACCGTATCCAGAGGTTGCCAGTGACAATTCATGAGTGAATCGTAGAGTTCTTCGCTTGTCTCCGTGAATTGTCTGTTCATTTCATCAACATCCAAGTAGAGCTGTGGATCTGAAAATAAAAGCCTGGTAAGTCCAAGTATCAAATCTGAGGCATGCGCACAAAAAAACTTCACGTGAAATGGCTAATAAAATGTATTTTAAGCTAAGTGTAATAAGCTATTAGATCTACTAATTTTAGTGAGGTATTTAGTCCTCTAAAATTTTGAGCCTCACAGCTCCAACTTTTGGGAATTTGTATATTAGAAGGCTGGGACTAGAACTGTCTTTCAAGATAAAGACAAAGACAATGTTTAAGATAGTAAAGATAACGTTTACGGATAATCAGCCATGAAACCCTCCCAAGAGTCATTTAATTCACTTCTACGGCAATACACGTTACATAGGATAGTTTCTAAACACTAACACAAAATGCCTCCACGTGAGGAACTTTGCAAACCTTCCAGGACACAAATATGTTTTGTACCGTATTTGTAAGTGCAAGCTGAATCCTCCTTTTGGAATCTGCAACATAAGCTTTTACCTCAGGGTGGAGAACAAAGCTTTTGCATATTACTGAGTTTCTAATATAAAATCTGTTTAGCGGAACCAATACAAAGAACAAAATTCTGTCTTAGACCATTTTCAAATGGGAATGAAGGCACAGGTACAAGAAACCTGCTGCGAAGCATTGACAGTGTCCCGTTTTACTTGATGCGGTCAGTGTATGCTGTATCAGCTTTAAAACCCCAGCTGATTGCAGATCAACCCCACAGAGGTTTGACCTCAGCTGAATTTTCAAGATGTTCTTCATCCAGTAGAGGTTGGCTTGTATTGTTAAAAGGCACAAGGATGGCTAAACTCAAGTGACAATGATAGAACCCTTATTACCGTCAGTAATTAGGTCATCACCGATTGCAGTCATAACTGAAGATTCCTGAAAGACAGAAAAGGCTAAGTTTAATCATAACTCATTTCAGAAAGCATCACAGATTCAAAGTGCTGCAGTCTCAACCCATTCCTTCTTCCTACAACTACAAGGATAGATGGCATTTTATCTACTTATTTTTAGAAGAAAGCCAATATTACAGTACAGGTTGGAAGGGACCTCCGGAGGTCACAACTAATAAATTGACCACGATAAGACCACTTACAACAACTGTTTAATTTGCTTTAAGCAAAGCAAATCAGAAGAACAGGAACAGAAGAAGCGTACGCAATTATGCTGTCAAAACCATTCTTTGGTATGCGTGAACAAATAATGGTGTATAAATCACTAATTCTATGGATTTACTATTTAAGCACTTAAATACAAACACCTCTGAATGGAATCTGCTCTTTTAACTTCACACTAAGCAGAAAGCATGTTTTCAACTTCGGATTCTTTTTGCTGATTCACACAAATCTGTACAACGTATTATCTGTGAAATATTTTCTTTACAGCAAGCGTGCACTATCTTTACCTCAAAAACAGCTGGAGCCATTAAAGAATCTCCTAAAGAGCAGTCTCCAACAGCTTGCATGCTGTCATAGGGAGCATAGGAGCTGTAGTTGTAGTCAGCGTAAGCATCGTAACTCCTCTGCGAGTGGTAGTTCTGGTAATCTTGGCAATAAGCATTATAGTTGTATGACTGGTACCGCTGCAATTCTGCTTTCAGTCTGAAACATGAGAAGTTGCATACAGTCAGAGAACAGAAACTGTAAACCCAGTTCTGAACTTAAACAATTTGTCAGCTTACATACTTCAAAACTTAAAAGGAAGCTTTCCTAAACAGTCACCTAAGTGACAGCTTAAGTCACAGCTCAAAACCTCATTTCTATAGAAGCAAGCATCCTCACCTTTGCCAATACCAGAAGGAATTGTTCTCATGGATTAACTCCAGAGCCTTGACATGGTTACCTGTACACATCAAGTATTTTTAGCGTTGGCATAAGCAAGCTGCTGCTATGTCTCTGTGCTTTGCTAAAGATTGATTTAAGACCAGAGACATTTATCAAGCACAGCTGCTTTAAAGATGCAGTCTTAACCCTTCTATCTTTTGTTTGGTTAATTACTAGATCTTATTTCCAGAAAGAAGTGAATGGAGTCAGATTATCCATTTCAAAGAAGCATCTGACGCTGCCTGTCAGTTTGCCATGTCTACCTCCACCTGCTCAGTTTTTTTGTTTGTTTAAAGTCCATTAAACATTCAACAGCTGCCAACTATACCGCTCAGGTGAAGTCAGTCTTGCTAAACAACACAATTGCGATTCTCCAGCGTGACGCCTTATTATTAGTGGGAGAATTACAAAATACACTGGTTCTTAAGAAGAAAGGGCCAGCTGATTAGCTTTCACTACTTTCCCTTTCAAGATTTTCTCAGGGGCAGCTTCAGACTAATGACAAGAACCAAGACAAGTGCTATCTGTACTAAAACTGAGGTACACTGCATAAAGAACATTCAGATAACCCAGCTGCATATTCAAAAAAATCCGCTGTTTAGACTTGTCTTCACTGATTCTGTACAGGCAGACCTCCTGTGGTTGCAGTGCCCAGTTTCTCTGACTTGAATTGGGGATGCAGAGAAGTGAGTTCTATGCTTTTGGGGAAGAATACAAGCTGAAGGCATTCTGAAATAGCTTCCAAACTCAGCAAACATGAGGGACAAACTAATCCAATGGCTGGGTATTTCAATGCTAAGAGAGCACGGTACTCAGCCATTCAGAAACGTATTACTGATGTGTATTTTAATACCTACATTTGTTTCAATACTGCAAAGCTACACAAGTTCTAATAAAGAGGTAATCCATTGTCTTGTTACTGTAGTAAACAAACAGAAGATACATCATCTTAGGTCTTCTGCTTCCAACTGCACTCTTCCTACATACAGTTGTGTAGGGAAGGAAAATCTGAAAATACTGTTGACGTTCTTCTGGATAGCCGAAGCAAGAAAACATGTTTGTGGCTTATTCTTGTTTTCAAAATAAAACAATATTAATTTAATCAAAAAATTTTGGCAAAGAAGTTTGGACAGTGCTCTCTTGGAGAAGAGCATTTCCATTCTAAAGCAGAAGGAGGCAACATTTGCAGAATTATGCTAGGTAAACAGAAACAGAAGTGTCATTTTTTACTATTTAACAGAACGCACAAGCTAACCTCATGAACATACTGAAATTGTTTATATGAAGTCCTGTTTTGTCAGTATCCTGAATCAAAGTTCATCAAATTTGGTATCAATTCTTTAACCGTTCAGAGACCTGAATTGCCTTAAATAAGTGATAGAACTGAGCCGGTAGAGTAAGAAACCCTCTCAGGAAGTGCTAAGCTTTAAACTCCCCATTGCCCTAAGCTCATGAAAAGCAAAGAATAGCATTCTAAACCTGTTCTAGTAATAACGCCTTTGGCTTTCTCCCTGCGTTCCCATTTTTCCCCCCCACTTCTTTCCTGTCAACCCACTGTAAAACTAGTTATGTGCTTCTCTCAAACTAGAGGGAAAGCTCTAAGAACAAGAACTCCCTAGCATATAAAACCACTTGTTGTCCCTTCTACCTTATGCAGGCCCAAACCTGAAAATATTTACCAATGCATTCAGCTTTGCTACTGTTGAGAAACAAGGCTGGTTACAATGGCAGCTAAGCCCAAGTTGCGCTGTCTGGCTAGACTTAACAGTTGGATTCCCCCAGCCATCCTGAAGCAGGTTGATGAATCCAGGGAGTCAAAACATAGGACTTCTGCATTTCTGGTTTTGTAGACTGCATCCTGTGTGCAGCCACTACAGCAAGGGCCACAGACTTTCCAAAGGCAGAGCTACAAGAATCTGATTATTTAGAATAACTGTATCAATGCACAACTCCTTGGTTACCTTTTAGAAATTCCTATGCTCAGCCGGATTCCTTTTCCCCCCAGACCTGGTGCGTTCTGGCAGTCTTGCAGTGCCCTCATCTGATCACCTTGCTCACCAAATCTGACATAGGCATACCCTCTACTATTTTCAAAAGGGAGAAAACCAATTCTGGTATGCATAACAGTTACAAAGCTAACGAATTCAGTTTCTGTCTTCTACAAAAAACAGAAGATAGCAGCTACTATAGCTTCTATTACTTAAGCAACCTCTCTGGCATGTGCACGTGCACAGAAAAGGCTTTCACCAAATTAAAAAACTTGGGCCAGAAGCAAAAAGCTTATTCCTTGGTAGCATTAAGATGCAACTCACTGAGAGCCAGCAAAACAATACATTTTAAGTGCTCTCTGCGTAAGTAATCAGATTCCATATTTCTGCATATACAGCAGTTAATCAGTTAGCACTAACCCACTCCTTTTGGAGCCACAAACTTTATTGGTCACAAACACCAAGAGCTGGCTGTAATTATCTGAACCAGTATTAACCGGTACCTCTGAACTCTTCAAACAAAAATATCTTTCAGGTGCTCTTAGAAGAACAACATCAATTGCCTGCAACAATTTGATGGCTTTGCTAAACGGAGCACTGAAAAGCACAGTGGTACAGTTTCTTTTGTAGCCTGTTCAGAAATTATAGCCCCGTGCCTACAGCTTCAAATCAGGCCAAGCTTACCAGCCCAACTCTTACAGCTTAAGTTCACTGCACTCGAATGCCTTCAAGACGTGCTTTTAGGAGCCATGGAGAAGAACCCTCTGGTAAGACCACCATTATAAAGTACTGAGTGTTGTTTTACACTTAAAATAGAACTATCTGTTACAGTCATTCATCAGCTTTCCCTAGGCTGCTGCTCTCTCACTACTGAATGTGATCCTGCTCTCAGTTTCCCACTAACTTTTTCCCCCAGCGTTTATGGCCTCTTTTCATCTATGACACTTTTAAGGGACTACACCGTGTTGAAAAATGCTGGTTAACATTTCCTTTTACACAAGGTGCCTCATCGAATTTTCCTGACTAAACCAAACCCCAGAACCTTAACTAGAAGAGGAAGCACACAAACACACACGCCTCCCTGGCCACCATATCTCCCCAAAACATATCTGTTCAGTAACAGACCAACTGTAAGAATACTGCGATTAAAATCAGTATAGCTCTATACACTGCTTTTGTTCGGGATTACTAGCTAATGTCCTTCCCCTTACCCCTTCTGGAATTAATACTGAATTCTGTACTCCAAAACGCGGTTCTTAAGTCATACAAATGACATTTAACAATCAGAATTTTTCCACACAGTGATCCTCAATAAAAACTTCAATCCTCTACTGCAGTCTTTCAACAAATTAAAGGAATACAAAACTGGCTAATAACTGTTCAGTGATTTTTGGACCTTTGTAGCACTAGAGTAACAGCAGTACACTCTGCAGCATAGTTGCAAGTACGTGGGAATAAGATACTCTCTCTCATCTCTTTTTTTCTCTGAAAAGTGTGAGGCCTCTATTTCACCCTACTAAAGATTTTACCACCAACTGTACTGCTAGCATTGAGACACTGCAACTTCTGTGCTTGTATGAGATGCAGGACAGGTTCCTTAAGGTGTCGCAATTTTTTGTCTAAACCTAGTGTTGAGATCAAAAAAGGGATTGCTACTAATTGCGTACGTATCAATAACCAGGACAGAAGACATGCTGCATATAGGAATTAAACTTTTTCTAAAGCTCTAGTACATGAACATATCAAATCCCGCAGATTTTTTCTAGTATGGTTTCAGAGGTCTTACTTGATGGACATAAGCGCACAAGTGAAGACAAAAGATATTCTGTTTACCTGAAGTACTGGTTTGGACCCCAAATGAAAAAGCTGGCTTTGCTTGCTCAGGTTCCTTCTCTGATGGTTTAACGAAACTGAAGTTGAACATAGGTTTTGCTGTGCTCTCTTCTTTTGTACGCTCGGACTTCCCAACTGAAAAGATAGGCTGTGTCTTTGACTCTTCAGTGTCAGCTTTCTTTCCAAACACTAACGGAGCAGCAGTAGTGACAGAATCCTGCTTCTCTTCTGTCCTTCCCAAAATAAACTGTGAGGCAGCTGCAGACTCTGCACCTGAACACTCTGAGTGAACACCGAATGTAAATGATGGCAAGGCAGCATTTTGTGGACGCAGTCGCAGTACCAAAACCTGCAGAAATAAGTGAATGTCAAGTCCGTAACCCACGGTGTATCTGCAGTACATGAAGGTTTGAACTACATTCTAGTCCTGATCTTTCCAGTCAAAACTGTTTAACAAACAACCAACCAAACAGTAAAACAAACAAGAAAACCCCATGCTTCCTCTCTACATAAAACTTTTCACAATTGTGTTTTCTGCCCACCACCTGGCTTTAAAAAGTATACGAACTTCTTTGAAAGATCATGTTTTTAGTCTGAACTCCAAATGAACAACGTGTAGGGCATGTAAAGAACAAGCACGTCATTAATGAAAGCTTTTCTCTAAAAAGGATAAACTTATTCTTGGGGAAAAGTGTGGAAACAGAAGTTATCTAGGCAATATTCCTACAGGAAAAACGAATAATTTTGCCACACCTCAAAGGAAAAAATAATTGTGCTTAACAGGTAAGAAAATAAAAAAAATCAGAGCAAACCAAAAAATAAATCACAGAATATGCATCCTCGTTTTAATCATTAAGTATTACCTTTGAGCTCTGCTTTGGTGCTTGGCTTTGCACTTTCACAGGCTACACACTTCGTGGCCTCTGCTTTGTTTTGAACCAAGCAGGTCTCCCAATCCCAGCTTCCTTCAGGCTTCTTGAATTTGTCTAAATCCAGAAATTCTCCAGAAGGAGCAGAAAATGCAGATGCACTGCTACTGGTCACAGGTGTTGGACCCTCTGTGAGACAAACAAGACAGTTAACCATCCTGTTTGAACATGAACTATAAAATGAACATTAACTTTTAAATTTGATTTGTCAAATCCCACAGAAATGTTCAAAACTACTCCGCAGCTCCCCCCCCCCCCGCCCCTGAAGAAAATAAAAGCCACCAAAAAACCCACAAAGAAACAAAGAAACAAACAAAAAAACCAGAGTGGAACTCAAAGCTTCCAAACAACACACAACTCTGTTCAGCACACAAGCTTCTGCTGCTGTTGACCACAGTGTAACCTCCATAAAGAGGCCTGACAGGTGCCTTTTAAAAAAAAAGGTGCCTTTTAAGAGAGAAGCAGAAGATAACGCTTCAAATTCAAAACCGGAAAGACAAGAATGGCTCTTCCCTTCCACGGCACACGCAGAAAACTTTTATCCTAGTATTACTTGCATCGCTCTTCCTCCTGACAAGTGCAACGTAACCGTGCAATTCACTGCACCATGGTCACAGTAAACCCCTCATTTCCAAAATTCCTCCTTGCAATGGCAAGAGCCTCAGACAAAGATGCCGACTGACCGCTCAGAGGTTGGAAGTCCAAGAGAATCAACTCTGTCTGAAATCCATTATCTTACCTCATGAAATTTCAGTCTTACCGCACAGGATGATTACAAAAGCCTGGTCTAGTCCATCTTAATTTGTTTCTTCCACGATATATTCGCACAGGTGTTTTTCGATGTAATGGCATGTTAAATGACATTTAGAGTCAAAGTTAAAATTAGAATCGTATTTTAAAAACAATACAACCACGCTCAAAATCAATTACGGTCACACACAATGGGAAACAACCCAGTACTGCCCTGAAGAAGTTACCCAGCGGGTCACTCGCTTTCTTGAAGCCTACCACTGACCTTCATAGGCATCTCTCTGCTTTAGCTTAAGACTAGTTAAGACTACACTGTCTTGAAATCTGGCTTCACATCTCCCCTCAATTACATACAAACGGTGAGTAGAGGCATTTTGGACACATTCTGTAATTTTTTTTACTTATTTTTTGAAAGCGAAAAACACTAATTTTTAACTCTTTCTATGGAGTTCTCATTTTCGCCAGTGAAAAATCACTATGTTGTTTTTAAATTAAGTCACTCACTTCAGCCATCTTCCCTCACCAGCTGCAAAGCCGGGGGTATCTGCATTGATCCAGCTCCGTACTAATACATTTCACAATCAGTTCAATTTATGCGACAGGCTGGAACCTGGGCTGAGACCTCTGAAGTGCCTGTAAACCAATCCTGCAGACAGCCGCTAATCCATCAACCGTACCTGGGAATCGTGTTGCTTAAAATATTCCATATATGCAACGTACTTTTATTCTGTACAAGATTCACAGAGGCTAGGATGGAAACAACAGGAAAAAAAGGACCATACCTGGTTTCTCAGACTGACAGGCTACACATTTGTTATCTTCCGTCTTATTTGGTACAAGGCATATTCCACAGTCCCAAGAGCCTTTCGCCTTCTTAAATTTGTCTCCAAAGCCCAGAGTGGCTGTTGTGTCAGTGCTGCTCGAGGAGGATGTCACTGTCACCGAGCTGTCTGTGACCACTGGTCATGTCAGAGCAGGCATTACTCCCGTTCCAGGTTTTGGTGTCTCACATGCTATACATTTTGTAGCTTCCGGTTTGTTTTGGACAAGACATGTATCACAATCCCACGTTCCAGGTACTGTTTTGAATTTGTCTCCAAAGCCCAGCATCCCTGCTGGGGGCGCTGCTGGCTTTGAGGTGTCGCATTGACTTGAACTTACTGTCTGTTTCATACTCTCAACTGTTGACGCTTTAGTAGCTTGACAAGTTACACATTTGTCCTTTATGTCTTTGTTTTGCAGAAAAGGGTCACATGTATCAGATTGCCAGTGCGATGCTTGTTTAGAAGTCTCTTTACCTGCAGAAAAAGTTGTTATTGCAGGCCTAGTATAAACCACTGTGCTTGTTGTAGGTTGTGCAGACGTAGAAGAGCGTGTTTTCAACAATCCAAAGTCTAGGAAGCAAGAAAAAAAAGTCTTCCTGTTAGCGCAGCACCTCACTACATGTAACTAAGTGACTTTACTAGAGGGCAAAAATTTCAACTCAGGTGCCAATGGTTACAACTAGACATTCAGACCGAGCGCAACAGGAAGTCCCCAGAAATCTTATCTAAACGGATGAAATTTCATCTGCTGCACTGGGTCACAACAGAACATTTCGTTAAAGCTTCATTTAACTCTTTGTTTCCAAGCAAGCTTTAAATCAACATTTTCACTGGTCGATACAAGTACAAACAGACAGTAGCTGACTGAAATCTGACAGTCCAACGTGGAATGGAAATAATACAATTTGATTAAGACGCGATGCCCAATCGAATCAAATTTCTAAAGCTCCTCCTTCCGTAGCAGATGACTCAAATCTACTCCAGTAACTGTACAGAAGTTTGTACTCGGAGCAGCAATCCGTACGGTATTTTCCCACAGATGCTGAATATTAATTAAATAATAAAAACTCAAGACAATTGAACAACTGTCTAATTTTCTATAATCTTTTTCAAAATGCATCGGACACAGGACAACTCCTTATTTAAAAGGTGGCAATTTTAACAGAAAAGACAAGCTACTAATACAGAAAGACTAAAGGAAATGCATCTTAAACAGCAGCTCAAGTTGCTTGTAAATCTACCTTGAACATAGTTGTTTTGTGGTTTGTTGGGTTTTTTTTAGTCAAAAATGAAGTCTTTGAACAATGTGGATTTAGATTCTGCTTCTTTTAAACCGATAAAGAAAGTGAATGTCACTTCACTCAGAGGTCTTTCCTTAAACAAAATGCACAATGTATTTTCTCTCACTTAGCTCTTTCCAGTAGAGAAATGTGCTGCCTTCTTAACAAGTATGTAAGTTAGAAGAAGACTTTTGGGAAAAGATCAAACTCAATAAAGCCCTTTTTCTTAAAAGATATCTTTTCCACAGACACACTTTATGAAACTGTTGAAAACAATTGCAATTGCTTAAAAACAAAATTCAGAAAAGGGTTTTTAACGTAAAACACTCCACTTCTGTTTGCAGTTTAAATTTTAATCCACAGGAGCCATTGTAAGCTAAGGCCCAAAGATTCGCAGCTTTCGCCATGTATTTGGAACTGAAGCTCTTTCCTATTCTTTCTTCACCTGGGCTGAAGGTGGGACAGGAGTGTTGAGTTTTACAAACATTTCCTTTTCAATTCCACAAATTGTATTTACTTAAAATGAAACACCGATTATCTGGCTAATTCTCTTAGTACCTCATTTACAATTACATCCTAACACGTAAAGGAGATGCAACCCATCTGCTTTTCATCTTGCAGTTTTACTTCCAGCAACAAACACCACTTAGAATAGAAGGGGGCAGATGCACCCTAACAAACGCAGCGCTTAATGTAATGCTCTCCTACATTCATATTTATAGCAGATACTCTATTAACCATAAGTCGTGTGTTGGTTTTTTTTTAATAAAAAATGCTAGCGTATTTTTTGCAGCATCTTTTTAAAAGGAGTTCATTATCTCACCAGGATTTTTTAGAACGTCTAAGACGCTTCCTTCCTTTAAGACGTGGGCAGTGGTGAAGGGACCACCAGCAAAATCTTTGACCTCCTCTTTCTGTGTGTTGATGTTGGTTGAGGTGGTGGTGTCTTTTGAAACAAAAGAAAACAAAACCAGCTTTCACAATGTGACCTAGTTAGAGCAGATTATACTCACTTTTGTTAGAAACAAGAATTTCCAGCTTTCATGCTTCTCACATAAGAATCTTCACAAATTCTACTTACTTTGCAATGCTTTATGATTACAAGCAAAACAAAAAGCAACAAAACAAAACAAAAATTATAAAAGCAGATCTGTCACTGGAAAAATACTGCAGAAGTCCAACACTGCCTGGAATTGCTAGCATGCGCAGACAGGACAGATTGAAGATTTAATAAAGAAAAAAAGGAAAATCAGCACTTCAGATCTGAAGTGCTAAAGTTTCAGTTACCTAGGGTAAGAAAGGGCGTCACTGGAGTACCACTGGGTCCAGAAAGTTCTGCCGATTTTACAACGGGAACACTAAATGTAAACCCAATCTGCTATGAACAAGAGAGGTTTTTCAGATTCTCAAGCCACAGGAACTTCAATCGAATGCACACACAAAACCAAATCTGAAAGCTGCTCTTCACATTTGTAGCACGCATGCTGAATGACAAATTATAAGCCAGAAGCCTACATACTTTTCTCCATCAAGGCAGATTCTGCTTTAGTGTTCTGCAACAGCCTACTAAATGCCTAAGAAAAAAAGTCAAGCTCCTTTATTATTTTACTTACAGAAGACGTAGGTAGCACTTCTGCCTCAGTAGATTTCACAACTGGAGATGAAAACGCAAACTCAGGACTGCTAACAGTACTTGTTGGTTGTATCTGTATTTTCAAAAGAATTAAAGGTTTATATTTAAGAGCAACAACTACTTGAATTCACTACCCAACAGAAGTCCCGCAGTGACGTCGAAAAACCTGATGTTTGAGTTATTTTGCAGATAAAAGTAATAATAAAACACAGGGAAGTTTCCAAGTGGGTATAGGACAATATCTTCAAAACCAAATTCCAGAAACTGAGAGGAAAAGCTGGAGATGCTACTTAGGTCTAAATGCACGGAAAAGCAAGCCAGGAAGCTGAAGAACGGCAAACTCAGCCCAATGATACTCCAAGAACTTCAGCAAACACCTCAACATGTTAAAGCAGCTGTCTACTTCAAACCGTACAAAAAATATTTCAAGTACTCTGGAACAGATTAATGTTTATTTTATTGCAATAATATGCCAATTATTGCACCCTAGGCTCATTCTATGTGAGGCTTATATGACCACGTTACCTCTAATTTAATAACTTAAATAAAGTTGTGGTTTAACCATTGCAGGCAACTAAGCACCACACAGCCACTCGCTCACTCCCTCCAAGTGGAACAGGGAAAAGAACTGGAAATAAAGAAGTAAAGTTGTTAAATTTGAGGTAGCATTAATGACTCATCGCATGTAATGGCTACCTGGAAAGACAAATGCCATAACCCTGTACATACTCCCCACTCCTTCCCCTTCTTTCCCCCAGCATTTATTGCTGAGCACGATGCTAAATGGTGTGGAATATCCCTTCGGTCCTCTGGGCTCCGCTGTCCTGGCTGAGTGCCCTCCCAGCCTCTTGTGCATCCCCGACCTCCTCGCTGGCAGGGCAGCGTGAGACACAGAAAAGGACTTGTCACTGTGTAAGCACTGCTCAGCAACAGCTAAATCACCAGTGCCTTACCAACACTGTTTTGCTCACAAATCTGCAACACAGCATCATCTAGCATCATCTACTACGAAGAAAATTAACTCTACCCCTGCCAAAACCACTATAAATAACGTGGCATAAAGTCCACACCCCCCTTCCCCCGCAGACTTCCACAGCATTTGAAGCAGTTATACAATCACGTTAAATGGGAGTTGGCAGGCTCTAAGACTGAGAGAAGCAGAATCAAAACATTTATGCCTTTTTCCCCAAACTGGCATACAACCCCAATTCATTCAGCTGCGTAGAAACTAATATTTGTTAGTTTCATGAGCACCACAGAAAAAGTCAACTCGCAATAAAGCAGTATACTCATTGTAAACATTATTTATAGCATAAAGATTTACCTTGCCCGCCGCCGTCGCTGCTGCATCTGCCATGCCTGCCGCCTCCGTTGAATTTGCCACGCTTGTCGTTGCCGCTGTTGACTTTGCCTTGTCCTTTGTCATCAGCAGATATGGCATGCCCGCCGCCATTATTGGATATGTCAAGCCTGAGGGCACTGTTGAACACGTTATGCCCGACGTCGCCGTTGTATATATCATGTCCTCCACCTCCTCCTCTGATAGATCTGTCAAGTCCTCCACCTCCGATGGATCTATCATGCCCTCCACCTCTGATGGATCTGTCATGCCCTCCACCTCTGATAGATTTGCCATGCCCGTCGCAGCTGCTGGAGTTGCCGTGCTCATTGCTGCTGTTGAAACAGCGCTCGGTGACGCTGAGACAGCGCTACTACCAACGAAACTAGAATTGAACTGAGGCAGCGATGCAGCACTGATGGGTAGGGGTATGTTCGGTAGCACTGGTTCCTCCACTTCCTAAAGTTGCAAATTTTAATTTTTCTTATACAAGACATACTACTTTCTCACCCCATCGCACCCAATTTATTAACAAAATTAAATAGAACAAAAATCCATACAAATTAAGAGAAAGCAAGTTTCCAGAAGAAATCCCGATCTCCCCACCTCTGTCTACCACGTCATTTTAATTTATGGCAGGCCTGCTTCCACATTATACTCTATTCAACAACTGTACAGCAAGAACACTGAAAGTTAACTCAAAACCTGTGCAGAACAGAGACGCACAGATCACATTTTTTTTCTTTCTTTTCTATACTTTAGTCATCAAAGCTCTGGAGAAGCATCATCCTTTCTAACTACCCTCGCATGGCTTCAATTAAGAGTACACTCTCAAGACAAGTGAGAAAGTGTTCCTCTTGCAAAATTAGGCAGGATAGCTGCCAAAGTTTCTAAAGTCATTACAGCAGGGAACGTGGAAAAAGGTAATGTTTAAAGAAGCAGGTAGGTTCAACAACCAAACTAAACACAAAAAGCACCAAAGAAAGTCAGACTAACAGCACTGAAGATTGTGTTCTGGTAAATACAGTCTATACCATGTATCAGGATGCAAATATAAAAATCAGAAGAGAGCCTCTTAACAACTTCAATTTTCATCCCTGCCACTTACTTTATTTGATTACTAAGATTGGATGAGTTATGTTTTAAATGGCATAGAAAATCTGACCAAAATTTGTACAGTACTATCATGATCTACTTAGAAATGACTAGGCAGGGATGTAAGTTGGTGCTACTGATATTCAGTGCATCCTGTAGCTTACATCTGTTTCACAGTTTTGATTTGAAAAGTTTATGGAACTTTTGATATTTGGACCATTATTTTATTTGCGTTACAGGAATAAACAACAGTGTTTACGATTTCTTTATATTGCATCATCCAGAAGTCCCATTTAATGATTTGAAACTTAAATTAACTTAAATACTTAATATTAACTTAATATTAATTAAATACTTAATGTTAACATAAATACTTAAATTAACTTACAGGCAGCTTATATAACATCCAATAAAAGAAAAAATAATCTGAATATTCATGGTCATAGTTTTATGGAATAGATTTTTCCTATTAAAATGAGAAAAAAACTCTCTCACAATGAGTTGGGTGAGTATCAAAAACTGAGTCATCGTTAGCAGACATGCAGAATGCTCTCTTCTACTACTCTTTTTCACACTCTTGGCCTGTATCTTTCTGTACGACTTAAATATGAAACCAAAAATTAAGCTTTTTTTTTTCTTTTTATACTTGGCACTCGTTTCAAGTATCATTCCTGTAGAAAAACTATACAAACCTTCACCAAAACATTACTTCTCTTCTTAGGACTCATTCATTCAATTGCTAACGAGAAATGTTATAGTTTGAAGAATCTCCAAGGTAAGAGAATTAAAAATTTCAAAATTACATAAGCAAAGTTCAGGTATTCAAACACAGGAAATCAATTGGAGCCTGCTCTGAAACCCACAAGAAAACAAAAACAATGCAAAAATAAAGCGGTATTGTTATAATTTACTATGATGCAATAAAACTGACACACTTAGCTAGTTACTTCAGTAAGCTCAGTGACAGCAATTAATTTAAGAGTCACTTACCTGTTCTTGTACAGCTCTTGATAAATAGTGTATTCCTCTTTCCCTTCTCATTTTGCCACCTCCGCTACTCACTCCTGAAGACAGACCATTGGACGCAGCAGTACTGAATTTGTAGCTGGTCACATTGCTAGCACACGACAGTACAGAAGTTGGGGGAAACAAGAGAAAAAAAAATTACCAGCCAAATTTTTTTTTCAAGATATTAGAGCTGTTATTAGTCCTAGAATTGAAACCTGCTGATCAGAAAAAAACTAAAGCTGTCTCACAAGTTGCTAAACGCTGGTAAATACTTGATGTTCTAAATAGGAAAAACTTTATTAACAGCAGCAATGAAAAGGACATACATAAGTGCACCGTTCACACGGGAACAATGACTAAGCCAGAAGACCTGAAATAGAAGAGCTGATTTAGATTGTTATTTTCCAGTGCTTCCTTTAAATAGGACTGGTTCTCTGATTCTGCGATGCACGTGTATCTTTTGCAGGGATATAAAAGAACAGCTCACAAAAATACAGAAAGAGTGCACATATGCACACATACACATGGGAAACACTGCCAACAGCTCTGATAGAATAGGGACGCCTTAGACTTGTGTGGCAAGGTAATATGGCCTAAGCTTCAGAAGCAGCTCTGGCTTTCATGTGGCCATCAGCAGGAACAGCAGAGGTGTTTGGGTATGCCAACATTCCAGAAGTCTTTTCAGACATGAATACAGATCCCTTTTGTAAGGCATACAAAGGCGTTTTTCTGGTACTTAAAAAAGCCTAGCTCAAAACCAGAAAGATATCCTAATCCAAGAGCAAATGGGGAAAAAATAACCCAAACCAGAAGTGGAATAGGGAATAACTCTAACAAAAGTACTATGGCAAGAAAATGAAGTATGCCTGGAAAAACTGTGACCTCAAAGCTTATCTTGCAGCCAATCAGTCAGTCAGTACAAAAGTGCATTAGATCGCACTGGAAGACACCAGGTCAAACTCCCACAATACTGAGGAGGAGAACTGGTCTAAACTTGTCAAATACTTGACAACAGCCTGCTTAGCACTGTAACTGCATAGAGGAAGACAGATCCCTAAGGCAGATGCTCAGACTTTTCTCTAATCCAAACTGTCAATCCATTAGAATTCTGAAAAAAGTCTTACATCAAAATAGATCTTCATTCAGACAACTATCGCTTGCCCATAACAGCCCATATTCCTCTTTCTGTTAACACCTGTGAGCTTCAAGGGGGCAAAGACAGTTGTCAGCCTTCAAGCAAGTCTAATCTACAATTGGACTCAGGATATAAAATATATATATATATACACACACACGCATAAATATATAGCATTGGTGGGCCAGAGATTTACTGAGTATTCCAACTCAACTGTCCAAAGGGACTCTTGCCAGCAGATCAGTGTGGTGCTCCTGCTCCAGAACATGGCACCCAACAGAGACCAGCATCACAAAAAACACTACCACCACTACCTACTCTACAAACAAAAGGTAGGGCACTGCAATAAACTTTGTGAACGAAATCAAAAGCAGTGTGAGTTTTCTGTATCTCCTTCCTAAATGGAGAAGTAGAAAGGAGTTCTAACAAAGACAATTTAGAACAGTTTGAAAAAAACATAATTAAAACCCAGCACCTGATTGCACCTGTACCAGAACCTTAAAGCCAGTCGCTTCCACCCCTAAAAAGGTGGTTGTTGTGAAGTCCAACTTTTAGATGCCAAAACAAAGTGTTGAGTTCTTTCTGCAAGCCAAAGAATGCCCATGGTCACCTAAGAATTGCTTGGCAGATGAGCATAGAGTCAACAAAATTCCCTGCTACTGTTCTTTGAAAAGAGCGACTCCCTAAAAACCGAGTGCAAAGTCCCTTAACTCAAGCATTATTACCCAAAACACCATTTGCCCAGAAGGAAAAGCCATCAATATTATCTGGAGGATAACTCATTTGACCTAAACCAAGAAAGCAGTGTAACACAAAGCAGTCTCCTCAAGAAGAAATTCAATTAATTCTGCTGGATTTTTTTTATTTTAGAGATGAGTTAGCATTTGGCCTCAAATGATTCTAAAGAACACATGGTCTTCATGTGAACTCAAAGCAGACAATTAACTTCATCATGAAAGGAGTATTAAAAAAAAGAATAATAAATCATAAATCTTCCTCCATGTTTTTGCTTAAAAAATAAAGAAAAAAACACATCAATAAACATCCTCCTGAACTGTAACTCACTTCCCCTACTTCACCTTCTAAAGAATGCTTCAGAAAGAATCATCCCATTAGGACAGAGCTTTCAAACTGCAAGCAATTAAATAGCTAAAACTAATAGCTTTTCCCCTAGGGAACATTAAGAGGGACAAATTATTTTGTTATAAGTAAACTGAGTTATAAACCATGAAATATCTGTCAAAGCAAAATTTGTAACGCTACAGATTTAGTTAAACTACAAAATGAGCCATATTTCCTGTAGAAGGAAAAAATAAGGCCTCCAATAGCAAAGATCCTTTCTGTGGATACAGCATTATAACGTGCCTCGTTTCCCATCTTCGTATCCTTCTCAGAAGATAAACTTGGGATAAAAAGTGGTGTATCAGTACTTTTATTCTTGCTCGTCTTCCTTCCTTTCACAAAAACAACAATTTTCTCAAAGTTATATTGATCTTCAAACACAATCCAGACTTTGCAGCTGCCTCAAAATACAAAATTTTCATTGGATTTCCCATTCCTTTTACTGAGAACTGTCACCACCTTTCAGGTGCAGACCGTACTGAAAAAGGAGATTTCTTTCTTTCTTCAAGTAAGTTTTAAATTAATAGATGTCATACCTTTCAGATGGTTCTGCTCGCTGTTCTGCAGGCAAAGTCTTCTCTCTCATCCCCTGCAAGTTAAGTTTAGTTCAAGACTTAGCTGAATATGTACAGAATACACAAAGTACCAACAACCACTTCATGTGTTTTTTTGTGGTTTTTATTTTATTTATTTATTTTTAATTTTATAGCCCTGAATACACCTCACCTACTTAACGTTGTTCCCTAATTCAGCATTGTGGGTACAGTTCAGTTAAATTTTGGGGCTAAAGTAAGCATCACTGCTTCACTCAGCATTGAGGACAAACTGATAGAACACTAAATCAAATTTGTCAAATCCTCTAACAAAGAAAGTAATTATTTTAAACAAAATGACAAAAATTGTGTGTGTGGGGGGGAGAGTTTTCATCAAAACTTGTGTTTGCCAACCCCGTAAAAGGGACATACTTTTCTGTTTTCTATCATTTATCAACAAACAAGAAAAAAAAAAACTCTACCCCCCTAAAAACTAAGCAGTTGCTGCTACATTCATTTTAGAACTTTACCAAATGGAGATTGTGCTGGCTAAACAATACAGAGATTGAAAGAGTTAAAAGCAATAAGCAACCAGTATTACTGTCCACTTTGATTTCCAGCCTAAGAAGCCCATACACTTAACAAGTGGTCATTTGTACACTCAGACTGATACTGGAAACACAGACGTTTTCGCAGAAAGAGATGCCCATTTAATTTTATGGAAAATTTATCAGACTCCATCTACTCCAAAGCAATCAAAACCGATAACTCAGCACATTGTCAGAACTCTCACTTGGAGCACATAGCTCACCTGGAATAGTTTACACAGAACACGAGCATGTTTCATCAGTGACAGCTTTGTGTACATGAGAATATAAAAGGAAAACATTTCTGTCTTTTAGCACATCATGACATCGTGAAAACAACCACAAGACACTGAGTGTTCCAAAAACAGAATTAAATCCATAAAAGCTCAATCTATTTCACAATGGTTCCCACTGCCTTAAAGCTCGCCTCAAACATACTATCAGTACTTTTTGCAAAGATAGGATAACAATTGGTTTGAGAAACATTCCAAGACTGGAAAAAAAAAACAGGCACATAAGGACTCAAAAATGTACTCACTTGGAACTTTGTGTCTCCTCTCTGGCAAATTTTGCTGGACTGAGTAGTTGAAGTCGGTGATGGTTCAGAATACCGCGTATAACGCATCGGCTGACGGTTTACTGTTGGTGTCACAAGTCTCTTAACAGGTGGAGGCTGGAATGCATTCTGGGATTCCAGCTTTGAAAGGGAAACAGCAATCAATTTATCCTTATGTCCACCCAAATTAATTCCAATATTTATTGATGAAAACAAATTACAGAACTATAAACCTCCCCCCATCGGTCTTGGCACTCAGTGAATACAATTTGAAAATTCTGAAGACAGTTCAACTTGTAGAGGGAAATCACCAGAAAACCAGTAACGAAATCCATAATGCTATATATCAGTAGCCAAAGTCTGACTGAATTCCGTTTCAAAATTTGGCAGTTAGCTTCATAGACAAAATAATTCATGCTACCATAATTAAAATAATCCATGTTCCTAGAATATGCTCCTATCTTTTCCTCTGCCCACACTGTGATTTTTTTTTTTTAGTAGCTTAATTCATTAATTTAACATTTGAAGTGTTAAGCAACTAATTATACAGGCTTCTGGGCTTCACATCCCCTACATTTTCCCCCTTCAAAGTTACACAAACAATAGAACACACTCAAAAAAAACAACTTGTCAGTCTTACAATAATCTCATTCATTAAAATATGATCCAATGCTTTACATGTGCATTAGATGCACTTCAAGTAGTGGGTTTGACTTCCCTTTTCAAAGCATTTTCACAGACCAGAGTTAATTTTTAACACAGACCACTGCGTGTTCTGCAAAACTGACTTAACTGAACTGTCAGACAGAAAACAAACCCTAAAGGCTACAAGATTTACCGATGGCTCCGCCTGCGGTCTTAAGGATCAGAAAATACAGTCTTAGGAAGCATGCTATTGTTCAAATCAATACCAACAGGAAATCGTTTACACCGCAGCTTTAATTTCACAGTATCTCCCAGCTCTTAGTAATAGGATTCACACTCTCTCTAAAGTATACAAAAATACATCTTTCTAAAAAATATTACATTCAGTTTGAAACCTTGAATAAGACATGTTTTATGTAAGTTCACAAATCTACTTCGAGTGAACGACGGTTCATTGCTGGTTTTAAAGGTAAAAAAGAAAAATATTAATTCCCCCAGTTAGGCATTCAATACACCAAGAGCTATTCTGCCTGGTACAGTTCCTTGAAATAAGAAAAATACCACATCACTGCTACCCACTGCAGAAGTTTAGCCCGAGTGCACAAGTGTTCCGTCAACCGCATGTTCACTTTAGCAGGAAAACACACGATCGTCTCCTCAGCAAATAATTGCTTCTCATCACGGGCTACCCTTCTCCCGCCACCATTATGAATTCTAGTATTATGAATAGACAATCTATCTCCTTTCACCCACTGACAGCTGCGTGCAACATTCATTTAGTGGCTGACAATTTCAGGCTCTCTGTTGCAAATCTGGCAGATCTTTCTTAATGCCTTATCACAGGTGTATTGCTATAATATAACTGAGAATTCACACCAGATTTGGTTTTAGTTATTTGGATAATATTTATGATATACTTCACTTCTCCATGCCCTTGTAATTTGGCAGATGGTGAAAAGATGGTCCAGGAAATCTGAGATGTTTGTAAACTCTGAAGTGATTGTAAACTTAATTATACATCCATCCAGTCAAGGAATTAGCACAGAAACTTCTTGAGACACTGTCCCTTTTCTCATTAGAACAGAAGATGAAAAGTTTGCACATCTTGTTATTTCCTTCAGTCACCTGATCTTCAAGTGGTCATTTAAGGGTTTTGCAATTTAATAAGCCCAAGAATACCCCTAACTAAAGTCATCAAAAAAAGATGACTAGTTTTCATTTTTTAAAGAAAATGAAAGGAAATCATGCTTTACCACAGCATTATCACCAGTTCTGTGCTACCTCCAAATAGGAATTTAGGAGCGTTAAGATTTATAGCGTCAGAAAAGAAAAAGAAAAAAAAAAACCTCTACCCCCCTAAAAACTAAGCAGTTGCTGCTACATTCATTTTAGAACTTTACCAAATGGAGATTGTGCTGGCTAAACAATACAGAGATTGAAAGAGTTAAAAGCAATAAGCAACCAGTATTACTGTCCACTTTGATTTCCAGCCTAAGAAGCCCATACACTTAACAAGTGGTCATTTGTACACTCAGACTGATACTGGAAACACAGATGTTTTCGCAGAAAGAGATGCCCATTTAATTTTATGGAAAATTTATCAGACTCCAACGATGGTTCATCGCTGGTTTTAAAGGTAAAAATGAAAAATATTAATTCCCCCAGTTAGGCATTTAATACACCAAGAGCTATTGTGCCTGGTACAGTTTTGCAATTTAATGATACCCCTAACTAAAGTCATCAAAAAAAGATGACTAGTTTTCATTTTTTAAACAAAATGAAAGGAAATCATGCTTTACCACAGCATTCTCACCAGTTCTGTGCTACCTCCAAATAGGAATTTAGGAGCGTAAGATTTATAGCGTCGGAAATTAACAATTTTCCTCCTCTTTACTTTGAATGGTGATAAAAAGCAGAAAAATTAGTTTTCTGTGCCCGAATGAACACGGAAGTCTGTACAAAGTCTATATGACCACTCAAGCAGTATTTTTCTATTTGTGATCATTTCTTCAAGAGAAAACTTGCCTCAAGAGGAATTTTAATATGCAGCTTCACCCCAAGTTGGGGGACAAGATAAAACGACTTGGTGTGTTCTAGAGCTGTTGCTCTCAACTTACAAAGATAACATAATTCTTAACCTGAGTAATCTTCACAGCCCATCATCTACTGTGGATACATGCCAATATTAACTTGATTTGATGTCTATGTCGTCACTGAGGTTTGAGAAAATTTTTCTAATAGTGATAAAGCATTGAAAAAGTTATCTACCTCAGCTTAAGACATTATTGGTTCTTACCTTTCTTCGTTTGGACTGGAAGTCAGTAATATCCGGTTTATCTATGTCCGGAGGCTGAGGGAAAAAACAAAGCATAAATATTAGAGGGCAATTTTTTTCTCCTGAGAGAGAGGGTTCCCTGCAACAAAAATGTGGGGGTTCATGGTCAACTTACACAACACAGCGGCAAAAGAGATGTCATTCTTTTAGCATCCTGTTGAAAAAACAGCGCAATAAATTAAACCGGCCACAACGTAAGGAAGAATAGTTTTATCTTTATCCTTTGATGGCACATTTACTAAGTTTTATAAACACATGAAGCAAAAACAGATTAAAAGAAGTGCTATTTACCAACAAAGGGCTTGACAGCTTCTCCATTGCCTCCAAGATGCGCCGTGCTGAGGTACTTAAGGTAGCGTGGGACCACACAGTTTCTTGTCCAGCTTTCGCTCTCTTTTGTGCCTGAAAAATTAGCATTTTAAGTGTTACAATGGTCAATTCTGAGCTAAAGAGGCATGTATTTTACGTCCCAAGGCTACACTGATGATACAATCAATATATTCTGATGACAGAGAAAAATGCAGTCACTGGGAGCTTAAGCCATAAAGAAGAGAATACATTCGGAGTTTAATGAAGTTTACCTTGGGCCTCAGTGCATCTTGCACGTGCTTGTTGCACGAGCAATAAAAGAACTCCGTACTTGTAAAAGGTCAAGACGGATGATGCTAGGACTGCTAAGGCCTCCGAAGCAGTAATCAGGGAAACAGAACTCAAGAAAAGGCTTGTGGTACAGAAAGCATTTTCAGTAACAACACAGACCTCAGAGTTTCACGATGGTCTAAGTGTACCATCTTAAAATCAGTGTATACAATCATAACCAGGAACTAGTTTTACTTCTCTCTTGCTTCCTCCCTTCCCCCAAGATTAAAGTTGGCTGCAAATCTTTGTCTTAAAAGATAAAGATCTGATTTAAACTGTAACAGATCTAAACATTACACTGAAAAAGTAAACTGTTTATTTGCACCACCCAACTTCAAATATCAGTCAAAAACTTCCTTTGGTGTGACTTTTTTTCTTCCCAGGTTAAACCCCTCAAATAACCACACTGTGCTTATCACACGATGTGAAGACAGGAAGCAGACCACGCAGCGTGTAAAAACACAAGTGAGACTCACAGAACCACAGAATGGTTAAGGTTGGAAGTGACCTCTAGAGATCGCCTGGTCTACCCCCCCGCTCAAGCAGGGCCACCCCGAGCAGGCTGCCCAGGACCATGTCAAGTCAGCTCTTGAAGACCTCCAAAGAGGGAGACTCCACAGCCTCTCCGGGCAACCTGTGCCAGGGCTCCATCACCCGCACAGTGCAAAAGCATTTCCTGATGCTCAGACAGAGCCTCACGTTTCAGTTTGTGCCTGTTGCCTCTTGACCTGGCACTGGGCACCGCTGAAAACACAATGGCTCTCTATGCTCTTTGCACCATCCATTCAGGTATTTATATACACCAATAAGATCCCCCCAAACCTCCTCTCCTCCATGCTAAACAGGCCCAGCAGTCCCTGCCTCTCCTCAGAGGAGAGGTGCTCCCAGTCCCTTGATCTTCTTGGTGGCCCTTCGCTGGACTCTCTAGTACCTTGCTGTCATTCACAGCAAGCAGCAAGAAGCAAGCTACTCTCTCCTTTAAAAGCCTAGTATTTTGGTTCCTCTTTTTACCATAATGCAGTAAGATTGTAAAAAACAAAAATAGCCGACCAAAGAGGGTTCCCAGCTTTGCACCACAAGGTTTCAAGGTTTCCCGTAAGTGAGGTACTTGTACTGCCCTTTTTCCGTTGCACAAATGGACTGTCAGAACAGAGCCAGCAAACCCGCGTTTTCATTTTCTTCAAATTCCTTTTGATTTATCGATAAAAGTCACTTTCATTTAAATACATTCCTACCAAACCTGATTTGACTTTCCTTTTCGATTCAGCTCTAGCTAATCAGAGTTGTCAGCAGTTTTTATTTGCTATTTCCAAGAACTCTTGGGGGCAAATAACTCTCTCCAAGAACTATATGAATCGTTCAAAACAGAAAGCATGTTACTGCTTATCTTGGGACTGCATTTAGTCCTGCATGCCTCTGTGTACCAGAAGAACAAAGGATCAGCAAAGTTGATTTTAGATATTTTCAAAGACTGCAGGTTTATACAACATATCCATAGCATGAATGTAGGCATGCTTGGAAAAGAAGATCCACAGATAAATATTAGCCAGGTTTGACTACTGTAGCTTTTGCTACCATAAACACAAGTTTTCAAAGTTATGCTGTCATTGGCTTTTTTGCATCAAGTTATTTTAACGTAATGTAGTCAGAGGCAGACAATGGCACTTAAATGGAATTTTTTGAAAGACCTAAAAACAGAGGAAACCCCAACTACCAACAACTAGCCCAAACTGTCATTCTTGTTCTTTCTGACAAGTATTACCTGTGGTAAAAACTGTCATTAAAGAATTTAAACAGAAATCAATCTCAGACGTCTATTTTTGTAGACCAAGAGGGCAGAAGAGCAACTGTTACCACATATTCAGCTCCCTGCTCAAAGCTCCTTTGGCAGTGCTGCTTTTTTTATTTCCATCACTATTTCCCACTACACTACTTTTCTCATACCTGATAAGGTTCCGTCTTTGGCTGCCTTGATCTTACAGCTGCACCACCGGCATAGGCCGTCTTTCCGGGGTAAAATGGAGAAAACCCAAGCTGGTTTTGCTTAAAAACAGACGTGCTTCCACGTACCTACGGAAACACAGTATGAGAAGTGGATAGAAAAACAGGTACACATTCAAACTGATTAAAAGAAATACTGTGCAGTACTTACAGGACACAGTCCTCCAAAAACAAATAAACTGAAGGCAGGTTTCTTAGAGCTAGCTGCAGAATGCTGCGAGAGGGAATGAGTTCTTTCAGCTTCTGTGGGCCAGAGCAGTGACGATGAAGTATTTTTTAAAACTGCAACATCTGCCAAAATGACGTATGCTAGATGTAAATGCCTCTCGTACGTACAGAACTTTAACAATAAAGATCACACTAATTCAAGTTCTTCAATACAGAAAAATAAGCATGACTTCAGCTTCTTTAAATAGATCAACTTCACGTACAGACTGAAAACCAAGTATCACCTACAAACTTGAAAACTGTTCACAGAGCTGCAAGTAGTTTTCACCAATCTTACCAAGTTAATACTGTGCTTCCAATGCAGATATTTTTTTCCTTCAGGCTAAGATAAAAGAGGACCGCATAAACATCAGTGCATTTGTACGGACAAAGCTTTTTTCTGTGTTGGTAAAAGGCTGGAGGCCAGCACAGATCATAATCGCACAGGTTTTAAACCTGGAAGATTCCCCAAAGGCTGCTCTAAGAGTTAACGATCTTCTGCCCATGTATGTTTTACGAAGACACACCAGAAAGTTCTAGTGCACTCAGGTTATATTGCTAAAGCCCAGCAACTCTACTCTCAGCTGTACAAAAGTTCTCTGGAAAACCTGCTGAGCACACGTCAGTCCCTGTCTATATGGGGGACTAGAAAAAGCTGCAAACCTGCTGTTCGCCCTTTCAGCGAGAAGACCTACGTACCAACCTACATCGACACGATGCTTATTTTTTATTTTAAAATGGTGTGCTTTCCTCAATGAATTTGGCAAAAGACATGAAAGTATTGACAGCTGAAGCCTTCTACCAAGAAAGGTCAAAAAACAGCCTATAGCTTATGTCAGAGTAGTTTCTTTATCTTCTCTTGCTGAAACACAGGAAAACATCTCGTGTTCCTATTTGTCACCTGCACTTATTCACATTTAACCAGCTGTCTGTTAGATATTCTGAGTCACTCTTCCTTCTAGACAATCAGCCTAGTTGTCAAGTTACGGCAAGTCAGCCTGATTTCCTACCGTCCCAGTTCAAAATTTACATATAACCTAGCTGAATGCGTATATTTCAGCATTGACTCTTTCTAACATCAGGGTATCATAAACGTATTCCAAAGCACGCTTCTATTAAAAAGGTGATAGGATTATATACTTCTAAAACACTAAAAATTCAATTTAATTCTCGCATCCAAAGTTGACATTCACCTATTTTATTTACTAAGGTGATGTGGAATATTAAAGAATGCAAGGTACTTCACATTAAAAAAAAAGTCAATTAAACAGAGAACACAAAAATCACCTTCATCAGATGCTCTAGAGGAGGAATCACTGGTTGTTGAGATGTTATCATCGTCTTGTTGAGAGGTAGAATCTTCTATTTCTTTTATGAAGGACAGCCTAGGACTGCCAATGCCAAATATAGAAGATGTCGAGGGCTGACAAGGTGGGACAGGAGAATCCAGCATGGTATAATTCAGACGGCTCCGATGAAGAGAGGGCCTTGTTAACACAACTGGGAAGTTCAGTGCTGATCTACTTGTGGATGGTTCTAGACAAGAACAGGGAGATAATTAGCTTTGCTATAGACAAGCTCACAGAAGCCAAAACCTGTTTCCTATCGACAGCCATGCTATTGCCAAGTTCTAAGCGCAAAAAGAGAGAAGCCAAATTTAACTTCTTCCTCACCCAGATACGGTTGCATCTAACTGTCTGGCTACAACAACAACACTGCTTGCGATACACAGTATTAATGTTGCATCCAGAAGTAGTTAACTATGAGGTTTTACAACACCACATTCTGACCCCGTGCTCAAATGCTCTAACGCTGACTTGGCCGTTCACTAAATCAAACATATATACTCCTTCTCCCATGTACAGCTTGCAATAAGCTTTACAAAATTTGAGATTACACGGTAAATTACAGATAACACTGCAGCTTCCATAATATTGGAACAAAGGTTATATTAATCTGAATACACAACATGAAAATGAACGTTTGCAGTACTTTTTTCCCAAGTTCTTCCATATCAGCTCACGTTAGAGGCAAAACATCATCTCCTACCCATTAACTATTGGGATTTTGACCCAAGGGACAAGGATGTTGACCCAAGTAACCAGATGAGCATTTTTCCCTCTTGAAGCAAAGGGTCTGCAAACAATGCCAGTGGCCTGGAATAGGTGGCCTTGAAGTCTATCTTGCTAAAAAAAATCTTATTCTTAAGCATAGTAAGCGACACCCACGGACAGCAACATAAGCTGCAAAAGGTTCCAGGGTGTCCACCTGCTCCTGATCTCCTGGAGTTAGCAAGCTTGCAGTGCAGCTGTTCTTACTGAAAGCTCCTTTCACGCAGTTACATAGGAAAGCCAACATGTGTTCCTCAGTCACGAAGACCTTCTCTATTCTTTTCTCCAAACTCATTCCCAAGCTACAGCTACACAGAAAGCCATCAATCTCCTTGTTTACAATTAGATGAGATTGGAGGCAAAGATATTTCCTCCTTATTTTTTGATTCTGCCAACAACAGAAGCAACTGACTTTCCACATTATCTATGGTTACCTACGCACGCTCAGACAAAACTTCTTCACTTATTAAAAGCTGACTTCCCCAAAACAGCTAATTTAAGAGAAACTCAAATAAGAATAGATGCAAATTTATACAACAGGACTACAGGAACAGTGAGAGGCACTGGATATAAGACAAATTAATCTTTCATGAGGTAAAGGAGTTGCAAACCTCGTTGCCAACGGTCCAAATACCTTTTCAAAGACACCCCCTCCCCCCGCGTAGACCTTAAAGTTATTGAATATTTTAAGGATAATAATCTCATAAACCACATCCGTGCACAAGTTCCCCAGTTCACCATCAAGTTAACGAGGAACTTTACTAAATTGATCAAAGCCCAAAACAAAAAAAAAACAAAACAAAACAAACAAAGTCGGGACACGAGACGGAATTTTCCTCTGCCATTCTAGCATCTAGTCTTTTGTTTCGAAGACTGCAAAACAAATTAATTTTTTTAATTGCCTTAGGCAATTAGACAGATTTTCATTCCATATCTTTTAAAAGATGGAAAATGCAACCCAGCACACTTGCAAATGACTTATTTTCAGCATTTAGCACCTGGCTAATAGAGTACCTAAAGTTAACTGATGCCTTCCAAGAGCATAAGATGTATGCTTCGTAACTGTGTATACAGTTTAAAGCTAAGACGGTTTCACAAACAGTTGTTTTGACTTTTTTTGGGTTTTTTTCATTCTGTCAAAACCCTCATTCCAATTTCCTTTTGAAATTCAGATTCAAAACTAGAAATCTGTGAATAAATACAGATGGCCAGAATTCCAAATGATTTTTCACATACCTCGTCTACTAATTCCTGCTGGTTCAGGCGTGAATCTCTCATCGATTATGGTATCTTCATCTGAATAATCGTGGTGATAGTTTACCGGAGTCTCCTCCTGGTTTGCAGATTCATTTCTGTCTACACACTCCTCCTCACGCTTATTGAAATACTTCTGCAGCCAGGCCGGTACAATATTTTTCACCGTTTCTGTCATTCTGCTAATTATTCCCTGCTTGAAAGAAAAAACACTTGTTTAATTACAGAAACGCAGTCAACAGCATATGCTGCGATACCACCTTCCACGGACCTTGAAGACAGATATTATACAGCAAATATTCAGAAGACGACGACGAGGTTGATCCCTGGCATAGGATCGCTACACTTCTGGTAAACCTAAAATTCACCTAAGATTGATTTACAACTACCTATCACTTTCTGCACTTCCAAGTGACCTTGGCAAGGTTCAAAGTTTTGAAACCTCTGCCAAAATTCACCAGCAGGTCGTCAATCTGCAAGGCTATCAGGAAACTCTACGCCTGAACAGCTCCTGACCTACAGACTTGTTCCAGGACTCTTCCTCTTCGCACCCTCCCGTGAAAACCAACTAAACCAGAAGTTCAGCAATTATCTACTGCGACAGTCAGGACCATACTACCCATTAAAATCAGTGAATCTAAATATTTTCAATTTTAGTAATGCTGAATTGCAGTGACTATACGCACAAAAAACAGTTCTGCTCTCAACAGTCAGGCTAACCCAGAAGATGTCCTGCAAGAAACACAGCTATAGCTATAGCACCAGCACCTCCTCTTGCAAGAGCCTTCTAAAGCTGTTGCTGTATTTTGTAGAAGACTGACTCTGCGGCATACATCGGGTACGATCGGAGAATTCCCACCTGACCGAAAGCCCCAGGAACTACGGTTAAATAAAAGATAAATTAATATAAATGAATATAATTAATAATAAAAATTAATAATAAAAATTAATATCCAGAAAGCTGACAATCATGAGCTAGGCATCCTGCTAATCATCCCTCCTGCAGGCAGGGGGAAAAAAAAAAGGTAAATTAGATCCAGGACTAGTTCCCAGGAACTTTGAAGCTGCTAACTATACTGTCTACAGTGCCCAGGCACCTTCAGAGCTTAATGGTAAGAGACAGAGGGTTTGGTGGGCTGTAATTAGGATCACAAGCACACAAAACACATCTATTTAAGTATTTCTAAGAATCGACTTATCGACTAAAGTTGTAGGGGGAAGGATGAGAAAAACAGCGGGGTAGGGATCAGAACCAGAGGTATAACCTCACAAAATCGCATCGGTCGCTTTCGTGCCTCCCCAACTGCATCACTGAGAGACAATTAACATTAAGCCACAGAACCTTCTGCAGAGTGGACATGATATTGAAGATAAACTGAAATTAATTGACAAATGCTCTAAGCAAGCTATCTGCTCAAAGCTCGTCCTTTTACGTTATGAACATTTGCACGATTCGTCTGGTTACAAAGCTAACTGCTATAATAAATGCACACATGTAACACCTATCAGTTTGTCTATTTATCAAATCATTAAAATTCTTCCCCGATAAGTTACTGTTAATTTGATCTGCGCTGGATGTGCAGCAGCCATTCTCTGTGCAGAATCCCCCAGATATCCCCACGCACGTGTTTGCTCTGGCACACTCTTTAAATAAACCTACTGGAAAACACGCAGAGATAACAGACAATGGAAAAGTTAGAAAACCATCTCCACTGATTATTTTCAATCCACGTGTAAGGTTTATCAGTTAGCTACACAGTGTCGGCACACGCAAGCTATGGCACTTTCAACATTAATGCACTGTTCAAGCCAGAGGTTTCAACGGTTGCTCTGTAAGCGTGGGGAATGTTTGCATTGCCCTTCCAGGCCAGCTTTAGATGGACAAGATTGATTGTCAATATGTGGTATAAGGGACTTGGCATTTCTGCAAGTGATAAAAACCTAATTGAGCAGCTATCCATGCGTAGCGCTCCCTTGGTTTTGCATATGATAATCAATCCCCTCAGCTACGTTGCTCATTTAATAGCGGAGAGGTTTTGGCTGAACAAACATGTGCAGAGGGCATCTCCAGAGCATCTCTCTGGGCGTCCTGACATTTCTTAGCAAAGAGCTGCTGGGAGGGATCTCGGCGCGTCCCCCCTCCAGCACGGGGATTTTCACACCCCGAATTGACGGACCGCTTTCACCGTCAACCTGCTGTACCCTACAGCACAAACGAGAAGCAAAGCCTGGCAGGTAACGTTCAGAGAATTGATGATGGGCTGAGGAGGGGTGCAGGGAGCGGGGAAAGCCCTGGGGGTGGCACTGGGGGTCCTGAGGGCAGCGGGCTGGGGGTGAAGGGGAGGGGGAGGAGGGGGGTAATGGGCTGGGTAGAGGGGTAAGGGGGTAAGTAAGGGGCTGAGGGGGTAACTGAGGGGGTTAGGAAGGGGCTGAGGGGGTAACTAAGGGGGTAACTAAGCCGTTGAGGGGGTAACTAAGGGGGTAACTAAGCGGTCGAGGGGGTAACTAAGGGGGTAAGGAGGTGGGTAGGGGGTAACTAAGGGGATAAAGGGGCGGGTAAGGTAAGGGGGTAAGTAAGGGGGTAACTGGTGGGCTGAGGGGGAAGGGCCCGCTGTGGGGGGGCCGCTCCTCACCCGCTTGCTCCTGGCACAGGGGGGCTTCGCGGCGCCCAAACGGTGGCGCCGCCTCTTCACCTTGCCGCCGGCCGCTCCTCCTCCTCCTCCTCCTCCTCCTCCTCCTCCTCCTGCTCCTCCTCCTCCTGATCGGGCTCCTGGGCTGCCGCCCGGCGCCCCGCCGCCACCGGCCCTGCCACCGCCGGCCATGCCGCTGCCGGTCGCGCCGCTACCGGTCGCGCCGCCCGAGGCCATACCGCCCCCCCCCCGCGTTCGGTGCCGTCACGGGGCCCCCCCGCCCCCCGCCGCCACGCGCCGCGGGGCCTGCCCTGCCCCTCGTGGGAATAAAAATGTTGTTTTTGCAGAGTTACGTTGTTTAAAGGTAAGGAATGGGGTATCGAGGTGTGCTTGCAGCGATAAGAACGCTTAGCAGGCGACCTTGTAAAATGCAGACAACCAGACTCCGTAGAACAATTCGGGGAAAATCACGGTGTTGAGTCAAGTCAGGTAAGTGAAGAACCATTACCGCTTCAACCAGTAAAAAAGTCGAAAGAAATTCGAAATTTAACAGGCCGGCAACTGAAGGCCATGCATTGTCTGGGAAGCATCAGACAGATTGTGAGCCTGGATCACCCCCTCAGTGGGGAAACAGGGGAGGGTCCCGTCATCAAAAAGTATATAAACTGGGTTTTGGAACCAGCAGGGGCGCTCCTGCTCGTGGGACGCCCGCCACTGCGATCGCGAATAAATTCCTGCTTCGCTGAGCTCCTCGCCTGAGCCCAAGTTATTGGCTACGGAGTGTTTCTCACAATTTGGGGGCTCGTCCGGGAGCCAGTCGCCTACCGGGGAGCCCCACCGCCGCAGCAGCAGGAAGGCATGCCCCGCTGATTTCAGCGGTCCTGTGCATCGACGGCGGCGGTTCTGCGGAGAGCTGACAGAGGGCCCGAGACTGATGAAAGAGGCAGGATCCGTGAAGGAGTGGGGAAGGGAAGAAGGCAGGCACTCCGGCTTTGAGAATTGATCCGGTAACTCTGTGCACAGACCAAGGTAAGAAATAGGAAGTATTGCCTTGGGGGTCGGGTGAGACTCTGTGTGCCGTGTGATTGAGACGTACTTTTGTACGGAGCGAGTGTGGAGTCCTGATCCGCGGTTCCGCAGCTCCGCGAGGGGCGCGGCCGGAGACGGACGAAGCGTGAGATAAGGGAGAGAAAGGAAGAGTCTCGGGAAATGTGGTGTATGGTAAGCCCTTGCACGGGGAAGTGCTTGGCAATACACCAGGGAAATTTGGTGTGCGGTAGTCCTCGCACGGACGGGACGCCCGCCACTGCGATCGCGAATAAATTCCTGCTTCGCCGAGCTCCTCGCCTGAGCCCAAGTTATTGGCTACGGAGTGTTTCTCACACCCTCCCCCTCCCTCCCTCGCGCGCCCCCTCCCCTCACGGGAACGCGCGCCCCCCCCTCCCGCTGCCGCTCCCGTTCCTCGCCCCGCCCCGGTCCCGTCCCGGTCCCGCCGCCCTCCCGCTCCCGCCCTCAGGACCCGGCCGCCATAATGAACCCCGGCCCGGCCACCGTAAGCACGGGGCTAGGAGTCACCTCCAGAGCCTCCCCGCGCCGTGGCGCCGACCGCTGGTGTGCCGCAGCACCGCGCCGGGCGTGGGACGGCGCCCCGAGCCCACAGTGCTCGTCAGAAAAGCCCCGCACCGACAACCGATACCCCCGCACCGACAACCAACAGCCCCCACGCCGACAACCAACGCACAAGCAGTGTTTTAGGCCGGATTCGTGGCCCCGTTGGTCCGGGAAGCAGTCGTCACGCTAAATTCTACCCCACGGCAGGGGAACGATGGGCATCGTGACAGATCGCCGCCCCAGAAAATAAACACATAAATAAAGAATAAAAACGATAACGGGACATGAATCGTGCCCTTAATAACAGACATTGGGCAGTGAAATCACCGACTTCTGCAACAATACGTGCTCAGGGAACTGACTAAAACCCCTCCTGCATCGGCCATGTAATAGCTAGGCAAACATCACATAATACTTCCCTCCCTCATGTACACCAAACCTATTAAGGCAACCATAGTAGTGTGATAACGTGATTTTTCTCCTCCAGATCAGCGTCAAAGGCAGCTACGCTAGGTTTGCTCATAAGTTCAAACGCTGCTTTATTTATTTATTTGAATGCCATTTTTCTTATTTAGAAGGATTTCCATAGGGTGACAGGCCTTTAATGACACTCACGACTCAGAAACATTTGCCGATGCAGTCAAACGGTGTCTATTAACGCGAGGCACTGAAGTTAATTGGTATTAAAAATGAGCCAAAACGAAAGGCAAGTATCTGCGTGTCCAGCAGAATGACAGCGATCATCACCATTTGATCAACCTTCCCTGTGAGGTCTATCTGCAAGTTACTTTGAGGTAGTGCTAGAAAGAAGCGGTTAGTCCAGAGCATCCCTGCAAAAAGAAACATCCACGGCTTAAGTACCGTTTACTCTTTTGGTATCCTTTTAAGTACTTTTTACCCGTTTCGGACTCCTGCCTCTTCCCGGCTCACTGATGACAGCATTAGCAGCCCCTCAAGCTACTGTCCTACAGCCTTTCCCATCAGTGAAGAGATAGGAAAAACCCCACTACTTCTTGGAAGAGAAAACCAGCAGGTTTTTGAATAAAAGCACTCTCTGTTGCAGCTAGGTACAACGAAAAGAGTTTATGAAATCATTACGGGACATTCTTGTAGAAAACTTCCTCAAGCTTGGAAGAAAAAAAAACATTTCAGCTAAGTAAAACAGAAAATAACTGGAAGAAGTGAAGTATGGCGGTGTTGGAAAAGTTGCTTCAAAGACTTGTTTAATTAAAAAGAAGGAAAAAAGCAAGTTCCTACTGCAATCCCATCTTTGTCAAACTGATGGCGGGCACCAGTACGATGTGTTCAGCTAACACAGGCTGGAAGTTGTAACTGCAGCTGTGAAGTTTACCCAGTAAAAAGACTCCGCAAAGCATTCTAGCAGTTCCGATGCAATCACTGCTTCCTGAATTTGTGACTCACGGTTAACACGGCAGTACAGGAAGAAGTCTGGCATTCACTGTGCTCTTACGGTAAAGAATCTGCCCTGCGCACACCATCCCAAGCCAGGTATGCGCTCCTAACAGGAAAGGACGATAGGCTGATAAGTCTCAGCAGAGGGAAAAAGACATCAGAGAACTACTTTATAACAGCAGCACGCGGGCTGCAACCAACGTTCTCTTCCTCTCATCATTTTCATTTCTGTGGACTCCAAGAGAATACACTCCCAACATTTTTCAGCTCTGGAGGACAAACAGCCCAACCAATCTCATTCACTGAACTACAAAACTGGTATTTTCGCTATCTAGTCCGGAAAAGGAGGCACACGTCTCTAACGTACAGTGTAGAGACCTTGTTAATAGGCAAAGTCTGCATAAAATAGGTGGCCACAGCCTGATTTTCTGACGTTCAGGGCCTTGGGTCACACACCACCACAGCATCAGACTTAATGAAGTCACCAATCTATGTGGGCCTCTCGTTACACAGGTCACATGTTATGGACCAACCTCTCAAAGGCCAAAAACCAGCACTGATACTGCCGGGCCAACACACATCTGTAGCATCCCATTTCTGGGTGACAACACAATGAATGTTTCCACAAAGTACTCGATGCAACCTAACTACTGTGTTTGGTGATGCAAAGCAAGCCGTGTCAAAGCAGCGTAGCACCCAGGCACATTCCTGGAAGATGTTTTGCTGCTCACGTTGAAGAAAATAGATAAAAAAATCCTGTGCAGTTTGCACTTCTGAGCTCAAGTACCACAGCTATGCACTACAATTGAAGTGGCATCAAAGCTTGTAAGGTTTTGAAGCTTCAGCACTGCCATCCAAATTCAAGGAGGCTGCATCTATTATCTTGAATTTGCCCCAGCTCAGTCCCCTGAAACAATTCCATAGACACGTACGAGCAACCCTTTTCCCACCCAGATTCTTTGCTTCATCTATTGCACCTCTACCTTGTGTCATATTCTTATTAATCTGCCCCTCAAAAGACTCCCTGGCTCACACAAAGAAGCAACCCAACAAATCCCTGTTCCCAGCCACGTTGCTTTCATGCTTTGGGAAGAGTTAACTGCAACAGCTCTAACTGTGATGCCACCTCACCCCCTCCACCTATGTGAGGTTCTTTGCCTTCTGTCTCCTCCTACGTGTACACCTGCACTAGAACCAGGAAGAATGTGCTTCCTACAATACTCCAAGAGCCTCTTCTGTTTCAGGATGTCATCATTTCAATTCAGGACTGAAAGTATTCCTAGCAAAAACCCAACAGCTAATAGCTAACAGAAGCAGTTGCTGGTGATCAGCTACAAGCAACCTGGAAGTACTGAGGAGTCACAAAAGAGAATTTGCATTACATTTAAGAACAGCATGCAGCTTAGGACCACTGCTTTCACTGACTACACTAAGCCATAAAAAAGAATTGGATTCTTACCTGCCATCACAGCAATTATGGTTTATGTTGCCCCCAAAACACACACGGCAGTACCAGAACTGTGTCAACTAGCTTTAACAGCTTCCCCAGCTATTAAGTACAGTAATTTCTGCTTCCTTTTTTTTCTTGGAGGAATATTCTTTTGTTTCCAGCCTCACTTACTTATTATACACACTGTTAATTAGCAACTATTTCTCCATACTCATAGGGTTATGGAGTCCCTATGACTGGAAAAGACTCTGTACCCTTCAAGATAAGAACAGCATAAAGGCAGCAACTCGCAAGACTGCTCTAGCTTAAAGCAAAGCTTTCCTCATGGCTCTCATCTCCTTTGACTTGAGTACTGTCATCCTTCTACCAGAGCTTTAAAAACTTCATTACCACGAATGAAGGAAGACCAGAGCAATCAGAGAGGGTAGCAGAGGGTATAACTTAAGGAGCTGTTACTAGGATTTTTTTGTTGTTCCTGGTGGACTATTTTTCTCCTTGCCAGCAAGGAGGGAAAACCAGCAAGTTGTTTTCTCCAAGATTTTTTTTTTTTTAGGTTTAAGAACACGGATTATGTTGTAGCAATTTCTTCGCTGTAAAGCGTCAGCTGAGAAGTCTAACAGTAAGAAGGGCAAGGGAAAACTGAATGCTGATGCAGAGAGTGCCAGCAGACATCATCCTCATTCCACGGGATGTTTGTAGCTATGGCAGTTGAAGTCTACACTTCCATATGCTTAACATACCCTATTTATAAGCCAATTTTAGCTGACCTAGCATATATCAGTAGTACAGTTAGAGCCAGCAGCCTGCAGGAAAAAGTGGGCACAGGTGTTTCCATAGCAAGGCCTGTGAGTGTCTCCCATACATACTTCCAGTCTAAGCAAGCACATGAAAGGCTTGGCTTGTCGCTTACCTAAGGAACCAGGAAAACAAGGGAAAGCTAGATTTTGCTTGTGTCCTAATGCCCATATAAAAATAATGACAGATGAAATACCCTTACTACCTTGTTAAATTCCATAAGCCGGAAGAGAACGTGCTGCACACAGGTACAAGTAAAATCCCTTGCTGGCAGGTTTGCAGATACAAATTTTTTATTTACACAGGCAAGTCTTATCTTTAAGATAAGACCCCATTTACCTCTTTACATTTCTCGAATATTTACATGACTTCATGATGCTCCAAGAAGAGAGTGATGAACAAAAAGATTACAGAAACTGTCAAAAGCATAGCAAAAAAAACCCAACCTATCACTGTGCTTTAAAACTTATGAGCTAGAATAATGTAGAAGAAATGTAGTTTTAGCACTTTGGTCCTAACGGTCATGCTCTAGAAGACGCTTAAATAGCAGAGGGGATTTCAGAAGTGACCGTATCCAGAGGTTGCCAGTGACAATTCATGAGTGAATCGTAGAGTTCTTCGCTTGTCTCCGTGAATTGTCTGTTCATTTCATCAACATCCAAGTAGAGCTGTGGATCTGAAAATAAAAGCCTGGTAAGTCCAAGTATCAAATCTGAGGCATGCGCACAAAAAAACTTCACGTGAAATGGCTAATAAAATGTATTTTAAGCTAAGTGTAATAAGCTATTAGATCTACTAATTTTAGTGAGGTATTTAGTCCTCTAAAATTTTGAGCCTCACAGCTCCAACTTTTGGGAATTTTTATATTAGAAGGCTGGGACTAGAACTGTCTTTCAAGATAAAGACAAAGACAATGTTTAAGATAGTAAAGATAACGTTTAAGGATAATCAGCCATGAAACCCTCCCAAGAGTCATTTAATTCACTTCTACGGCAATACACGTTACATAGGATAGTTTCTAAACACTAACACAAAATGCCTCCACGTGAGGAACTTTGCAAACCTTCCAGGACACAAATATGTTTTGTACCGTATTTGTAAGTGCAAGCTGAATCCTCCTTTTGGAATCTGCAACATAAGCTTTTACCTCAGGGTGGAGAACAAAGCTTTTGCATATTACTGAGTTTCTAATATAAAATCTGTTTAGCGGAACCAATACAAAGAACAAAATTCTGTATTAGACCATTTTCAAATGGGAATGAAGGCACAGGTACAAGAAACCTGCTGCGAAGCATTGACAGTGTCCCGTTTTACTTGATGCGGTCAGTGTATGCTGTATCAGCTTTAAAACCCCAGCTGATTGCAGATCAACCCCACAGAGGTTTGACCTCAGCTGAATTTTCAAGATGTTCTTCATCCAGTAGAGGTTGGCTTGTATTGTTAAAAGGCACAAGGATGGCTAAACTCAAGTGACAATGATAGAACCCTTATTACCGTCAGTAATTAGGTCATCACCGATTGCAGTCATAACTGAAGATTCCTGAAAGACAGAAAAGGCTAAGTTTAATCATAACTCATTTCAGAAAGCATCACAGATTCAAAGTGCTGCAGTCTCAACCCATTCCTTCTTCCTACAACTACAAGGATAGATGGCATTTTATCTACTTATTTTTAGAAGAAAGCCAATATTACAGTACAGGTTGGAAGGGACCTCCGGAGGTCACAACTAATACATTGACCACGATAAGACCACTTACAACAACTGTTTAATTTGCTTTAAGCAAAGCAAATCAGAAGAACAGGAACAGAAGAAGCGTACGCAATTATGCTGTCAAAACCATTCTTTGGTATGCGTGAACAAATAATGGTGTATAAATCACTAATTCTATGGATTTACTATTTAAGCACTTAAATACAAACACCTCTGAATGGAATCTGCTCTTTTAACTTCACACTAAGCAGAAAGCATGTTTTCAACTTCGGATTCTTTTTGCTGATTCACACAAATCTGTACAACATATTATCTGTGAAATATTTTCTTTACAGCAAGCGTGCAGTATCTTTACCTCAAAAACAGCTGGAGCCATTAAAGAATCTCCTAAAGAGCAGTCTCCAACAGCTTGCATGCTGTCATAGGGAGCATAGGAGCTGTAGTTGTAGTCAGCGTGAGCATCTTAACTCCTCTGCAAGTGGTAGTTCTGGTAATCTTGGCAATAATCATTATAGTTGTATGACTGGTACCGCTGCAATTCTGCTTTCAGTCTGAAACATGAGAAGTTGCATACAGTCAGAGAACAGAAACTGTAAACCCAGTTCTGAACTTAAACAATTTGTCAGCTTACATACTTCAAAACTTAAAAGGAAGCTTTCCTAAACAGTCACCTAAGTGACAGCTTAAGTCACAGCTCAAAACCTCATTTCTATAGAAGCAAGCATCCTCACCTTTGCCAATACCAGAAGGAATTGTTCTCATGGATTAACTCCAGAGCCTTGACATGGTTACCTGTACACATCAAGTATTTTTAGCGTTGGCATAAGCAAGCTGCTGCTAAGTCTCTGTGCTTTGCTAAAGATTGATTTAAGACCAGAGACATTTATCAAGCACAGCTGCTTTAAAGATGCAGTCTTAACCCTTCTATCTTTTGTTTGGTTAATTACTAGATCTTATTTCCAGAAAGAAGTGAATGGAGTCAGATTATCCATTTCAAAGAAGCATCTGACGCCGCCTGTCAGTTTGCCATGTCTACCTCCACCTGCTCAGTTTTTTTGTTTGTTTAAAGTCCATTAAACATTCAACAGCTGCCAACTATACCGCTCAGGTGAAGTCAGTCTTGCTTAACAACACAATCGCGATTCTCCAGCGTGACGCCTTATTATTAGTGGGAGAATTACAAAATACACTGGTTCTTAAGAAGAAAGGGCCAGCTGATTAGCTTTCACTACTTTCCCTTTCAAGATTTTCTCAGGGGCAGCTTCAGACTAATGACAAGAACCAAGACAAGTGCTATCTGTACTAAAACTGAGGTACACTGCATAAAGAACATTCAGATAACCCAGCTGCATATTCAAAAAAATCCGCTGTTTAGACTTGTCTTCACTGATTCTGTACAGGCAGACCTCCTGTGGTTGCAGTGCCCAGTTTCTCTCACTTGAATTGGGGATGCAGAGAAGTGAGTTCTATGCTTTTGGGGAAGAATACAAGCTGAAGGCATTCTGAAATAGCTTCCAAACTAAGCAAACATGAGGGACAAACTAATCCAATGGCTGGGTATTTCAATGCTAAGAGAGCACGGTACTCAGCCATTCAGAAACGTATTACTGATGTGTATTTTAATACCTACATTTGTTTCAATACTGCAAAGCTACACAAGTTCTAATAAAGAGGTAATCCATTGTCTTGTTACTGTAGTAAACAAACAGAAGATACATCATCTTAGGTCTTCTGCTTCCAACTGCACTCTTCCTACATACAGTTGTGTAGGGAAGGAAAATCTGAAAATACTGTTGACGTTCTTCTGGATAGCCGAAGCAAGAAAACATGTTTGTGGCTTATTCTTGTTTTCAAAATAAAACAATATTAATTTAATCAAAAAATTTTGGCAAAGAAGTTTGGACAGTGCTCTCTTGGAGAAGAGCATTTCCATTCTAAAGCAGAAGGAGGCAACATTTGCAGAATTATGCTAGGTAAACAGAAACAGAAGTGTCATTTTTTACTATTTAACAGAACACACAAGCTAACCTCATGAACATACTGAAATTGTTTATATGAAGTCCTGTTTTGTCAGTATCCTGGATCAGAGTTCATCAAATTTGGTATCAATTCTTTAACCGTTCAGAGACCTGAATTGCCTTAAATAAGTGATAGAACTGAGCCGGTAGAGTAAGAAACCCTCTCAGGAAGTGCTAAGCTTTAAACTCCCCATTGCCCTAAGCTCATGAAAAGCAAAGAATAGCATTCTAAACCTGTTCTAGTAATAACGCCTTTGGCTTTCTCCCTGCGTTCCCATTTTTCCCCCCCACTTCTTTCCTGTCAACCCACTGTAAAACTAGTTATGTGCTTCTCTCAAACTAGAGGGAAAGCTCTAAGAACAAGAACTCCCTAGCATATAAAACCACTTCTTGTCCCTTCTACCTTATGCAGGCCCAAACCTGAAAATATTTACCAATGCATTCAGCTTTGCTACTGTTGAGAAACAAGGCTGGTTACAATGGCAGCTAAGCCCAAGTTGCGCTGTCTGGCTAGACTTAACAGTTGGATTCCCCCAGCCATCCTGAAGCAGGTTGATGAATCCAGGGAGTCAAAACATAGGACTTCTGCATTTCTGGTTTTGTAGACTGCATCGTGTGTACAGCCACTACAGCAAGGGCCACAGACTTTCCAAAGGCAGAGCTACAAGAATCTGATTATTTAGAATAACTGTATCAATGCACAACTCCTTGGTTACCTTTTAGAAATTCCTATGCTCAGCCGGATTCCTTTTCCCCCCAGACCTGGTGCGTTCTGGCAGTCTTGCAGTGCCCTCATCTGATCACCTTGCTCACCAAATCTGACATAGGCATACCCTCTACTATTTTCAAAAGGGCGAAAACCAATTCTGGTATGCATAACAGTTACAAAGCTAACGAATTCAGTTTCTGTCTTCTACAAAAAACAGAAGATAGCAGCTACTATAGCTTCTATTACTTAAGCAACCTCTCTGGCATGTGCACGTGCACAGAAAAGGCTTTCACCAAATTAAAAAACTTGGGCCAGAAGCAAAAAGCTTATTCCTTGGTAGCATTAAGATGCAACTCACTGAGAGCCAGCAAAACAATACATTTTAAGTGCTCTCTGCGTAAGTAATCAGATTCCATATTTCTGCATATACAGCAGTTAATCAGTTAGCACTAACCCACTCCTTTTGGAGCCACAAACTTTATTGGTCACAAACACCAAGAGCTGGCTGTAATTATCTGAACCAGTATTAACCGGTACCTCTGAACTCTTCAAACAAAAATATCTTTCAGGTGCTCTTAGAAGAACAACATCAATTGCCTGCAACAATTTGATGGCTTTGCTAAACGGAGCACTGAAAAGCACAGTGGTACAGTTTCTTTTGTAGCCTGTTCAGAAATTATAGCCCCGTGCCTACAGCTTCAAATCAGGCCAAGCTTACCAGCCCAACTCTTACAGCTTAAGTTCACTGCACTCGAATGCCTTCAAGACGTGCTTTTAGGAGCCATGGAGAAGAACCCTCTGGTAAGACCACCATTATAAAGTACTGAGTGTTGTTTTACACTTAAAATAGAACTATCTGTTACAGTCATTCATCAGCTTTCCCTAGGCTGCTGCTCTCTCACTACTGAATGTGATCCTGCTCTCAGTTTCCCACTAACTTTTTCCCCCAGCGGTTATGGCCTCTTTTCATCTATGACACTTTTAAGGGACTACACCGTGTTGAAAAATGCTGGTTAACATTTCCTTTTACACAAGGTGCCTCATCGAATTTTCCTGACAAAACCAAACCCCAGAACCTTAACTAGAAGAGGAAGCACACAAACACACACGCCTCCCTGGCCACCATATCTCCCCAAAACATATCTGTTCAGTAACAGACCAACTGTAAGAATACTGCGATTAAAATCAGTATAGCTCTATACACTGCTTTTGTTCGGGATTACTAGCTAATGTCCTTCCCCTTACCCCTTCTGGAATTAATACTGAATTCTGTACTCCAAAACGCGGTTCTTAAGTCATACAAATGACATTTAACAATCAGAATTTTTCCACACAGTGATCCTCAATAAAAACTTCAATCCTCTACTGCAGTCTTTCAACAAATTAAAGGAATACAAAACTGGCTAATAACTGTTCAGTGATTTTTGGACCTTTGTAGCACTAGAGTAACAGCAGTACACTCTGCAGCATAGTTGCAAGTACGTGGGAATAAGATACTCTCTCTCATCTCTTTTTTTCTCTGAAAAGTGTGAGGCCTCTATTTCACCCTACTAAAGATTTTACCACCAACTGTACTGCTAGCATTGAGACACTGCAACTTCTGTGCTTGTATGAGATGCAGGACAGGTTCCTTAAGGTGTCGCAATTTTTTGTCTAAACCTAGTGTTGAGATCAAAAAAGGGATTGCTACTAATTGCGTACGTATCAATAACCAGGACAGAAGACATGCTGCATATAGGAATTAAACTTTTTCTAAAGCTCTAGTACATGAACATATCAAATCCCGCAGATTTTTTCTAGTATGGTTTCAGAGGTCTTACTTGATGGACATAAGCGCACAAGTGAAGACAAAAGATATTCTGTTTACCTGAAGTACATGAAGGTTTGAACTACATTCTAGTCCTGATCTTTCCAGTCAAAACTGTTTAAAAAACAACCAACCAAACAGTAAAACAAACAAGAAAACCCCATGCTTCCTCTCTACATAAAACTTTTCACAATTGTGTTTTCTGCCCACCACCTGGCTTTAAAAAGTATACGAACTTCTTTGAAAGATCATGTTTTTAGTCTGAACTCCAAATGAACAACGTGTAGGGCATGTAAAGAACAAGCACGTCATTAATGAAAGCTTTTCTCTAAAAAGGATAAACTTATTCTTGGGGAAAAGTGTGGAAACAGATGTTATCTAGGCAATATTCCTACAGGAAAAACGAATAATTTTGCCACACCTCAAAGGAAAAAATAATTGTGCTTAACAGGTAAGAAAATAAAAAAAATCAGAGCAAACCAAAAAATAAATCACAGAATATGCATCCTCGTTTTAATCATTAAGGATTACCTTTGAGCTCTGCTTTGGTGCTTGGCTTTGCACTTTCACAGGCTACACACTTCGTGGCCTCTGCTTTGTTTTGAACCAAGCAGGTCTCCCAATCCCAGCTTCCTTCAGGCTTCTTGAATTTGTCTAAATCCAGAAATTCTCCAGAAGGAGCAGAAAATGCAGATGCACTGCTACTGGTCACAGGTGTTGGACCCTCTGTGAGACAAACAAGACAGTTAACCATCCTGTTTGAACATGAACTATAAAATGAACATTAACTTTTAAATTTGATTTGTCAAATCCCACAGAAATGTTCAAAACTACTCCGCAACTCCCCCCCCCCCCCGCCCCTGAAAAAAATAAAAGCCACCAAAAACCCACAAAGAAACAAACAAACAAACAAAAAAAACAGAGTGGAACTCAAAGCTTCCAAACAACACACAACTCTGTTCAGCACACAAGCTTCTGCTGCTGTTGACCACAGTGTAACCTCCATAAAGAGGCCTGACAGGTGCCTTTTAAAAAAAAGGTGCCTTTTAAGAGAGAAGCAGAAGATAACGCTTCAAATTCAAAACCGGAAAGACAAGAATGGCTCTTCCCTTCCACGGCACACGCAGAAAACTTTTATCCTAGTATTACTTGCATCGCTCTTCCTCTTGACAAGTGCAACGTAACCGTGCAATTCACTGCACCATGGTCACAGTAAACCCCTCATTTCCAAAATTCCTCCTTGCAATGGCAAGAGCCTCAGACAAAGATGCCGACTGACCGCTCAGAGGTTGGAAGTCCAAGAGAATCAACTCTGTCTGAAATCCATTATCTTACCTCAGGAAATTTCAGTCTTACCGCACAGGATGAATACAAAAGCCCGGTCTAGTCCATCTTAATTTGTTTCTTCCACGATATATTTGCACAGGTGTTTTTCGATGTAATGGCATGTTAAATGACATTTAGAGTCAAAGTTAGAATTAGAATCGTATTTTAAAAACAATACAACCACGCTCAAAATCAATTACGGTCACACACAATGGGAAACAACCCAGTACTGCCCTGAAGAAGTTACCCAGCGGGTCACTCGCTTTCTTGAAGCCTACCACTGACCTTCATAGGCATCTCTCTGCTTTAGCTTAAGACTAGTTAAGACTACACTGTCTTGAAATCTGGCTTCACATCTCCCCTCAATTACATACAAACGGTGAGTAGAGGCATTTTGGACACATTCTGTAATTTTTTTTACTTACTTTTTGAAAGAGAAAAACACTAATTTTTAACTCTTTCTATGGAGTTCTCATTTTTCGCCAGTGAAAAATCACTATGTTGTTTTTAAATTAAGTCACCCACTTCAGCCATCTTCCCTCACCAGCTGCAAAGCTGGGGGTATCTGCATTGATCCAGCTCCGTACTAATACATTTCACAATCAGTTCAATTTATGCGACAGGCTGGAACCTGGGCTGAGACCTCTGAAGTGCCTGTAAACCAATCCTGCAGACAGCCGCTAACCCATCAACCGTACCTGGGAATCGTGTTGCTTAAAATATTCCATATATGCAACGTACTTTTATTCTGTACAAGATTCACAGAGGCTAGGATGGAAACAACAGGAAAAAAAGGACCATACCTGGTTTCTCAGACTGACAGGCTACACATTTGTTATCTTCCGTCTTATTTGGTACAAGGCATATTCCACAGTCCCAAGAGCCTTTGTCCTTCTTAAATTTGTCTCCAAAGCCCAGAGTGGCTGTTGTGTCAGTGCTGCTCGAGGAGGATGTCACTGTCACCGAGCTGTCTGTGACCACTGGTCATGTCAGAGCAGGCATTACTCCCGTTCCAGGTTTTGGTGTCTCACATGCTATACATTTTGTAGCTTCCGGTTTGTTTTGGACAAGACATGTATCACAATCCCACGTTCCAGGTACTGTTTTGAATTTGTCTCCAAAGCCCAGCATCCCTGCTGGGGGCGCTGCTGGCTTTGAGGTGTCGCATTGACTTGAACTTACTGTCTGTTTCATACTCTCAACTGTTGACGCTTTAGTAGCTTGACAAGTTACACATTTGTCCTTTATGTCTTTGTTTTGCAGAAAAGGGTCACATGTATCAGATTGCCAGTACGATGCTTGTTTAGAAGTCTCTTTACCTGCAGAAAAAGTTGTTATTGCAGGCCTAGTATAAACCACTGTGCTTGTTGTAGGTTGCGCAGACGTAGAAGAGCGTGTTTTCAACAATCCAAAGTCTAGGAAGCAAGAAAAAAAAGTCTTCCTGTTAGCGCAGCACCTCACTACATGTAACTAAGTGACTTTACTAGAGGGCAAAAATTTCAACCCAGGTGCCAATGGTTACAACTAGACATTCAGACCGAGCGCAACAGGAAGTCCCCAGAAATCTTATCTAAACGGATGAAATTTCATCTGCTGCACTGGGTCACAACAGAACATTTCGTTAAAGCTTCATTTAACTCTTTGTTTCCAAGCAAGCTTTAAATCAACATTTTCACTGGTCGATACAAGTACAAACAGACAGTAGCTGACTGAAATCTGACAGTCCAACGTGGAATGGAAATAATACAATTTGATTAAGACGCGATGCCCAATCGAATCAGATTTCTAAAGCTCCTCCTTCCGTAGCAGATGACTCAAATCTACTCCAGTAACTGTACAGAAGTTTGTACTCGGAGCAGCAATCCATACGGTATTTTCCCACAGATGCTGAATATTAATTAAATAATAAAAACTCAAGACAATTGAACAACTGTCTAATTTTCTATAATTAGGACAACTCCTTATTTAAAAGGTGGCAATTTTAACAGAAAAGACAAGCTACTAATACAGAAAGACTAAAGGAAATGCATCTTAAACAGCAGCTCAAGTTGCTTGTAAATCTACCTTGAACATAGTTGTTTTGTGGTTTGTTTGTTGTTTTTTTTTAATCAAAAATGAAGTCTTTGAACAATGTGGATTTAGATTCTGCTTCTTTTAAACCGATAAAGAAAGTGAATGTCACTTCACTCAGAGGTCTTTCCTTAAACAAAATGCACAATGTATTTTCTCTCACTTAGCTCTTTCCAACAGAGAAATGTGCTGCCTTCTTAACAAGTATGTAAGTTAGAAGAAGACTTTTGGGAAAAGATCAAATTCAATAAAGCCCTTTTTCTTAAAAGATATCTTTTCCACAGACACACTTTATGAAACTGTTGAAAACAATTGCAATTGCTTAAAAACAAAATTCAGAAAAGGGTTTTTAACGTAAAACACTCCACTTCTGTTTGCAGTTTAAATTTTAATCCACAGGAGCCATTGTAAGCTAAGGCCCAAAGATTCGCAGCTTTCGCCATGTATTTGGAACTGAAGCTCTTTCCTATTCTTTCTTCACCTGGGCTGAAGGTGGGACAGGAGTGTTGAGCTTTACAAACATTTCCTTTTCAATTCCACAAATTGTATTTACTTAAAATGAAACACCGATTATCTGGCTAATTCTCTTAGTACCTCATTTACAATTACATCCTAACACGTAAAGGAGATGCAACCCATCTGCTTTTCATCTTGCAGTTTTACTTCCAGCAACAAACACCACTTAGAATAGAAGGGGGCAGATGCACCCTAACAAACGCAGCGCTTAATGTAATGCTCTCCTACATTCATATTTATAGCAGATACTCTATTAACCATAAGTCGTGTGTTGGTTTTTTTTAATAAAAAATGCTAGCGTATTTTTTGCAGCATCTTTTTAAAAGGAGTTCATTATCTCACCAGGATTTTTTAGAACGTCTAAGACGCTTCCTTCCTTTAAGACGTGGGCAGTGGTGAAGGGACCACCAGCAAAATCTTTGACCTCCTCTTTCTGTGTGTTGATGTTGGTTGAGGTGGTGGTGTCTTTTGAAACAAAAGAAAACAAAAACAGCTTTCACAATGTGACCTAGTTAGAGCAGATTATACTCACTTTTGTTAGAAACAAGAATTTCCAGCTTCATGCTTCTCACATAAGAATCTTCACAAATTCTACTTACTTTGCAATGCTTTATGATTACAAGCAAAACAAAAAGCAACAAAACAAAACAAAAATTATAAAAGCAGATCTGTCACTGGAAAAATACTGCAGAAGTCCAACACTGCCTGGAATTGCTAGCATGCGCAGACAGGACAGATTGAAGATTTAATAAAGAAAAAAAGGAAAATCAGCACTTCAGATCTGAAGTGCTAAAGTTTCAGTTACCTAGGGTAAGAAAGGGCGTCACTGGAGTACCACTGGGTCCAGAAAGTTCTGCCGATTTTACAACGGGAACACTAAATGTAAACCCAATCTGCTATGAACAAGAGAGGTTTTTCAGATTCTCAAGCCACAGGAACTCCAATCGAATGCACACACAAAACCAAATCTGAAAGCTGCTCTTCACATTTGTAGCACGCATGCTGAATGACAAATTATAAGCCAGAAGCCTACATACTTTTCTCCATCAAGGCAGATTCTGCTTTAGTGTTCTGCAACAGCCTACTAAATGCCTAAGAAAAAAAGTCAAGCTCCTTTATTATTTTACTTACAGAAGACGTAGGTAGCACTTCTGCCTCAGTAGATTTCACAACTGGAGATGAAAACGCGAACTCAGGACTGCTAACAGTACTTGCTGGTTGTATCTGTATTTTCAAAAGAATTAAAGGTTTATATTTAAGAGCAACAACTACCTGAATTCACTATCCAACAGAAGTCCCGCAGTGACGTCGAAAAACCTGATGTTTGAGTTATTTTGCAGATAAAAGTAATAATAAAACACAGGGAAGTTTCCAAGTGGGTATAGGACAATATCTTCAAAACCAAATTCCAGAAACTGAGAGGAAAAGCTGGAGATGCTACTTAGGTCTAAATGCACGGAAAAGCAAGCCAGGAAGCTGAAGAACGGCAAACTCAGCCCAATGATACTCCAAGAACTTCAGCAAACACCTCAACATGTTAAAGCAGCTGTCTACTTCAAACCGTACAAAAAATATTTCAAGTACTCTGGAACAGATTAATGTTTATTTTATTGCAATAATATGCCAATTATTGCACCCTAGGCTCATTCTATGTGAGGCTCATATGACCACGTTACCTCTAATTTAATAACTTAAATAAAGTTGTGGTTTAACCATTGCAGGCAACTAAGCACCACACAGCCACTCGCTCACTCCCTCCAAGTGGAACAGGGAAAAGAACCGGAAGTAAAGAAGTAAAGTTGTTAAATTTGAGGTAGCATTAATGACTCATCGCATGTAATGGCTACCTGGAAAGACAAATGCCATAACCCTGTACATACTCCCCACTCCTTCCCCTTCTTTCCCCCAGCATTTATTGCTGAGCATGATGCTAAATGGTGTGGAATATCCCTTCGGTCCTCTGGGCTCCGCTGTCCTGGCTGAGTGCCCTCCCAGCCTCTTGTGCATCCCCGACCTCCTCGCTGGCAGGGCAGCGTGAGAAACAGAAAAGGACTTGTCACTGTGTAAGCACTGCTCAGCAACAGCTAAAACACCAGTGCCTTACCAACACTGTTTTGCTCACAAATCTGCAACACAGCATCATCTACTACGAAGAAAATTAACTCTACCCCTGCCAAAACCACTATAAATAACTTGGCATAAAGTCCACACCCCCCTTCCCCCGCAGACTTCCACAGCATTTGAAGCAGTTATACAATCACGTTAAATGGGAGTTGGCAGGCTCTAAGACTGAGAGAAGCAGAATCAAAACATTTATGCCTTTTTCCCCAAACTGGCATACAACCCCAATTCATTCAGCTGCGTAGAAACTAATATTTGTTAGTTTCATGAGCACCACAGAAAAAGTCAACTCGCAATAAAGCAGTATACTCATTGTAAACATTATTTATAGCATAAAGATTTACCTTGCCCGCCGCCGTCGCTGCTGCATCTGCCATGCCTGCCGCCTCCGTTGAATTTGCCACGCTTGTCGTTGCCGCTGTTGACCTTGATATGTCCTTTGTCATCAGCAGGTATGGCATGCCCGCCGCCATTATTGGATATGTCAAGCCTGAGGGCACTGTTGAACACGTTATGCCTGACGTCGCCGTTGTATATATCATGTCCTCCACCTCCTCCTCTGATAGATCTGTCAAGTCCTCCACCTCCGATGGATCTGTCATGCCCTCCACCTCTGATGGATTTGCCATGCCCGTCGCAGCTGCTGGAGTTGCCGTGCTCATTGCTGCTGTTGAAACAGCGCTCGGTGACGCTGAGACAGCGCTACTACCAACGAAACTGGAATTGAACTGAGGCAGCGATGCAGCACTGATGGGTAGGGGTATTTTCGGTAGCACTGGTTCCTCCACTTCCTAAAGTTGCAAATTTTAATTTTTCTTATACAAGACATACTACTTTCTCACCCCATCCCACCCAATTTATTAACAAAATTAAATAGAACAAAAATCCATACAAATTAAGAGAAAGCAAGTTTCCAGAAGAAATCCCGATCTCCCCACCTCTGTCTACCACGTCATTTTAATTTATGGCAGGCCTGCTTCCACATTATACTCTATTCAACAACTGTACAGCAAGAACACTGAAAGTTAACTCAAAACCTGTGCGGAACAGAGATGCACAGATCACATTTTTTTTCTTTCTTCTCTGTACTTTAGTCATCAAAGCTCTAGAGAAGCATCATCCTTTCTAACTACCCTCGCATGGCTTCAATTAAGAGTACACTCTCAAGACAAGTGAGAAAGTGTTCCTCTTGCAAAATTAGGCAGGATAGCTGCCAAAGTTTCTAAAGTCACTACAGCAGTGAACGTGGAAAAAGGTAATGTTTAAAGAAGCAGGTAGGTTCAACAACCAAACTAAACACAAAAAGCACCAAAGAAAGTCAGACTAGCAGCACTGAAGATTGTGTTCTGGTAAATACAGTCTATACCATGTATCAGGATGCAAATATAAAAATCAGAAAACAGCCTCTTAACAACTTCAATTTTCATCCCTGCCACTTACTTTATTTGATTACTAAGATTGGATGAGTTATGTTTTAAATGGCATAGGAAATCTGACCAAAATTTGTACAGTACTATCATGATCTACTTAGAAATGACTAGGCAGGGATGTAAGTTGGTGCTACTGATATTCAGTGCATCCTGTAGCTTACATCTGTTTCACAGTTTTGATTTGAAAAGTTTATGGAACTTTTGATATTTGGACCATTATTTTATTTGCGTTACAGGAATAAACAACAGTGTTTACGATTTCTTTATATTGCATCATCCAGAAGTCCCATTTAATGATTTGAAACTTAAATTAACTTAAATACTTAATATTAACTTAATATTAATTAAATACTTAATGTTAACGTAAATACTTAAATTAACTTACAGGCAGCTTATATAACATCCAATAAAAGAAAAATTAATCTGAATATTCATGGTCATAGTTTTATGGAATAGATTTTTCCTATTAAAATGAGAAAAAAACTCTCTCACAATGAGTTTGGTGAGTATCAAAAACTGAGTCATCGTTAGCAGACATGCAGAATGCTCTCTTCTACTACTCTTTTTCACACTCTTGGCCTGTATCTTTCTGTACGACTTAAATATGAAACCAAAAATTAAGCTTTTTTTTTCTTTTTATACTTGGCACTCGTTTCAAGTATCATTCCTGTAGAAAAACTATACACACCTTCACCAAAACTTCTCTTCTTAGGACTCATTCATTCAATTGCTAACGAGAAATGTTATAGTTTGAAGAATCTCCAAGGTAAGAGAATTAAAAATTTCAAAATTACATAAGCAAAGTTCAGGTATTCAAAGACAGGAAATCAATTGGAGCCTGCTCTGAAACCCACAAGAAAACAAAAACAATGCAAAAATAAAGCGGTATTGTTATAATTTACTATGATGCAATAAAACTGACACACTTAGCTAGTTACTTCAGTAAGCTCAGTGACAGCAATTAATTTAAGAGTCACTTACCTGTTCTTGTACAGCTCTTGATAAATAGTGTATTCCTCTTTCCCTTCTCATTTTGCCGCCTCCGCTACTCACTCCTGAAGACAGACCATTGGACGCAGCAGTACTGAATTTGTAGCTGGTCACATTGCTAGCACACGACAGTACAGAAGTTGGGGGAAACAAGAGAAAAAAAAATTACCAGCCAAATTTTTTTTTCAAGATATTAGAGCTGTTATTAGTCCTAGAATTGAAACCTGCTGATCAGAAAAAAACTAAAGCTGTCTCACAAGTTGCTAAACGCTGGTAAATACTTGATGTTCTAAATAGGAAAAACTTTATTAACAGCAGCAATGAAAAGGACATACATAAGTGCACCGTTCACATGGGAACAATGACTAAGCCAGAAGACCTGAAATAGAAGAGCTGATTTAGATTGTTATTTTCCAGTGCTTCCTTTAAATAGGACTGGTTCTCTGATTCTGCGATGCACGTGTATCTTTTGCAGGGATATAAAAGAACAGCTCACAAAAATACAGAAAGAGTGCACATATGCACACATACACATGGGAAACACTGCCAACAGCTCTGATAGAATAGGGACGCCTTAGACTTGTGTGGCAAGGTAATATGGCCTAAGCTTCAGAAGCAGCTCTGGCTTTCGTGTGGCCATCAGCAGGAACAGCAGAGGTGTTTGGGTATGCCAACATTCCAGAAGTCTTTTCAGACATGAATACAGATCCCTTTTGTAAGGCATACAAAGGCGTTTTTCTGGTACTTAAAAAAGCCTAGCTCAAAACCAGAAAGATATCCTAATCCAAGAGCAAATGGGGAAAAAATAACCCAAACCAGAAGTGAAATAGGGAATAACTCTAACAAAAGTACTATGGCAAGAAAATGAAGTATGCCTGGAAAAACCGTGACATCAAAGCTTATCTTGCAGCCAATCAGTCAGTCAGTACAAAAGTGCATTAGATCGCACTGGAAGACACCAGGTCAAACTCCCACAATACTGAGGAGGAGAACTGGTCTAAACTTGTCAAATACTTGACAACAGCCTGCTTAGCACTGTAACTGCATAGAGGAAGACAGATCCCTAAGGCAGATGCTCAGACTTTTCTCTAATCCAAACTGTCAATCCATTAGAATTCTGAAAAAAGTCTTACATCAAAATAGATCTTCATTCAGACAACTATCGCTTGCCCATAACAGCCCATATTCCTCTTTCTGTTAACACCTGTGAGCTTCAAGGGGGCAAAGACAGTTGTCAGCCTTCAAGCAAGTCTAATCTACAATTGGACTCAGGATATAAAATATATATATATATACACACACACGCATAGATATATAGCATTGGTGGGCCAGAGATTTACTGAGTATTCCAACTCAACTGTCCAAAGGGACTCTTGCCAGCAGATCAGTGTGGTGCTCCTGCTCCAGAACATGGCACCCAACAGAGACCAGCATCACAAAAAACACTACCACCACTACCTACTCTACAAACAAAAGGTAGGGCACTGCAATAAACTTTGTGAACGAAATCAAAAGCAGTATGAGTTTGCTGTATCTCCTTCCTAAATGGAGAAGTAGAAAGGAGTTCTAGCAAAGACAATTTAGAACAGTTTGAAAAAAACATAATTAAAACCCAGCACCTGATTGCACCTGTACCAGAACCTTAAAGCCAGTCGCTTCCACCCCTAAAAAGGTGGTTGTTGTGAAGTCCAACTTTTAGATGCCAAAACAAAGTGTTGAGTTCTTTCTGCAAGCCAAAGAATGCCCATGGTCACATAAGAATTGCTTGGCAGATGAGCATAGAGTCGACAAAATTCCCTGCTACTGTTCTTTGAAAAGAGCGACCCCCTAAAAACCGAGTGCAAAGTCCCTTAACTCAAGCATTATTACCCAAAACACCATTTGCCCAGAAGGAAAAGCCATCAATATTATCTGGAGGATAACTCATTTGACCTAAACCAAGAAAGCAGTATAACACAAAGCAGTCTCCTCAAGAAGAAATTCAATTAATTCTGCTGGATTTTTTTTATTTTAGAGATGAGTTAGCATTTGGCCTCAAATGATTCTAAAGAACACATGGTCTTCATGTGAACTCAAAGCAGACAATTAACTTCATCATGAAAGGAGTATTAAAAAAAAGAATAATAAATCATAAATCTTCCTCCATGTTTTTGCTTAAAAAATAAAGAAAAAAACACATCAATAAACATCCTCCTGAACTGTAACTCACTTCCCCTACTTCACCTTCTAAAGAATGCTTCAGAAAGAATCATCCCATTAGGACAGAGCTTTCAAACTGCAAGCAATTAAATAGCTAAAACTAATAGCTTTTCCCCTAGGGAACATTAAGAGGGACAAATTATTTTGTTATAAGTAAACTGAGTTATAAACCATGAAATATCTGTCAAAGCAAAATTTGTAACGCTACAGATTTAGTTAAACTACAAAATGAGCCATATTTCCTGTAGAAGGAAAAAATAAGGCCTCCAATAGCAAAGATCCTTTCTGTGGATACAGCATTATAACGTGCTTCGTTTCCCATCTTCGTATCCTTCTCAGCAGATAAACTTGGGATAAAAAGTGGTGTATCAGTACTTTTATTCTTGCTCATCTTCCTTCCTTTCATAAAAACAACAATTTTCTCAAAGTTATATTGATCTTCAAACACAATCCAGACTTTGCAGCTGCCTCAAAATACAAAATTTTCATTGGATTTCCCATTCCTTTTACTGAGAACTGTCACCACCTTTCAGGTGCAGACCGTACTGAAAAAGGAGATTTCTTTCTTTCTTCAAGTAAGTTTTAAATTAATAGATGTCATACCTTTCAGATGGTTCTGCTCGCTGTTCTGCAGGCAAAGTCTTCTCTCTCATCCCCTGCAAGTTAAGTTTAGTTCAAGACTTAGCTGAATATGTACAGAATACACAAAGTACCAACAACCACTTCATGTGTTTTTTTGTGGTTTTTATTTTATTTATTTATTTTTAATTTTATAGCCCTGAATACACCTCACCTACTTAACGTTGTTCCCTAATTCAGCATTGTGGGTACAGTTCAGTTAAATTTTGGGGCTAAAGTAAGCATCACTGCTTCACTCAGCATTGAGGACAAACTGATAGAACACTAAATCAAATTTGTCAAATCCTCTAACAAAGAAAGTAATTATTTTAAACAAAATGACAAAAATTGTGTGTGTGGGGGGGAGAGTTTTCATCAAAACTTGTGTTTGCCAACCCCGTAAAAGGGACATACTTTTCTGTTTTCTATCATTTATCAACAAACAAGAAAAAAAAAAACTCTACCCCCCTAAAAACTAAGCAGTTGCTGCTACATTCATTTTAGAACTTTACCAAATGGAGATTGTGCTGGCTAAACAATACAGAGATTGAAAGAGTTAAAAGCAATAAGCAACCAGTATTACTGTCCACTTTGATTTCCAGCCTAAAAAGCCCATACACTTAACACGTGGTCATTTGTACACTCAGACTGATACTGGAAACACAGATGTTTTCGCAGAAAGAGATGCCCATTTAATTTTATGGAAAATTTATCAGACTCCATCTACTCCAAAGCAATCAAAACCGATAACTCAGCACATTGTCAGAACTCTCACTTGGAGCACATAGCTCACCTGGAATAGTTTACACAGAACACGAGCATGTTTCATCAGTGACAGCTTTGTGTACATGAGAATATAAAAGGAAAACATTTCTGTCTTTTAATATTCTTTCACTGACAACAGGATGACTCAATAGCACATCATGACATCGTGAAAACAACCACAAGACACTGAGTGTTCCAAAAACAGAATTAAATCCATAAAAGCTCAATCTATTTCACAATGGTTCCCACTGCCTTAAAGCTCGCCTCAAACATACTATCAGTACTTTTTGCAAAGATAGGATAACAATTGGTTTGAGAAACATTCCAAGACTGGAAAAAAAAAACAGGCACATAAGGACTCAAAAATGTACTCACTTGGTACTTTGTGTCTACTCTCTGGCAAATTTTGCTGGACTGAGTAGTTGAAGTCGGTGATGGTTCAGAATACCGCGTATAACGCATCGGTTGACGGTTTACCATTGGTGTCACAAGTCTCTTAACAGGTGGAGGCTGGAATGCATTCTGGGATTCCAGCTTTGAAAGGGAAACAGCAATCAATTTATCCTTACGTCCACCCAAATTAATTCCAATATTTATTGATGAAAACAAATTACAGAACTATAAACCTCCCCCCATCGGTCTTGGCACTCAATGAATACGATTTGAAAATTCTGAAGACCGTTCAACTTGTAGAGGGAAATCACCAGAAAACCAGTAACGAAATCCATAAAGCTATATATAAGTAGCCAAAGTCTGACTGAATTCCATTTCAAAATTTGGCAGTTAGCTTCATAGACAAAATAATTCATGCTACCATAATTAAAATAACCCATGTTCCTAGAATATGCTCCTATCTTTTCCTCTGCCCACACTGTGATTTTTTTTTTTCAGTAGCTTAATTCATTAATTTAACATTCGAAGTGTTAAGCAACTAATTATACAGGCTTCTGGGCTTCACATTCCCTACATTTTCCCTCTTCAAAGTTACACAAACAATAGAACACACTCAAAAAAAACAACTTGTCAGTCTTACAATAATCTCATTCATTAAAATATGATCCAATGCTTTACATGTGCATTAGATGCACTTCAAGTAGTGGGTTTGACTTCCCTTTTCAAAGCATTTTCACAGACCAGAGTTAATTTTTAACACAGACCACTGCGTGTTCTGCAAAACTGACTTAACTGAACTGTCAGACAGAAAACAAACCCTAAAGGCTACAAGATTTACCGATGGCTCCGCCTGCAGTCTTAAGGATCAGAAAATACAGTCTTAGGAAGCATGCTATTGTTCAAATCAATACCAACAGGAAATTTTTGTTTACGCTGCAGCTTTAATTTCACAGTATCTCCCAGCTCTTAGTAATAGGATTCACACTCTCTCTAAAGTATATAAAAATACATCTTTCTAAAAAATATTACATTCAGTTTGAAACCTTGAATAAGACATGTTTTATGTAAGTTCACAAATCTACTTCGAGTGAACGACGGTTCATTGCTGGTTTTAAAGGTAAAAAAGAAAAATATTAATTCCCCCAGTTAGGCATTTAATACACCAAGAGCTATTCTGCCTGGTACAGTTCCTTGAAATAAGAAAAATACCACATCACTGCTACCCACTGCAGAAGTTTAGCCCGAGTGCACAAGTGTTCCGTCAACCGCATGTTCACTTTAGCAGGAAAACACACGATCGTCTCCTCAGCAAATAATTGCTTCTCATCACGGGCTACCCTTCTCCCGCCACCATTATGAATTCTAGTATTATGAATAGACAATCTATCTCCTTTCACCCACTGACAGCTGCGTGCAACATTCATTTAGTGGCTGACAATTTCAGGCTCTCTGTTGCAAATCTGGCAGATCTTTCTTAATGCCTTATCACAGGTGTATTGCTATAATATAACTGAGAATTCACACCAGATTTGGTTTTAGTTATTTGGATAATATTTATGATATACTTCACTTCTCCATGCCCTTGTAATTTGGCAGATGGTGAAAAGATGGTCCAGGAAATCTGAGATGTTTGTAAACTCTGAAGTGATTGTAAACTTAATTATACATCCATCCAATCAAGGAATTGGCACAGAAACTTCTTGAGACACTGTCCCTTTTCTCATTAGAACAGAAGATGAAAAGTTTGCACATCTTGTTATTTCCTTCAGTCACCTGATCTTCAAGTGGTCATTTAAGGGTTTTGCAATTTAATAAGCCCAAGGATACCCCTAACTAAAGTCGTCAAAAAAAGATGACTAGTTTTCATTTTTTAAAGAAAATGAAAGGAAATCATGCTTTACCACAGCATTATCACCAGTTCTGTGCTACCTCCAAATAGGAATTTAGGAGTGTTAAGATTTATAGCGTCAGAAAAGAAAAAGAAAAAAAAAAACCTCTACCCCCCTAAAAACTAAGCAGTTGCTGCTACATTCATTTTAGAACTTTACCAAATGGAGATTGTGCTGGCTAAACAATACAGAGATTGAAAGAGTTAAAAGCAATAAGCAACCAGTATTACTGTCCACTTTGATTTCCAGCCTAAGAAGCCCATACACTTAACAAGTGGTCATTTGTACACTCAGACTGATACTGGAAACACAGATGTTTTCGCAGAAAGAGATGCCCATTTAATTTTATGGAAAATTTATCAGACTCCAACGATGGTTCATCGCTGGTTTTAAAGGTAAAAATGAAAAATATTAATTCCCCCAGTTAGGCATTTAATACACCAAGAGCTATTCTGCCTGGTACAGTTTTGCAATTTAATGATACCCCTAACTAAAGTCATCAAAAAAAGATGACTAGTTTTCATTTTTTAAACAAAATGAAAGGAAATCATGCTTTACCACAGCATTCTCACCAGTTCTGTGCTACCTCCAAATAGGAATTTAGGAGCGTAAGATTTATAGCGTCGGAAATTAACAATTTTCCTCCTCTTTACTTTGAATGGTGATAAAAAGCACAAAAACTAGTTTTCTGTGCCCGAATGAACACGGAAGTCTGTACAAAGTCTATATGACCACTCAATCAGTATTTTTCTATTTGTGATCATTTCTTCAAGAGAAAACTTGCCTCAACGGGAATTTTAATATGCAGCTTCACCCCAAGTTGGGGGACAAGATAAAACGACTTGGTGTGTTCTAGAGTTGTTGCTCTCAACTTACAAAGATAACATAATTCTTAACCTGAGTAATCTTCACAGCCCATCATCTACTGTGGATACATGCCAATATTAACTTGATTTGATGTCTATGTCGTCACTGAGGTTTGAGAAAATTTTTCTAATAGTGATAAAGCATTGAAAAAGTTATCTACCTCAGCTTAAGACATTATTGGTTCTTACCTTTCTTCGTTTGGACTGGAAGTCAGTAATATCCGGTTTATCTATGTCCGGAGGCTAAGGGAAAAAACAAAGCATAACTATTAGAGGGCAATTTTTTTTTCCTGAGAGAGAGGGTTCCCTGCAACAAAAATGTGGGGGTTCATGGTCAACTTACACAACACAGCGGCAAAAGAGATGTCATTCTTTTAGCATCCTGTTGAAAAAATAGCGCAATAAATTAAACCGGCCACAGCGTAAGGAAGAATAGTTTTATCTTTATCCTTTGATGGCACATTTACTAAGTTTTATAAACACATGAAGCAAAAACAGATTAAAAGAAGTGCTATTTACCAACAAAGCGGTTGACAGCTTCTCCACTGCCTCCAAGATGCACCACGCTGAGGTACTCAAGGTAGCGTGGGACCACACAGTTTCTTGTCTAGCTTTCGCTCTCTTTTGTGCCTGAAAAATTAGCATTTTAAGTGTTACAATGGTCAATTCTCAGCTAAGGAGGCATGTATTTTATGTCCCAAGGCTACACTGATGATACAATCAATATATTCTGATGACAGAGAAACATGCAGTCACTGGGAGTTCAAGCCATAAAGAAGAGAATACATTCGGAGTTTAATGAAGTTTACCTTGGGCCTCAGTGCATCTTGCACGTGCTTGTTGCACGAGCAATAAAAGAACTCCGTACTTGTAAAAGGTCAAGACGGATGATGCCAGGACTGCTAAGGCCTCCGAAGCAGTAATCAGGGAAACAGAACTCAAGAAAAGGCTTGTGGTACAGAAAGCATTTTCAGTAACAACACAGACCTCAGAGTTTCACGATGGTCTAAGTGTACCATCTTAAAATCAGTGTATACAATCATAACCAGGAACTAGTTTTACTTCTCTCTTGCTTCCTCCCTTCCCCCAAGATTAAAGTTGGCTGCAAATCTTTGTCTTAAAAGATAAAGATCTGATTTAAACTGTAACAGATCTAAACATTACACTGAAAAAGTAAACTGTTTATTTGCACCACCCAACTTCAAATATCAGTCAAAAACTTCCTTTGGTGTGACTTTTTTTCTTCCCAGGTTAAACCCCTCAAATAACCACACTGTGCTTATCACACGATGTGAAGACAGGAAGCAGACCACGCAGCATGTAAAAACACAAGTGAGACTCACAGAACCACAGAATGGTTAAGGTTGGAAGTGACCTCTAGAGATCGCCTGGTCTACCCCCCTGCTCAAGCAGGGCCACCCCGAGCAGGTTGCCCAGGACCATGTCAAGTCAGCTCTTGAAGACCTCCAAAGAGGGAGACTCCACAGCCTCTCCGGGCAACCCGTGCCAGGGCTCCATCAGCCGCACAGTGCAAAAGCATTTCCTGATGCTCAGACAGAGCCTCACGTTTCAGTTTGTGCCTGTTGCCTCTTGACCTGGCACTGGGCACCGCTGAAAACACAATGGCTCTCTATGCTCTTTGCACCATCCATTCAGGTATTTATATACACCAATAAGATCCCCCCTGAACCTCATCTCCTCCATGCTAAACAGGCCCAGCAGTCCCTGCCTCTCCTCAGAGGAGAGGTGCTCCCAGTCCCTTGATCTTCTTGGTGGCCCTTCGCTGGACTCTCTAGTACCTTGCTGTCATTCACAGCAAGCAGCAAGAAGCAAGCTACTCTCTCCTTTAAAAGCCTAGTATTTTGGTTCCTCTTTTTACCATAATGCAGTAATATTGTAAAAAACAAAAATAGCCGACCAAAGAGGGTTCCCAGCTTTGCACCACAAGGTTTCAAGGTTTCCCGTAAGTGAGGTACTTGTACTGCCCTTTTTCCGTTGCACAAATGGACTGTCAGAACAGAGCCAGCAAACCCGCGTTTTCATTTTCTTCAAATTCCTTTTGATTTATCGATAAAAGTCACTTTAATTTAAATACATTCCTACCAAACCTGATTTGACTTTCCTTTTCGATTCAGCTCTAGCTAATCAGAGTTGTCAGCAGTTTTTATTTGCTATTTCCAAGAACTCTTGGGGGCAAATAACTCTCTCCAAGAACTATATGAATCATTCAAAACAGAAAGCATGTTACTGCTTATCTTGGGACTGCATTTAGTCCTGCATGCCTCTGTGTACCAGAAGAACAAAGGATCAGCAAAGTTGATTTTAGATATTTTCAAAGACTGCAGGTTTATACAACATATCCATAGCATGAATGTAGGCATGCTTGGAAAAGAAGATCCACAGATAAATATTAGCCAGGTTTGACTACTGTAGCTTTTGCTACCATAAACACAAGTTTTCAAAGTTATGCTGTCATTGGTTTTTTTGCATCAAGTTATTTTAACGTAATGTAGTCAGAGGCAGACAATGGCACTTGAATGGAATTTTTTGAAAGACCTAACAACAGAGGAAACCCCAACTACCAACAACTAGCCCAAACTGTCATTCTTGTTCTTTCTGACAAGTATTACCTGTGGTAAAAACTGTCATTAAAGAATTTAAACAGAAATCAATCTCGTCTATTTTTGTAGACCAAGAGGGCAGAAGAGCAACTGTTACCACATATTCAGCTCCCTGCTCAAAGCTCCTTTGGCAGTGCTGCTTTTTTTATTTCCATCACTATTTCCCACTACACTACTTTTCTCATACCTGATAAGGTTCCGTCTTTGGCTGCCTTGATCTTACAGCTGCACCACCGGCATAGGCCGTCTTTCCGGGGTAAAATGGAGAAAACCCAAGCTGGTTTTGCTTAAAAACAGACGTGCTTCCACGTACCTACGGAAACACAGTATGAGAAGTGGATAGAAAAACAGGTACACATTCAAACTGATTAAAAGAAATACTGTGCAGTACTTACAGGACACAGTCCTCCAAAAACAAATAAACTGAATGCAGGTTTCTTAGAGCTAGCTGCAGAATGCTGCGAGAGGGAATGAGTTCTTTCAGCTTCTGTGGGCCAGAGCAGTGACGATGAAGTATTTTTTAAAACTGCAACATCTGCCAAAATGACGTATGCTAGATGTAAATGCCTCTCGTACGTACAGAACTTTAACAATAAAGATCACACTAATTCAAGTTCTTCAATACAGAAAAATAAGCATGACTTCAGCTTCTTTAAATAGATCAACTTCACGTACAGACTGAAAACCAAGTATCACCTACAAACTTGAAAACTGTTCACAGAGCTGCAGGTAGTTTTCAGCAATCTTACCAAGTTAATACTGTGCTTCCAATGCAGATATTTTTTTCCTTCAGGCTAAGATAAAAGAGGACCGCATAAACATCAGTGCATTTGTACGGACAAAGCTTTTTTCTGTGTTGGTAAAAGGCTGGAGGCCAGCACAGATCATAATCGCATAGGTTTTAAACCTGGAAGATTCCCCAAAGGCTGCTCTAAGAGTTAACGATCTTCTGCCCACGTATGTTTTACGAAGACACACCAGAAAGTTCTAGTGCACTCAGGTTATATTGCTAAAGCCCAGCAACTCTACTCTCAGCTGTACAAAAGTTCTCTGCAAAACCTGCTGAGCACATGTCAGTCCCTGTCTATATGGGGGACTAGAAAAAGCTGCAAACCTGCTGTTCGCCCTTTCAGCGAGAAGACCTACGTACCAACCTACATCGACACGATGCTTATTTTTTATTTTAAAATGGTGTGCTTTCCTCAATGAATTTGGCAAAAGACATGAAAGTATTGACAGCTGAAGCCTTCTACCAAGAAAGGTCAAAAAACAGCCTATAGCTTATGACAGAGTAGTTTCTTTATCTTCTCTTGCTGAAACACAGGAAAACATCTCGTGTTCCTATTTGTCACCTGCACTTATTCACATTTAACCAGCTGTCTGTTAGATATTCTGAGTCACTCTTCCTTCTAGACAATCAGCCTAGTTGTCAAGCTACGGCAAGTCAGCCTGATTTCCTACCGTCCCAGTTCAAAATTTACATATAACCTAGCTGAACGTGTATATTTCAGCATTGACTCTTTCTAACATCAGGGTATCATAAACGTATTCCAAAGCACGCTTCTATTAAAAAGGTGATAGGATTATATACTTCTAAAACACTAAAAATTCAATTTAATTCTCGCATCCAAAGTTGACATTCACCTATTTTATTTACTAAGGTGATGTGGAATATTAAAGAACGCAAGGTACTTCACATTAAAAAAAAAGTCAATTAAACAGAGAACACAAAAATCACCTTCATCAGATGCTCTAGAGGAGGAATCACTGGTTGTTGAGATGTTATCATCGTCTTGTTGAGAGGTAGAATCTTCTATTTCTTTTATGAAGGACAGCCTAGGACTGCCAATGCCAAATACAGAAGATGTCGAGGGCTGACAAGGTGGGACAGGAGAATCCAGCATGGTATAATTCAGACGGCTCCGATGAAGAGAGGGCCTTGTTAACACAACTGGGAAGTTCAGTGCTGATCTACTTGTGGATGGTTCTAGACAAGAACAGGGAGATAATTAGCTTTGCTATAGACAAGCTCACAGAAGCCAAAACCTGTTTCCTATCGACAGCCATGCTATTGCCAAGTTCTAAGCGCAAAAAGAGAGAAGCCAAATTTAACTTCTTCCTCACCCAGATACGGTTGCATCTAACTGTCTGGCTACAACAACACTGCTTGCGATACACAGTATTAATGTTGCATCCAGAAGTAGTTAACTATGAGGTTTTACAACACCACATTCTGACCCCGTGCTCAAATGCTCTAACGCTGACTTGGCCATTCACTAAATCAAACATATATACTCCTTCTCCCATGTACAGCTTGCAATAAGCTTTACAAAATTTGAGATTACACGGTAAATTACAGATAACACTGCAGCTTCCATAATATTGGAACAAAGGTTACATTAATCTGAATACACAACATGAAAATGAACGTTTGCAGTACTTTTTTCCCAAGTTCTTCCATATCAGCTCACGTTAGAGGCAAAACATCATCTCCTACCCATTAACTATTGGGATTTTGACCCAAGGGACAAGGATGTTGACCCAAGTAACCAGATGAGCATTTTTCCCTCCTGAAGCAAAGGGTCTGCAAACAATGCCAGTGGCCTGGAATAGGTGGCCTTGAAGTCTATCTTGCTAAATGAATGGAACTATTCATGGGTATTTTGCCTGATGAAAGCCTACTGTCTCTCCCAGGAATCTGGGCAATTCAAATGACTTTGAGCCACTATCCTCTTGATACTTGAACTGAAGCTTAAACTAGTTAGTTCAATCTTCATAACCACTGCAGTACCACTAATTAGCTCTCCAAACCATGAGCAGATTTTTAGGACAGCACCATTTGAGATACAGAAAGTTCTTCAGGCGGAAGGCCACCCAATATAGGCTCCAGCACACTGATACCTCAGAACTGAAGAAACACATTGGTTTCAAAATGTAGTAATAATTAAAAAAAATAATCTTATTCTTAAGCATAGTAAGCGACACCCACGGACAGCAACATAAGCTGCAAAAGGTTCCAGGGTGTCCACCTGCTCCTGATCTCCTGGAGTTAGCAAGCTTGCAGTGCAGCTGTTCTTACTGAAAGCTCCTTTCACGCAGTTACATAGGAAAGCCAACATGTGTTCCTCAGTCACGAAGACCTTCTCTATTCTTTTCTCCAAACTCATTCCCAAGCTACAGCTACACAGAAAGCCATCAATCTCCTTGTTTACAATTAGATGAGATTGGAGGCAAAGATATTTCCTCCTTATTTTTTGATTCTGCCAACAACAGAAGCAACTGACTTTCCACATTATCTATGGTTACCTACGCACGCTCAGACAAAACTTCTTTACTTATTAAAAGCTGACTTCCCCAAAACAGCTAATTTAAGAGAAACTCAAATAAGAATAGATGCAAATTTATACAACAGGACTACAGGAACAGTGAGAGGCACTGGATATAAGACAAATTAATCTTTCATGAGGTAAAGGAGTTGCAAACCTCGTTGCCAACGGTCCAAATACCTTTTCAAAGACACCCCCTCCCCCCGCGTAGACCTTAAAGTTATTGAATATTTTAAGGATAATAATCTCATAAACCACATCCGTGCACAAGTTCCCCAGTTCACCATCAAGTTAACGAGGAACTTTACTAAATTGATCAAAGCCCAAAACAAAAAAAAAAACAAAACAAAACAAACAAAGTCGGGACACGAGACGGAATTTTCCTCTGCCATTCTAGCATCTAGTCTTTTGTTTCGAAGACTGCAAAACAAATTAATTTTTTTAATTGCCTTAGGCAATTAGACAGATTTTCATTCCATATCTTTTAAAAGATGGAAAATGCAACCCAGCACACTTGCAAATGACTTATTTTCAGCATTTAGCACCTGGCTAATAGAGTACCTAAAGTTAACTGATGCCTTCCAAGAGCATAAGATGTATGCTTCGTAACTGTGTATACAGTTTAAAGCTAAGACGGTTTCACAAACAGTTGTTTTGACTTTTTTTGGTTTTTTTTCATTCTGTCAAAACCCTCATTCCAATTTCCTTTTGAAATTCAGATTCAAAACTAGAAATCTGTGAATAAATACAGATGGCCAGAATTCCAAATGATTTTTCACATACCTCGTCTACTAATTCCTGCTGGTTCAGGCGTGAATCTCTCATCGATTATGGTATCTTCATCTGAATAATCGTGGTGATAGTTTACCGGAGTCTCCTCCTGGTTTGCAGATTCATTTCTGTCTACACACTCCTCCTCACGCTTATTGAAATACTTCTGCAGCCAGGCCGGTACAATATTTTTCACCGTTTCTGTCATTCTGCTAATTATTCCCTGCTTGAAAGAAAAAACACTTGTTTAATTACAGAAACGCAGTCAACAGCATATGCTGCGATACCACCTTCCACGGACCTTGAAGACAGATATTATACAGCAAATATTCAGAAGACGACGACGAGGTTGATCCCTGGCATAGGATCGCTACACTTCTGGTAAACCTAAAATTCACCTAAGATTGATTTACAACTACCTATCACTTTCTGCACTTCCAAGTGACCTTGGCAAGGTTCAAAGTTTTGAAACCTCTGCCAAAATTCACCAGCAGGTCGTCAATCTGCAAGGCTATCAGGAAACTCTACGCCTGAACAGCTCCTGACCTACAGACTTGTTCCAGGACTCTTCCTCTTCGCACCCTCCCGTGAAAACCAACTAAACCAGAAGTTCAGCAATTATCTACTGCGACAGTCAGGACCATACTACCCATTAAAATCAGTGAATCTAAATATTTTCAATTTTAGTAATGCTGAATTGCAGTGACTATACGCACAAAAAACAGTTCTGCTCTCAACAGTCAGGCTAACCCAGAAGATGTCCTGCAAGAAACACAGCTATAGCTATAGCACCAGCACCTCCTCTTGCAAGAGCCTTCTAAAGCTGTTGCTGTATTTTGTAGAAGACTGACTCTGCGGCATACATCGGGTACGATCGGAGAATTCCCACCTGACCGAAAGCCCCAGGAACTACGGTTAAATAAAAGATAAATTAATATAAATGAATATAATTAATAATAAAAATTAATAATAAAAATTAATATCCAGAAAGCTGACAATCATGAGCTAGGCATCCTGCTAATCATCCCTCCTGCAGGCAGGGGGAAAAAAAAAAGGTAAATTAGATCCAGGACTAGTTCCCAGGAACTTTGAAGCTGCTAACTATACTGTCTACAGTGCCCAGGCACCTTCAGAGCTTAATGGTAAGAGACAGAGGGTTTCGTGGGCTGTAATTACGATCACAAGCACACAAAACACATCTATTTAAGTATTTCTAAGAATCGACTTATCGACTAAAGTTGTAGGGGGAAGGATGAGAAAAACAGCGGGGTAGGGATCAGAACCAGAGGTATAACCTCACAAAATCGCATCGGTCGCTTTCGTGCCTCCCCAACTGCATCACTGAGAGACAATTAACATTAAGCCACAGAACCTTCTGCAGAGTGGACATGATATTGAAAATAAACTGAAATTAATTGACAAATGCTCTAAGCAAGCTATCTGCTCAAAGCTCGTCCTTTTACGTTATGAACATTTGCACGATTCGTCTGGTTACAAAGCTAACTGCTATAATAAATGCACACATGTAACACCTATCAGTTTGTCTATTTATCAAATCATTAAAATTCTTCCCCGATAAGTTACTGTTAATTTGATCTGCGCTGGATGTGCAGCAGCCATTCTCTGTGCAGAATCCCCCAGATATCCCCACGCACGTGTTTGCTCTGGCACACTCTTTAAATAAACCTACTGGAAAACACGCAGAGATAACAGACAATGGAAAAGTTAGAAAACCATCTCCACTGATTATTTTTAATCCACGTGTAAGGTTTATCAGTTAGCTACACAGTGTCGGCACACGCAAGCTATGGCACTTTCAACATTAATGCACTGTTCAAGCCAGAGGTTTCAACGGTTGCTCTGTAAGCGTGGGGAATGTTTGCATTGCCCTTCCAGGCCAGCTTTAGATGGACAAGATTGATTGTCAATATGTGGTATAAGGGACTTGGCATTTCTGCAAGTGATAAAAACCTAATTGAGCAGCTATCCATGCGTAGCGCTCCCTTGGTTTTGCATATGATAATCAATCCCCTCAGCTACGTTGCTCATTTAATAGCGGAGAGGTTTTGGCTGAACAAACGTGCAGAGGGCATCTCCAGAGCATCTCTCTGGGCGTCCTGACATTTCTTAGCAAAGAGCTGCTGGGAGGGATCTCGGCGCGTCCCCCCTCCAGCACGGGGATTTTCACACCCCGAATTGACGGACCGCTTTCACCGTCAACCTGCTGTACCCTACAGCACAAACGAGAAGCAAAGCCTGGCAGGTAACGTTCAGAGAATTGATGATGGGCTGAGGAGGGGTGCAGGGAGCGGGGAAAGCCCTGGGGGTGGCACTGGGGGTCCTGAGGGCAGCGGGCTGGGGGTGAAGGGGAGGGGGAGGAGGGGGGTAATGGGCTGGGTAGAGGGGTAAGGGGGTAAGTAAGGGGCTGAGGGGGTAACTGAGGGGGTTAGGAAGGGGCTGAGGGGGTAACTGAGGGGGTTAGGAAGGGGCTGAGGGGGTAACTAAGGGGGTAACTAAGCCGTTGAGGGGGTAACTAAGGGGGTAACTAAGCGGTCGAGGGGGTAACTAAGGGGGTAAGGAGGTGGGTAGGGGGTAACTAAGGGGATAAAGGGGCGGGTAAGGTAAGGGGGTAAGTAAGGGGGTAACTGGTGGGCTGAGGGGGAAGGGCCCGCTGTGGGGGGGCCGCTCCTCACCCGCTTGCTCCTGGCACAGGGGGGCTTCGCGGCGCCCAAACGGTGGCGCCGCCTCTTCACCTTGCCGCCGGCCGCTCCTCCTCCTCCTCCTCCTCCTCCTCCTCCTCCTCCTGCTCCTCCTCCTCCTGATCGGGCTCCTGGGCTGCCGCCCGGCGCCCCGCCGCCACCGGCCCTGCCACCGCCGGCCATGCCGCTGCCGGTCGCGCCGCTACCGGTCGCGCCGCCCGAGGCCATACCGCCCCCCCCCCGCGTTCGGTGCCGTCACGGGGCCCCCCCGCCCCCCGCCGCCACGCGCCGCGGGGCCTGCCCTGCCCCTCGTGGGAATAAAAATGTTGTTTTTGCAGAGTTACGTTGTTTAAAGGTAAGGAATGGGGTATCGAGGTGTGCTTGCAGCGATAAGAACGCTTAGCAGGCGACCTTGTAAAATGCAGACAACCAGACTCCGTAGAACAATTCGGGGAAAATCACGGTGTTGAGTCAAGTCAGGTAAGTGAAGAACCATTACCGCTTCAACCAGTAAAAAAGTCGAAAGAAATTCGAAATTTAACAGGCCGGCAACTGAAGGCCATGCATTGTCTGGGAAGCATCAGACAGATTGTGAGCCTGGATCACCCCCTCAGTGGGGAAACAGGGGAGGGTCCCGTCATCAAAAAGTATATAAACTGGGTTTTGGAACCAGCAGGGGCGCTCCTGCTCGTGGGACGCCCGCCACTGCGATCGCGAATAAATTCCTGCTTCGCTGAGCTCCTCGCCTGAGCCCAAGTTATTGGCTACGGAGTGTTTCTCACAATTTGGGGGCTCGTCCGGGAGCCAGTCGCCTACCGGGGAGCCCCACCGCCGCAGCAGCAGGAAGGCATGCCCCGCTGATTTCAGCGGTCCTGTGCATCGACGGCGGCGGTTCTGCGGAGAGCTGACAGAGGGCCCGAGACTGATGAAAGAGGCAGGATCCGTGAAGGAGTGGGGAAGGGAAGAAGGCAGGCACTCCGGCTTTGAGAATTGATCCGGTAACTCTGTGCACAGACCAAGGTAAGAAATAGGAAGTATTGCCTTGGGGGTCGGGTGAGACTCTGTGTGCCGTGTGATTGAGACGTACTTTTGTACGGAGCGAGTGTGGAGTCCTGATCCGCGGTTCCGCAGCTCCGCGAGGGGCGCGGCCGGAGACGGACGAAGCGTGAGATAAGGGAGAGAAAGGAAGAGTCTCGGGAAATGTGGTGTATGGTAAGCCCTTGCACGGGGAAGTGCTTGGCAATACACCAGGGAAATTTGGTGTGCGGTAGTCCTCGCACGGACGGGACGCCCGCCACTGCGATCGCGAATAAATTCCTGCTTCGCCGAGCTCCTCGCCTGAGCCCAAGTTATTGGCTACGGAGTGTTTCTCACACCCTCCCCCTCCCTCCCTCGCGCGCCCCCTCCCCTCACGGGAACGCGCGCCCCCCCCTCCCGCTGCCGCTCCCGTTCCTCGCCCCGCCCCGGTCCCGTCCCGGTCCCGCCGCCCTCCCGCTCCCGCCCTCAGGACCCGGCCGCCATAATGAACCCCGGCCCGGCCACCGTAAGCACGGGGCTAGGAGTCACCTCCAGAGCCTCCCCGCGCCGTGGCGCCGACCGCTGGTGTGCCGCAGCACCGCGCCGGGCGTGGGACGGCGCCCCGAGCCCACAGTGCTCGTCAGAAAAGCCCCGCACCGACAACCGATACCCCCGCACCGACAACCAACAGCCCCCACGCCGACAACCAACGCACAAGCAGTGTTTTAGGCCGGATTCGTGGCCCCGTTGGTCCGGGAAGCAGTCGTCACGCTAAATTCTACCCCACGGCAGGGGAACGATGGGCATCGTGACAGATCGCCGCCCCAGAAAATAAACACATAAATAAAGAATAAAAACGATAACGGGACATGAATCGTGCCCTTAATAACAGACATTGGGCAGTGAAATCACCGACTTCTGCAACAATACGTGCTCAGGGAACTGACTAAAACCCCTCCTGCATCGGCCATGTAATAGCTAGGCAAACATCACATAATACTTCCCTCCCTCATGTACACCAAACCTATTAAGGCAACCATAGTAGTGTGATAACGTGATTTTTCTCCTCCAGATCAGCGTCAAAGGCAGCTACGCTAGGTTTGCTCATAAGTTCAAACGCTGCTTTATTTATTTATTTGAATTCCATTTTTCTTATTTAGAAGGATTTCCATAGGGTGACAGGCCTTTAATGACACTCACGACTCAGAAACATTTGCCGATGCAGTCAAACGGTGTCTATTAACGCGAGGCACTGAAGTTAATTGGTATTAGAAATGAGCCAAAACGAAAGGCAAGTATCTGCGTGTCCAGCAGAATGACAGCGATCATCACCATTTGATCAATCTTCCCCCCACTCTCTGTTGCAGCTAGGTACAACGAAAAGAGTTTATGAAATCATTACGGGACATTCTTGTAGAAAACTTCCTCAAGCTTGGAAGAAAAAAAAACATTTCAGCTAAGTAAAACAGAAAATAACTGGAAGAAGTGAAGTATGGCGGTGTTGGAAAAGTTGCTTCAAAGACTTGTTTAATTAAAAAGAAGGAAAAAAGCAAGTTCCTACTGCAATCCCATCTTTGTCAAACTGATGGCGGGCACCAGTACGATGTGTTCAGCTAACACAGGCTGGAAGTTGTAACTGCAGCTGTGAAGTTTACCCAGTAAAAAGACTCCGCAAAGCATTCTAGCAGTTCCGATGCAATCACTGCTTCCTGAATTTGTGACTCAGGGTTAACACGGCAGTACAGGAAGAAGTCTGGCATTCACTGTGCTCTTACGGTAAAGAATCTGCCCTGCGCACACCATCCCAAGCCAGGTATGCGCTCCTAACAGGAAAGGACGATAGGCTGATAAGTCTCAGCAGAGGGAAAAAGACATCAGAGAACTACTTTATAACAGCAGCACGCGGGCTGCAACCAACGTTCTCTTCCTCTCATCATTTTCATTTCTGTGGACTCCAAGAGAATACACTCCCAACATTTTTCAGCTCTGGAGAACAAACAGCCCAACCAATCTCATTCACTGAACTACAAAACTGGTATTTTCGCTATCTAGTCCGGAAAAGGAGGCGCACGTCTCTAACGTACAGTGTAGAGACCTTGTTAATAGGCAAAGTCTGCATAAAATAGGTGGCCACAGCCTGATTTTCTGACGTTCAGGGCCTTGGGTCACACACCACCACAGCATCAGACTTAATGAAGTCACCAATCTATGTGGGCCTCTCGTTACACAGGTCACATGTTATGGACCAACCTCTCAAAGGCCAAAAACCAGCACTGATACTGCCGGGCCAACACATATCTGTAGCATCCCATTTCTGGGTGACAACACAATGAATGTTTCCACAAAGTACTCGATGCAACCTAACTACTGTGTTTGGTGATGCAAAGCAAGCCGTGTCAAAGCAGCGTAGCACCCAGGCACATTCCTGGAAGATGTTTTGCTGCTCACGTTGAAGAAAATAGATAAAAAAATCCTGTGCAGTTTGCACTTCTGAGCTCAAGTACCACAGCTATGCACTACAATTGAAGTGGCATCAAACCTTGTAAGGTTTTGAAGCTTCAGCACTGCCATCCAAATTCAAGGAGGCTGCATCTATTATCTTGAATTTGCCCCAGCTCAGTCCCCTGAAACAATTCCATAGACACGTACAAGCAACCCTTTTCCCACCCAAATTCTTTGCTTCATCTATTCCACCTCTACCTTGTGTCATATTCTTATTAATCTGCCCCTCAAAAGACTCCCTGGCTCACACAAAGAAGCAACCCAACAAATCCCTGTTCCCAGCCACGTTGCTTTCATGCTTTGGGAAGAGTTAACTGCAACAGCTCTAACTGTGATGCCACCTCACCCCCTCCACCTATGTGAGGTTCTTTGCCTTCTGTCTCCTCCTACGTGTACACCTGCACTAGAACCAGGAAGAATGTGCTTCCTACAATACTCCAAGAGCCTCTTCTGTTTCAGGATGTCATCATTTCAATTCAGGACTGAAAGTATTCCTAGCAAAAACCCAACAGCTAATAGCTAACAGAAGCAGTTGCTGGTGATCAGCTACAAGTAACCTGGAAGTACTGAGGAGTCACAAAAGAGAATTTGCATTACATTTAAGAACAGCATGCAGCTTAGGACCACTGCTTTCACTGACTACACTAAGCCATAAAAAAGAATTGGATTCTTACCTGCCATCACAGCAATTATGGTTTATGTTGCCCCCAAAACACACACGGCAGTACCAGAACTGTGTCAACTAGCTTTAACAGCTTCCCCAGCTATTAAGTACAGTAATTTCTGCTTCCTTTTTTTTCTTGGAGGAATATTCTTTTGTTTCCAGCCTCACTTACTTATTATACACACTGTTAATTAGCAACTATTTCTCCATACTCATAGGGTTATGGAGTCCCTATGACTGGAAAAGACTCTGTACCCTTCAAGATAAGAACAGCATAAAGGCAGCAACTCGCAAGACTGCTCTAGCTTAAAGCAAAGCTTTCCTCATTGCTCTCATCTCCTTTGACTTGAGTACTGTCATCCTTCTACCAGAGCTTTAAAACTTCATTACCGTGAATGAAGGAAGACCAGAGCAATTAGAGAGGGTAGCAGAGGGTATAACTTAAGGAGCTGTTACTAGGATTTTTTTGTTGTTCCTGGTGGACTATTTTTCTCCTTGCCAGCAAGGAGGGAAAACCAGCAAGTTGTTTTCTCCAAGATTTTTTTTTTTTTAGGTTTAAGAACACGGATTATGTTGTAGCAATTTCTTCGCTGTAAAGCGTCAGCTGAGAAGTCTAACAGTAAGAAGGGCAAGGGAAAACTGAATGCTGATGCAGAGAGTGCCAGCAGACATCATCCTCATTCCACGGGATGTTTGTAGCTATGGCAGTTGAAGTCTACACTTCCATATGCTTAACATACCCTATTTATAAGCCGATTTTAGCTGACCTAGCATGTATCAGTAGTACAGTTAGAGCCAGCAGCCTGCAGGAAAAAGTGGGCACAGGTGTTTCCATAGCAAGGCCTGTGAGTGTCTCCCATACATACTTCCAGTCTAAGCAAGCACATGAAAGGCTTGGCTTGTCGCTTACCTAAGGAACCAGGAAAACAAGGGGAAGCTAGATTTTGCTTGTGTCCTAATGCCCATATAAAAATAAAGACAGATGAAATACCCTTACTACCTTGTTAAATTCCATAAGCCGGAAGAGAACGTGCTGCACACAGGTACAAGTAAAATCCCTTGCTGGCAGGTTTGCAGATACAAATTTTTTATTTACACAGGCAAGTCTTATCTTTAAGATAAGACCCCATTTACCTCTTTACATTTCTCGAATATTTACATGACTTCATGATGCTCCAAGAAGAGAGTGATGAACAAAAAGATTACAGAAACTGTCAAAAGCATAGCAAAAAAAACCCAACCTATCACTGTGCTTTAAAACTTATGAGCTAGAATAATGTAGAAGAAATGTAGTTTTAGCACTTTGGTCCTAACGGTCATGCTCTAGAAGACGCTTAAATAGCAGAGGGGATTTCAGAAGTGACCGTATCCAGAGGTTGCCAGTGACAATTCATGAGTGAATCGTAGAGTTCTTCGCTTGTCTCCGTGAATTGTCTGTTCATTTCATCAACATCCAAGTAGAGCTGTGGATCTGAAAATAAAAGCCTGGTAAGTCCAAGTATCAAATCTGAGGCATGCGCACAAAAAAACTTCACGTGAAATGGCTAATAAAATGTATTTTAAGCTAAGTGTAATAAGCTATTAGATCTACTAATTTTAGTGAGGTATTTAGTCCTCTAAAATTTTGAGCCTCACAGCTCCAACTTTTGGGAATTTTTATATTAGAAGGCTGGGACTAGAACTGTCTTTCAAGATAAAGACAAAGACAATGTTTAAGATAGTAAAGATAACGTTTAAGGATAATCAGCCATGAAACCCTCCCAAGAGTCATTTAATTCACTTCTACGGCAATACACGTTACATAGGATAGTTTCTAAACACTAACACAAAATGCCTCCACGTGAGGACCTTTGCAAACCTTCCAGGACACAAATATGTTTTGTACCGTATTTGTAAGTGCAAGCTGAATCCTCCTTTTGGAATCTGCAACATAAGCTTTTACCTCAGGGTGGAGAACAAAGCTTTTGCATATTACTGAGTTTCTAATATAAAATCTGTTTAGCGGAACCAATACAAAGAACAAAATTCTGTCTTAGACCATTTTCAAATGGGAATGAAGGCACAGGTACAAGAAACCTGCTGCGAAGCATTGACAGTGTCCCGTTTTACTTGATGCGGTCAGTGTATGCTGTATCAGCTTTAAAACCCCAGCTGATTGCAGATCAACCCCACAGAGGTTTGACCTCAGCTGAATTTTCAAGATGTTCTTCATCCAGTAGAGGTTGGCTTGTATTGTTAAAAGGCACAAGGATGGCTAAACTCAAGTGACAATGATAGAACCCTTATTACCGTCAGTAATTAGGTCATCACCGATTGCAGTCATAACTGAAGATTCCTGAAAGACAGAAAAGGCTAAGTTTAATCATAACTCATTTCAGAAAGCATCACAGATTCAAAGTGCTGCAGTCTCAACCCATTCCTTCTTCCTACAACTACAAGGATAGATGGCATTTTATCTACTTATTTTTAGAAGAAAGCCAATATTACAGTACAGGTTGGAAGGGACCTCCGGAGGCCACAACTAATACATTGACCACGATAAGACCACTTACAACAACTGTTTAATTTGCTTTAAGCAAAGCAAATCAGAAGAACAGGAACAGAAGAAGCGTACGCAATTATGCTGTCAAAACCATTCTTTGGTATGCGTGAACAAATAATGGTGTATAAATCACTAATTCTATGGATTTACTATTTAAGCACTTAAATACAAACACCTCTGAATGGAATCTGCTCTTTTAACTTCACACTAAGCAGAAAGCATGTTTTCAACTTCGGATTCTTTTTGCTGATTCACACAAATCTGTACAACATATTATCTGTGAAATATTTTCTTTACAGCAAGCGTGCAGTATCTTTACCTCAAAAACAGCTGGAGCCATTAAAGAATCTCCTAAAGAGCAGTCTCCAACAGCTTGCATGCTGTCATAGGGAGCATAGGAGCTGTAGTTGTAGTCAGCGTGAGCATCTTAACTCCTCTGCGAGTGGTAGTTCTGGTAATCTTGGCAATAATCATTATAGTTGTATGACTGGTACCGCTGCAATTCTGCTTTCAGTCTGAAACATGAGAAGTTGCATACAGTCAGAGAACAGAAACTGTAAACCCAGTTCTGAACTTAAACAATTTGTCAGCTTACATACTTCAAAACTTAAAAGGAAGCTTTCCTAAACAGTCACCTAAGTGACAGCTTAAGTCACAGCTCAAAACCTCATTTCTATAGAAGCAAGCATCCTCACCTTTGCCAATACCAGAAGGAATTGTTCTCATGGATTAACTCCAGAGCCTTGACATGGTTACCTGTACACATCAAGTATTTTTAGCGTTGGCATAAGCAAGCTGCTGCTAAGTCTCTGTGCTTTGCTAAAGATTGATTTAAGACCAGAGACATTTATCAAGCACAGCTGCTTTAAAGATGCAGTCTTAACCCTTCTATCTTTTGTTTGGTTAATTACTAGATCTTATTTCCAGAAAGAAGTGAATGGAGTCAGATTATCCATTTCAAAGAAGCATCTGACGCTGCCTGTCAGTTTGCCATGTCTACCTCCACCTGCTCAGTTTTTTTGTTTGTTTAAAGTCCATTAAACATTCAACAGCTGCCAACTATACCGCTCAGGTGAAGTCAGTCTTGCTTAACAACACAATCGCGATTCTCCAGCGTGACGCCTTATTATTAGTGGGAGAATTACAAAATACACTGGTTCTTAAGAAGAAAGGGCCAGCTGATTAGCTTTCACTACTTTCCCTTTCAAGATTTTCTCGGGGGCAGCTTCAGACTAATGACAAGAACCAAGACAAGTGCTATCTGTACTAAAACTGAGGTACACTGCATAAAGAACATTCAGATAACCCAGCTGCATATTCAAAAAAATCCGCTGTTTAGACTTGTCTTCACTGATTCTGTACAGGCAGACCTCCTGTGGTTGCAGTGCCCAGTTTCTCTGACTTGAATTGGGGATGCAGAGAAGTGAGTTCTATGCTTTTGGGGAAGAATACAAGCTGAAGGCATTCTGAAATAGCTTCCAAACTAAGCAAACATGAGGGACAAACTAATCCAATGGCTGGGTATTTCAATGCTAAGAGAGCACGGTACTCAGCCATTCAGAAACGTATTACTGATGTGTATTTTAATACCTACATTTGTTTCAATACTGCAAAGCTACACAAGTTCTAATAAAGAGGTAATCCATTGTCTTGTTACTGTAGTAAACAAACAGAAGATACATCATCTTAGGTCTTCTGCTTCCAACTGCACTCTTCCTACATACAGTTGTGTAGGGAAGGAAAATCTGAAAATACTGTTGACGTTCTTCTGGATAGCCGAAGCAAGAAAACATGTTTGTGGCTTATTCTTGTTTTCAAAATAAAACAATATTAATTTAATCAAAAAATTTTGGCAAAGAAGTTTGGACAGTGCTCTCTTGGAGAAGAGCATTTCCATTCTAAAGCAGAAGGAGGCAACATTTGCAGAATTATGCTAGGTAAACAGAAACAGAAGTGTCATTTTTTACTATTTAACAGAACACACAAGCTAACCTCATGAACATACTGAAATTGTTTATATGAAGTCCTGTTTTGTCAGTATCCTGGATCAGAGTTCATCAAATTTGGTATCAATTCTTTAACCGTTCAGAGACCTGAATTGCCTTAAATAAGTGATAGAACTGAGCCGGTAGAGTAAGAAACCCTCTCAGGAAGTGCTAAGCTTTAAACTCCCCATTGCCCTAAGCTCATGAAAAGCAAAGAATAGCATTCTAAACCTGTTCTAGTAATAACGCCTTTGGCTATCTCCCTGCGTTCCCATTTTTCCCCCCCACTTCTTTCCTGTCAACCCACTGTAAAACTAGTTATGTGCTTCTCTCAAACTAGAGGGAAAGCTCTAAGAACAAGAACTCCCTAGCATATAAAACCACTTCTTGTCCCTTCTACCTTATGCAGGCCCAAACCTGAAAATATTTACCAATGCATTCAGCTTTGCTACTGTTGAGAAACAAGGCTGGTTACAATGGCAGCTAAGCCCAAGTTGCGCTGTCTGGCTAGACTTAACAGTTGGATTCCCCCAGCCATCCTGAAGCAGGTTGATGAATCCAGGGAGTCAAAACATAGGACTTCTGCATTTCTGGTTTTGTAGACTGCATCGTGTGTACAGCCACTACAGCAAGGGCCACAGACTTTCCAAAGGCAGAGCTACAAGAATCTGATTATTTAGAATAACTGTATCAATGCACAACTCCTTGGTTACCTTTTAGAAATTCCTATGCTCAGCCGGATTCCTTTTCCCCCCAGACCTGGTGCGTTCTGGCAGTCTTGCAGTGCCCTCATCTGATCACCTTGCTCACCAAATCTGACATAGGCATACCCTCTACTATTTTCAAAAGGGCGAAAACCAATTCTGGTATGCATAACAGTTACAAAGCTAACGAATTCAGTTTCTGTCTTCTACAAAAAACAGAAGATAGCAGCTACTATAGCTTCTATTACTTAAGCAACCTCTCTGGCATGTGCACGTGCACAGAAAAGGCTTTCACCAAATTAAAAAACTTGGGCCAGAAGCAAAAAGCTTATTCCTTGGTAGCATTAAGATGCAACTCACTGAGAGCCAGCAAAACAATACATTTTAAGTGCTCTCTGCGTAAGTAATCAGATTCCATATTTCTGCATATACAGCAGTTAATCAGTTAGCACTAACCCACTCCTTTTGGAGCCACAAACTTTATTGGTCACAAACACCAAGAGCTGGCTGTAATTATCTGAACCAGTATTAACCGGTACCTCTGAACTCTTCAAACAAAAATATCTTTCAGGTGCTCTTAGAAGAACAACATCAATTGCCTGCAACAATTTGATGGCTTTGCTAAACGGAGCACTGAAAAGCACAGTGGTACAGTTTCTTTTGTAGCCTGTTCAGAAATTATAGCCCCGTGCCTACAGCTTCAAATCAGGCCAAGCTTACCAGCCCAACTCTTACAGCTTAAGTTCACTGCACTCGAATGCCTTCAAGACGTGCTTTTAGGAGCCATGGAGAAGAACCCTCTGGTAAGACCACCATTATAAAGTACTGAGTGTTGTTTTACACTTAAAATAGAACTATCTGTTACAGTCATTCATCAGCTTTCCCTAGGCTGCTGCTCTCTCACTACTGAATGTGATCCTGCTCTCAGTTTCCCACTAACTTTTTCCCCCAGCGGTTATGGCCTCTTTTCATCTATGACACTTTTAAGGGACTACACCGTGTTGAAAAATGCTGGTTAACATTTCCTTTTACACAAGGTGCCTCATCGAATTTTCCTGACAAAACCAAACCCCAGAACCTTAACTAGAAGAGGAAGCACACAAACACACACGCCTCCCTGGCCACCATATCTCCCCAAAACATATCTGTTCAGTAACAGACCAACTGTAAGAATACTGCGATTAAAATCAGTATAGCTCTATACACTGCTTTTGTTCGGGATTACTAGCTAATGTCCTTCCCCTTACCCCTTCTGGAATTAATACTGAATTCTGTACTCCAAAACGCGGTTCTTAAGTCATACAAATGACATTTAACAATCAGAATTTTTCCACACAGTGATCCTCAATAAAAACTTCAATCCTCTACTGCAGTCTTTCAACAAATTAAAGGAATACAAAACTGGCTAATAACTGTTCAGTGATTTTTGGACCTTTGTAGCACTAGAGTAACAGCAGTACACTCTGCAGCATAGTTGCAAGTACGTGGGAATAAGATACTCTCTCTCATCTCTTTTTTTCTCTGAAAAGTGTGAGGCCTCTATTTCACCCTACTAAAGATTTTACCACCAACTGTACTGCTAGCATTGAGACACTGCAACTTCTGTGCTTGTATGAGATGCAGGACAGGTTCCTTAAGGTGTCGCAATTTTTTGTCTAAACCTAGTGTTGAGATCAAAAAAGGGATTGCTACTAATTGCGTACGTATCAATAACCAGGACAGAAGACATGCTGCATATAGGAATTAAACTTTTTCTAAAGCTCTAGTACATGAACATATCAAATCCCGCAGATTTTTTCTAGTATGGTTTCAGAGGTCTTACTTGATGGACATAAGCGCACAAGTGAAGACAAAAGATATTCTGTTTACCTGAAGTACATGAAGGTTTGAACTACATTCTAGTCCTGATCTTTCCAGTCAAAACTGTTTAAAAAACAACCCACCAAACAGTAAAACAAACAAGAAAACCCCATGCTTCCTCTCTACATAAAACTTTTCACAATTGTGTTTTCTGCCCACCACCTGGCTTTAAAAAGTATACGAACTTCTTTGAAAGATCATGTTTTTAGTCTGAACTCCAAATGAACAACGTGTAGGGCATGTAAAGAACAAGCACGTCATTAATGAAAGCTTTTCTCTAAAAAGGATAAACTTATTCTTGGGGAAAAGTGTGGAAACAGATGTTATCTAGGCAATATTCCTACAGGAAAAACGAATAATTTTGCCACACCTCAAAGGAAAAAATAATTGTGCTTAACAGGTAAGAAAATAAAAAAAATCAGAGCAAACCAAAAAATAAATCACAGAATATGCATCCTCGTTTTAATCATTAAGGATTACCTTTGAGCTCTGCTTTGGTGCTTGGCTTTGCACTTTCACAGGCTACACACTTCGTGGCCTCTGCTTTGTTTTGAACCAAGCAGGTCTCCCAATCCCAGCTTCCTTCAGGCTTCTTGAATTTGTCTAAATCCAGAAATTCTCCAGAAGGAGCAGAAAATGCAGATGCACTGCTACTGGTCACAGGTGTTGGACCCTCTGTGAGACAAACAAGACAGTTAACCATCCTGTTTGAACATGAACTATAAAATGAACATTAACTTTTAAATTTGATTTGTCAAATCCCACAGAAATGTTCAAAACTACTCCGCAACTCCCCCCCCCCCCCGCCCCTGAAAAAAATAAAAGCCACCAAAATCCCACAAAGAAACAAACAAACAAACAAAAAAAACAGAGTGGAACTCAAAGCTTCCAAACAACACACAACTCTGTTCAGCACACAAGCTTCTGCTGCTGTTGACCACAGTGTAACCTCCATAAAGAGGCCTGACAGGTGCCTTTTAAAAAAAAGGTGCCTTTTAAGAGAGAAGCAGAAGATAACGCTTCAAATTCAAAACCGGAAAGACAAGAATGGCTCTTCCCTTCCACAGCACACGCAGAAAACTTTTATCCTAGTATTACTTGCATCGCTCTTCCTCTTGACAAGTGCAACGTAACCGTGCAATTCACTGCACCATGGTCACAGTAAACCCCTCATTTCCAAAATTCCTCCTTGCAATGGCAAGAGCCTCAGACAAAGATGCCGACTGACCGCTCAGAGGTTGGAAGTCCAAGAGAATCAACTCTGTCTGAAATCCATTATCTTACCTCAGGAAATTTCAGTCTTACCGCACAGGATGAATACAAAAGCCCGGTCTAGTCCATCTTAATTTGTTTCTTCCACGATATATTTGCACAGGTGTTTTTCGATGTAATGGCATGTTAAATGACATTTAGAGTCAAAGTTAGAATTAGAATCGTATTTTAAAAACAATACAACCACGCTCAAAATCAATTACGGTCACACACAATGGGAAACAACCCAGTACTGCCCTGAAGAAGTTACCCAGCGGGTCACTCGCTTTCTTGAAGCCTACCACTGACCTTCATAGGCATCTCTCTGCTTTAGCTTAAGACTAGTTAAGACTACACTGTCTTGAAATCTGGCTTCACATCTCCCCTCAATTACATACAAACGGTGAGTAGAGGCATTTTGGACACATTCTGTAATTTTTTTTACTTATTTTTTGAAAGAGAAAAACGCAGTCATTTTTAACTCTTTCTATGGAGTTCTCTTTTTCGCCAGTGAAAAATCACTATGTTGTTTTTAAATTAAGTCACCCACTTCAGCCATCTTCCCTCACCAGCTGCAAAGCCGGGGGTATCTGCATTGATCCAGCTCCGTACTAATACATTTCACAATCAGTTCAATTTATGCGACAGGCTGGAACCTGGGCTGAGACCTCTGAAGTGCCTGTAAACCAATCCTGCAGACAGCCGCTAATCCATCAACCGTACCTGGGAATCGTGTTGCTTAAAATATTCCATATATGCAACGTACTTTTATTCTGTACAAGATTCACAGAGGCTAGGATGGAAACAACAGGAAAAAAAGGACCATACCTGGTTTCTCAGACTGACAGGCTACACATTTGTTATCTTCCGTCTTATTTGGTACAAGGCATATTCCACAGTCCCAAGAGCCTTTCGCCTTCTTAAATTTGTCTTCAAAGCCCAGAGTGGCTGTTGTGTCAGTGCTGCTCGAGGAGGATGTCACTGTCACCGAGCTGTCTGTGACCACTGGTCATGTCAGAGCAGGCATTACTCCCGTTCCAGGTTTTGGTGTCTCACATGCTATACATTTTGTAGCTTCCGGTTTGTTTTGGACAAGACATGTATCACAATCCCACGTTCCAGGTACTGTTTTGAATTTGTCTCCAAAGCCCAGCATCCCTGCTGGGGGCGCTGCTGGCTTTGAGGTGTCGCATTGACTTGAACTTACTGTCTGTTTCATACTCTCAACTGTTGACGCTTTAGTAGCTTGACAAGTTACACATTTGTCCTTCATGTCTTTGTTTTGCAGAAAAGGGTCACATGTATCAGATTGCCAGTACGATGCTTGTTTAGAAGTCTCTTTACCTGCAGAAAAAGTTGTTATTGCAGGCCTAGTATAAACCACTGTGCTTGTTGTAGGTTGCGCAGACGTAGAAGAGCGTGTTTTCAACAATCCAAAGTCTAGGAAGCAAGAAAAAAAAGTCTTCCTGTTAGCGCAGCACCTCACTACATGTAACTAAGTGACTTTACTAGAGGGCAAAAATTTCAACCCAGGTGCCAATGGTTACAACTAGACATTCAGACCGAGCGCAACAGGAAGTCCCCAGAAATCTTATCTAAACGGATGAAATTTCATCTGCTGCACTGGGTCACAACAGAACATTTCGTTAAAGCTTCATTTAACTCTTTGTTTCCAAGCAAGCTTTAAATCAACATTTTCACTGGTCGATACAAGTACAAACAGACAGTAGCTGACTGAAATCTGACAGTCCAACGTGGAATGGAAATAATACAATTTGATTAAGACGCGATGCCCAATCGAATCAGATTTCTAAAGCTCCTCCTTCCGTAGCAGATGACTCAAATCTACTCCAGTAACTGTACAGAAGTTTGTACTCGGAGCAGCAATCCATACGGTATTTTCCCACAGATGCTGAATATTAATTAAATAATAAAAACTCAAGACAATTGAACAACTGTCTAATTTTCTATAATTAGGACAACTCCTTATTTAAAAGGTGGCAATTTTAACAGAAAAGACAAGCTACTAATACAGAAAGACTAAAGGAAATGCATCTTAAACAGCAGCTCAAGTTGCTTGTAAATCTACCTTGAACATAGTTGTTTTGTGGTTTGTTTGTTGGTTTTTTTTAATCAAAAATGAAGTCTTTGAACAATGTGGATTTAGATTCTGCTTCTTTTAAACCGATAAAGAAAGTGAATGTCACTTCACTCAGAGGTCTTTCCTTAAACAAAATGCACAATGTATTTTCTCTCACTTAGCTCTTTCCAACAGAGAAATGTGCTGCCTTCTTAACAAGTATGTAAGTTAGAAGAAGACTTTTGGGAAAAGATCAAATTCAATAAAGCCCTTTTTCTTAAAAGATATCTTTTCCACAGACACACTTTATGAAACTGTTGAAAACAATTGCAATTGCTTAAAAACAAAATTCAGAAAAGGGTTTTTAACGTAAAACACTCCACTTCCGTTTGCAGTTTAAATTTTAATCCACAGGAGCCATTGTAAGCTAAGGCCCAAAGATTCGCAGCTTTCGCCATGTATTTGGAACTGAAGCTCTTTCCTATTCTTTCTTCACCTGGGCTGAAGGTGGGACAGGAGTGTTGAGCTTTACAAACATTTCCTTTTCAATTCCACAAATTGTATTTACTTAAAATGAAACACCGATTATCTGGCTAATTCTCTTAGTACCTCATTTACAATTACATCCTAACACGTAAAGGAGATGCAACCCATCTGCTTTTCATCTTGCAGTTTTACTTCCAGCAACAAACACCACTTAGAATAGAAGGGGGCAGATGCACCCTAACAAACGCAGCGCTTAATGTAATGCTCTCCTACATTCATATTTATAGCAGATACTCTATTAACCATAAGTCGTGTGTTGGTTTTTTTTTAATAAAAAATGCTAGCGTATTTTTTGCAGCATCTTTTTAAAAGGAGTTCATTATCTCTCCAGGATTTTTTAGAACGTCTAAGACGCTTCCTTCCTTTAAGACGTGGGCAGTGGTGAAGGGACCACCAGCAAAATCTTTGACCTCCTCTTTCTGTGTGTTGATGTTGGTTGAGGTGGTGGTGTCTTTTGAAACAAAAGAAAACAAAAACAGCTTTCACAATGTGACCTAGTTAGAGCAGATTATACTCACTTTTGTTAGAAACAAGAATTTCCAGCTTCATGCTTCTCACATAAGAATCTTCACAAATTCTACTTACTTTGCAATGCTTTATGATTACAAGCAAAACAAAAAGCAACAAAACAAAACAAAAATTATAAAAGCAGATCTGTCACTGGAAAAATACTGCAGAAGTCCAACACTGCCTGGAATTGCTAGCATGCGCAGACAGGACAGATTGAAGATTTAATAAAGAAAAAAAGGAAAATCAGCACTTCAGATCTGAAGTGCTAAAGTTTCAGTTACCTAGGGTAAGAAAGGGCGTCACTGGAGTACCACTGGGTCCAGAAAGTTCTGCCGATTTTACAACGGGAACACTAAATGTAAACCCAATCTGCTATGAACAAGAGAGGTTTTTCAGATTCTCAAGCCACAGGAACTCCAATCGAATGCACACACAAAACCAAATCTGAAAGCTGCTCTTCACATTTGTAGCACGCATGCTGAATGACAAATTATAAGCCAGAAGCCTACATACTTTTCTCCATCAAGGCAGATTCTGCTTTAGTGTTCTGCAACAGCCTACTAAATGCCTAAGAAAAAAAGTCAAGCTCCTTTATTATTTTACTTACAGAAGACGTAGGTAGCACTTCTGCCTCAGTAGATTTCACAACTGGAGATGAAAACGCAAACTCAGGACTGCTAACAGTACTTGTTGGTTGTATCTGTATTTTCAAAAGAATTAAAGGTTTATATTTAAGAGCAACAACTACCTGAATTCACTATCCAACAGAAGTCCCGCAGTGACGTCGAAAAACCTGATGTTTGAGTTATTTTGCAGATAAAAGTAATAATAAAACACAGGGAAGTTTCCAAGTGGGTATAGGACAATATCTTCAAAACCAAATTCCAGAAACTGAGAGGAAAAGCTGGAGATGCTACTTAGGTCTAAATGCACGGAAAAGCAAGCCAGGAAGCTGAAGAACGGCAAACTCAGCCCAATGATACTCCAAGAACTTCAGCAAACACCTCAACATGTTAAAGCAGCTGTCTACTTCAAACCGTACAAAAAATATTTCAAGTACTCTGGAACAGATTAATGTTTATTTTATTGCAATAATATGCCAATTATTGCACCCTAGGCTCATTCTATGTGAGGCTCATATGACCACGTTACCTCTAATTTAATAACTTAAATAAAGTTGTGGTTTAACCATTGCAGGCAACTAAGCACCACACAGCCACTCGCTCACTCCCTCCAAGTGGAACAGGGAAAAGAACCGGAAGTAAAGAAGTAAAGTTGTTAAATTTGAGGTAGCATTAATGACTCATTGCATGTAATGGCTACCTGGAAAGACAAATGCCATAACCCTGTACATACTCCCCACTCCTTCCCCTTCTTTCCCCCAGCATTTATTGCTGAGCACGATGCTAAATGGTGTGGAATATCCCTTCGGTCCTCTGGGCTCCGCTGTCCTGGCTGAGTGCCCTCCCAGCCTCTTGTGCATCCCCGACCTCCTCGCTGGCAGGGCAGCGTGAGAAACAGAAAAGGACTTGTCACTGTGTAAGCACTGCTCAGCAACAGCTAAAACACCAGTGCCTTACCAACACTGTTTTGCTCACAAATCTGCAACACAGCATCATCTACTACGAAGAAAATTAACTCTACCCCTGCCAAAACCACTATAAATAACTTGGCATAAAGTCCACACCCCCCTTCCCCCGCAGACTTCCACAGCATTTGAAGCAGTTATACAATCACGTTAAATGGGAGTTGGCAGGCTCTAAGACTGAGAGAAGCAGAATCAAAACATTTATGCCTTTTTCCCCAAACTGGCATACAACCCCAATTCATTCAGCTGCGTAGAAACTAATATTTGTTAGTTTCATGAGCACCACAGAAAAAGTCAACTCGCAATAAAGCAGTATACTCATTGTAAACATTATTTATAGCATAAAGATTTACCTTGCCCGCCGCCGTCGCTGCTGCATCTGCCATGCCTGCCGCCTCCGTTGAATTTGCCACGCTTGTCGTTGCCGCTGTTGACCTTGATATGTCCTTTGTCATCAGCAGGTATGGCATGCCCGCCGCCATTATTGGATATGTCAAGCCTGAGGGCACTGTTGAACACGTTATGCCTGACGTCGCCGTTGTATATATCATGTCCTCCACCTCCTCCTCTGATAGATCTGTCAAGTCCTCCACCTCCGATGGATCTGTCATGCCCTCCACCTCTGATGGATTTGCCATGCCCGTCGCAGCTGCTGGAGTTGCCGTGCTCATTGCTGCTGTTGAAACAGCGCTCGGTGACGCTGAGACAGCGCTACTACCAACGAAACTGGAATTGAACTGAGGCAGCGATGCAGCACTGATGGGTAGGGGTATTTTCGGTAGCACTGGTTCCTCCACTTCCTAAAGTTGCAAATTTTAATTTTTCTTATACAAGACATACTACTTTCTCACCCCATCCCACCCAATTTATTAACAAAATTAAATAGAACAAAAATCCATACAAATTAAGAGAAAGCAAGTTTCCAGAAGAAATCCCGATCTCCCCACCTCTGTCTACCACGTCATTTTAATTTATGGCAGGCCTGCTTCCACATTATACTCTATTCAACAACTGTACAGCAAGAACACTGAAAGTTAACTCAAAACCTGTGCGGAACAGAGATGCACAGATCACATTTTTTTTCTTTCTTCTCTGTACTTTAGTCATCAAAGCTCTAGAGAAGCATCATCCTTTCTAACTACCCTCGCATGGCTTCAATTAAGAGTACACTCTCAAGACAAGTGAGAAAGTGTTCCTCTTGCAAAATTAGGCAGGATAGCTGCCAAAGTTTCTAAAGTCACTACAGCAGTGAACGTGGAAAAAGGTAATGTTTAAAGAAGCAGGTAGGTTCAAAAACCAAACTAAACACAAAAAGCACCAAAGAAAGTGAGACTAGCAGCACTGAAGATTGTGTTCTGGTAAATACAGTCTATACCATGTATCAGGATGCAAATATAAAAATCAGAAAACAGCCTCTTAACAACTTCAATTTTCATCCCTGCCACTTACTTTATTTGATTACTAAGATTGGATGAGTTATGTTTTAAATGGCATAGGAAATCTGACCAAAATTTGTACAGTACTATCATGATCTACTTAGAAATGACTAGGCAGGGATGTAAGTTGGTACTACTGATATTCAGTGCATCCTGTAGCTTACATCTGTTTCACAGTTTTGATTTGAAAAGTTTATGGAACTTTTGATATTTGGACCATTATTTTATTTGTGTTACAGGAATAAACAACAGTGTTTACGATTTCTTTATATTGCATCATCCTGAAGTCCCATTTAATGATTTGAAACTTAAATTAACTTAAATACTTAATATTAACTTAATATTAATTAAATACTTAATATTAACGTAAATACTTAAATTAACTTACAGGCAGCTTATATAACATCCAATAAAAGAAAAATTAATCTGAATATTCATGGTCATAGTTTTATGGAATAGATTTTTCCTATTAAAATGAGAAAAAAACTCTCTCACAATGAGTTTGGTGAGTATCAAAAACTGAGTCATCGTTAGCAGACATGCAGAATGCTGTCTTCTACTACTCTTTCAAACTCTTGGCCTGTATCTTTCTGTATGACTTAAATATGAAACCAAAAATTAAGCTTTTTTTTTTCTTTTTATACTTGGCACTCGTTTCAAGTATCATTCCTGTAGAAAAACTATACAAACCTTCACCAAAACATTACTTCTCTTCTTAGGACTCATTCATTCAATTGCTAACGAGAAATGTTATAGTTTGAAGAATCTCCAAGGTAAGAGAATTAAAAATTTCAAAATTACATAAGCAAAGTTCAGGTATTCAAAGACAGGAAATCAATTGGAGCCTGCTCTGAAACCCACAAGAAAACAAAAACAATGCAAAAATAAAGCGGTATTGTTATAATTTACTATGATGCAATAAAACTGACACACTTAGCTAGTTACTTCAGTAAGCTCAGTGACAGCAATTAATTTAAGAGTCACTTACCTGTTCTTGTACAGCTCTTGATAAATAGTGTATTCCTCTTTCCCTTCTCATTTTGCCGCCTCCGCTACTCACTCCTGAAGACAGACCATTGGACGCAGCAGTACTGAATTTGTAGCTGGTCACATTGCTAGCACACGACAGTACAGAAGTTGGGGGAAACAAGAGAAAAAAAAATCACCAGCCAAATTTTTTTTCAAGATATTAGAGCTGTTATTAGTCCTAGAATTGAAACCTGCTGATCAGAAAAAAACTAAAGCTGTCTCACAAGTTGCTAAACGCTGGTAAATACTTGATGTTCTAAATAGGAAAAACTTTATTAACAGCAGCAATGAAAAGGACATACATAAGTGCACCGTTCACATGGGAACAATGACTAAGCCAGAAGACCTGAAATAGAAGAGCTGATTTAGATTGTTATTTTCCAGTGCTTCCTTTAAATAGGACTGGTTCTCTGATTCTGCGATGCACGTGTATCTTTTGCAGGGATATAAAAGAACAGCTCACAAAAATACAGAAAGAGTGCACATATGCACACATACACATGGGAAACACTGCCAACAGCTCTGATAGAATAGGGACGCCTTAGACTTGTGTGGCAAGGTAATATGGCCTAAGCTTCAGAAGCAGCTCTGGCTTTCATGTGGCCATCAGCAGGAACAGCAGAGGTGTTTGGGTATGCCAACATTCCAGAAGTCTTTTCAGACATGAATACAGATCCCTTTTGTAAGGCATACAAAGGCGTTTTTCTGGTACTTAAAAAAGCCTAGCTCAAAACCAGAAAGATATCCTAATCCAAGAGCAAATGGGGAAAAAATAACCCAAACCAGAAGTGGAATAGGGAATAACTCTAACAAAAGTACTATGGCAAGAAAATGAAGTATGCCTGGAAAAACTGTGACCTCAAAGCTTATCTTGCAGCCAATCAGTCAGTCAGTACAAAAGTGCATTAGATCGCACTGGAAGACACCAGGTCAAACTCCCACAATACTGAGGAGGAGAACTGGTCTAAACTTGTCAAATACTTGACAACAGCCTGCTTAGCACTGTAACTGCATAGAGGAAGACAGATCCCTAAGGCAGATGCTCAGACTTTTCTCTAATCCAAACTGTCAATCCATTAGAATTCTGAAAAAAGTCTTACATCAAAATAGATCTTCATTCAGACAACTATCGCTTGCCCATAACAGCCCATATTCCTCTTTCTGTTAACACCTGTGAGCTTCAAGGGGGCAAAGACAGTTGTCAGCCTTCAAGCAAGTCTAATCTACAATTGGACTCAGGATATAAAATATATATATATATACACACACACGCATAGATATATAGCATTGGTGGGCCAGAGATTTACTGAGTATTCCAACTCAACTGTCCAAAGGGACTCTTGCCAGCAGATCAGTGTGGTGCTCCTGCTCCAGAACATGGCACCCAACAGAGACCAGCATCACAAAAAACACTACCACCACTACCTACTCTACAAACAAAAGGTAGGGCACTGCAATAAACTTTGTGAACGAAATCAAAAGCAGTGTGAGTTTTCTGTATCTCCTTCCTAAATGGAGAAGTAGAAAGGAGTTCTAACAAAGACAATTTAGAACAGTTTGAAAAAAACATAATTAAAACCCAGCACCTGATTGCACCTGTACCAGAACCTTAAAGCCAGTCGCTTCCACCCCTAAAAAGGTGGTTGTTGTGAAGTCCAACTTTTAGATGCCAAAACAAAGTGTTGAGTTCTTTCTGCAAGCCAAAGAATGCCCATGGTCACCTAAGAATTGCTTGGCAGATGAGCATAGAGTCAACAAAATTCCCTGCTACTGTTCTTTGAAAAGAGCGACTCCCTAAAAACCGAGTGCAAAGTCCCTTAACTCAAGCATTATTACCCAAAACACCATTTGCCCAGAAGGAAAAGCCATCAATATTATCTGGAGGATAACTCATTTGACCTAAACCAAGAAAGCAGTATAACACAAAGCAGTCTCCTCAAGAAGAAATTCAATTAATTCTGCTGGATTTTTTTTATTTTAGAGATGAGTTAGCATTTGGCCTCAAATGATTCTAAAGAACACATGGTCTTCATGTGAACTCAAAGCAGACAATTAACTTCATCATGAAAGGAGTATTAAAAAAAAGAATAATAAATCATAAATCTTCCTCCATGTTTTTGCTTAAAAAATAAAGAAAAAAACACATCAATAAACATCCTCCTGAACTGTAACTCACTTCGCCTACTTCACCTTCTAAAGAATGCTTCAGAAAGAATCATCCCATTAGGACAGAGCTTTCAAACTGCAAGCAATTAAATAGCTAAAACTAATAGCTTTTCCCCTAGGGAACATTAAGAGGGACAAATTATTTTGTTATAAGTAAACTGAGTTATAAACCATGAAATATCTGTCAAAGCAAAATTTGTAACGCTACAGATTTAGTTAAACTACAAAATGAGCCATATTTCCTGTAGAAGGAAAAAATAAGGCCTCCAATAGCAAAGATCCTTTCTGTGGATACAGCATTATAACGTGCTTCGTTTCCCATCTTCGTATCCTTCTCAGAAGATAAACTTGGGATAAAAAGCGGTGTATCAGTACTTTTATTCTTGCTCATCTTCCTTCCTTTCATAAAAACAACAATTTTCTCAAAGTTATATTGATCTTCAAACACAATCCAGACTTTGCAGCTGCCTCAAAATACAAAATTTTCATTGGATTTCCCATTCCTTTTACTGAGAACTGTCACCACCTTTCAGGTGCAGACCGTACTGAAAAAGGAGATTTCTTTCTTTCTTCAAGTAAGTTTTAAATTAATAGATGTCATACCTTTCAGATGGTTCTGCTCGCTGTTCTGCAGGCAAAGTCTTCTCTCTCATCCCCTGCAAGTTAAGTTTAGTTCAAGACTTAGCTGAATATGTACAGAATACACAAAGTACCAACAACCACTTCATGTGTTTTTTTGTGGTTTTTATTTTATTTATTTATTTTTAATTTTATAGCCCTGAATACACCTCACCTACTTAACGTTGTTCCCTAATTCAGCATTGTGGGTACAGTTCAGTTAAATTTTGGGGCTAAAGTAAGCATCACTGCTTCACTCAGCATTGAGGACAAACTGATAGAACACTAAATCAAATTTGTCAAATCCTCTAACAAAGAAAGTAATTATTTTAAACAAAATGACAAAAATTGTGTGTGTGGGGGGGAGAGTTTTCATCAAAACTTGTGTTTGCCAACCCCGTAAAAGGGACATACTTTTCTGTTTTCTATCATTTATCAACAAACAAGAAAAAAAAAAACTCTACCCCCCTAAAAACTAAGCAGTTGCTGCTACATTCATTTTAGAACTTTACCAAATGGAGATTGTGCTGGCTAAACAATACAGAGATTGAAAGAGTTAAAAGCAATAAGCAACCAGTATTACTGTCCACTTTGATTTCCAGCCTAAAAAGCCCATACACTTAACACGTGGTCATTTGTACACTCAGACTGATACTGGAAACACAGATGTTTTCGCAGAAAGAGATGCCCATTTAATTTTATGGAAAATTTATCAGACTCCATCTACTCCAAAGCAATCAAAACCGATAACTCAGCACATTGTCAGAACTCTCACTTGGAGCACATAGCTCACCTGGAATAGTTTACACAGAACACGAGCATGTTTCATCAGTGACAGCTTTGTGTACATGAGAATATAAAAGGAAAACATTTCTGTCTTTTAATATTCTTTCACTGAGAACAGGATGACTCAATAGCACATCATGACATCGTGAAAACAACCACAAGACACTGAGTGTTCCAAAAACAGAATTAAATCCATAAAAGCTCAATCTATTTCACAATGGTTCCCACTGCCTTAAAGCTCGCCTCAAACATACTATCAGTACTTTTTGCAAAGATAGGATAACAATTGGTTTGAGAAACATTCCAAGACTGGAAAAAAAAAACAGGCACATAAGGACTCAAAAATGTACTCACTTGGTACTTTGTGTCTACTCTCTGGCAAATTTTGCTGGACTGAGTAGTTGAAGTCGGTGATGGTTCAGAATACCGCGTATAACGCATCGGTTGACGGTTTACCATTGGTGTCACAAGTCTCTTAACAGGTGGAGGCTGGAATGCATTCTGGGATTCCAGCTTTGAAAGGGAAACAGCAATCAATTTATCCTTACGTCCACCCAAATTAATTCCAATATTTATTGATGAAAACAAATTACAGAACTATAAACCTCCCCCCATCGGTCTTGGCACTCAATGAATACGATTTGAAAATTCTGAAGACCGTTCAACTTGTAGAGGGAAATCACCAGAAAACCAGTAACGAAATCCATAAAGCTATATATAAGTAGCCAAAGTCTGACTGAATTCCATTTCAAAATTTGGCAGTTAGCTTCATAGACAAAATAATTCATGCTACCATAATTAAAATAACCCATGTTCCTAGAATATGCTCCTATCTTTTCCTCTGCCCACACTGTGATTTTTTTTTTTCAGTAGCTTAATTCATTAATTTAACATTCGAAGTGTTAAGCAACTAATTATACAGGCTTCTGGGCTTCACATTCCCTACATTTTCCCTCTTCAAAGTTACACAAACAATAGAACACACTCAAAAAAACCAACTTGTCAGTCTTACAATAATCTCATTCATTAAAATATGATCCAATGCTTTACATGTGCATTAGATGCACTTCAAGTAGTGGGTTTGACTTCCCTTTTCAAAGCATTTTCACAGACCAGAGTTAATTTTTAACACAGACCACTGCGTGTTCTGCAAAACTGACTTAACTGAACTGTCAGACAGAAAACAAACCCTAAAGGCTACAAGATTTACCGATGGCTCCGCCTGCAGTCTTAAGGATCAGAAAATACAGTCTTAGGAAGCATGCTATTGTTCAAATCAATACCAACAGGAAATTTTTGTTTACGCTGCAGCTTTAATTTCACAGTATCTCCCAGCTCTTAGTAATAGGATTCACACTCTCTCTAAAGTATATAAAAATACATCTTTCTAAAAAATATTACATTCAGTTTGAAACCTTGAATAAGACATGTTTTATGTAAGTTCACAAATCTACTTCGAGTGAACGACGGTTCATTGCTGGTTTTAAAGGTAAAAAAGAAAAATATTAATTCCCCCAGTTAGGCATTTAATACACCAAGAGCTATTCTGCCTGGTACAGTTCCTTGAAATAAGAAAAATACCACATCACTGCTACCCACTGCAGAAGTTTAGCCCGAGTGCACAAGTGTTCCGTCAACCGCATGTTCACTTTAGCAGGAAAACACACGATCGTCTCCTCAGCAAATAATTGCTTCTCATCACGGGCTACCCTTCTCCCGCCACCATTATGAATTCTAGTATTATGAATAGACAATCTATCTCCTTTCACCCACTGACAGCTGCGTGCAACATTCATTTAGTGGCTGACAATTTCAGGCTCTCTGTTGCAAATCTGGCAGATCTTTCTTAATGCCTTATCACAGGTGTATTGCTATAATATAACTGAGAATTCACACCAGATTTGGTTTTAGTTATTTGGATAATATTTATGATATACTTCACTTCTCCATGCCCTTGTAATTTGGCAGATGGTGAAAAGATGGTCCAGGAAATCTGAGATGTTTGTAAACTCTGAAGTGATTGTAAACTTAATTATACATCCATCCAATCAAGGAATTGGCACAGAAACTTCTTGAGACACTGTCCCTTTTCTCATTAGAACAGAAGATGAAAAGTTTGCACATCTTGTTATTTCCTTCAGTCACCTGATCTTCAAGTGGTCATTTAAGGGTTTTGCAATTTAATAAGCCCAAGGATACCCCTACCTAAAGTCGTCAAAAAAAGATGACTAGTTTTCATTTTTTAAAGAAAATGAAAGGAAATCATGCTTTACCACAGCATTATCACCAGTTCTGTGCTACCTCCAAATAGGAATTTAGGAGCGTTAAGATTTATAGCGTCAGAAAAGAAAAAGAAAAAAAAAAACCTCTACCCCCCTAAAAACTAAGCAGTTGCTGCTACATTCATTTTAGAACTTTACCAAATGGAGATTGTGCTGGCTAAACAATACAGAGATTGAAAGAGTTAAAAGCAATAAGCAACCAGTATTACTGTCCACTTTGATTTCCAGCCTAAGAAGCCCATACACTTAACAAGTGGTCATTTGTACACTCAGACTGATACTGGAAACACAGATGTTTTCGCAGAAAGAGATGCCCATTTAATTTTATGGAAAATTTATCAGACTCCATCTACTCCAAAGCAATCAAAACCGATAACTCAGCACATTGTCAGAACTCTCACTTGGAGCACATAGCTCACCTGGAATAGTTTACACAGAACACGAGCATGTTTCATCAGTGACAGCTTTGTGTACATGAGAATATAAAAGGAAAACATTTCTGTCTTTTAATATTCTTTCACTGAGAACAGGATGACTCAATAGCACATCATGACATCGTGAAAACAACCACAAGACACTGAGTGTTCCAAAAACAGAATTAAATCCATAAAAGCTCAATCTATTTCACAATGGTTCCCACTGCCTTAAAGCTCGCCTCAAACATACTATCAGTACTTTTTGCAAAGATAGGATAACAATTGGTTTGAGAAACATTCCAAGACTGGAAAAAAAAAACAGGCACATAAGGACTCAAAAATGTACTCACTTGGTACTTTGTGTCTACTCTCTGGCAAATTTTGCTGGACTGAGTAGTTGAAGTCGGTGATGGTTCAGAATACCGCGTATAACGCATCGGTTGACGGTTTACCATTGGTGTCACAAGTCTCTTAACAGGTGGAGGCTGGAATGCATTCTGGGATTCCAGCTTTGAAAGGGAAACAGCAATCAATTTATCCTTACGTCCACCCAAATTAATTCCAATATTTATTGATGAAAACAAATTACAGAACTATAAACCTCCCCCCATCGGTCTTGGCACTCAATGAATACGATTTGAAAATTCTGAAGACCGTTCAACTTGTAGAGGGAAATCACCAGAAAACCAGTAACGAAATCCATAAAGCTATATATAAGTAGCCAAAGTCTGACTGAATTCCATTTCAAAATTTGGCAGTTAGCTTCATAGACAAAATAATTCATGCTACCATAATTAAAATAACCCATGTTCCTAGAATATGCTCCTATCTTTTCCTCTGCCCACACTGTGATTTTTTTTTTTCAGTAGCTTAATTCATTAATTTAACATTCGAAGTGTTAAGCAACTAATTATACAGGCTTCTGGGCTTCACATTCCCTACATTTTCCCTCTTCAAAGTTACACAAACAATAGAACACACTCAAAAAAACCAACTTGTCAGTCTTACAATAATCTCATTCATTAAAATATGATCCAATGCTTTACATGTGCATTAGATGCACTTCAAGTAGTGGGTTTGACTTCCCTTTTCAAAGCATTTTCACAGACCAGAGTTAATTTTTAACACAGACCACTGCGTGTTCTGCAAAACTGACTTAACTGAACTGTCAGACAGAAAACAAACCCTAAAGGCTACAAGATTTACCGATGGCTCCGCCTGCAGTCTTAAGGATCAGAAAATACAGTCTTAGGAAGCATGCTATTGTTCAAATCAATACCAACAGGAAATTTTTGTTTACGCTGCAGCTTTAATTTCACAGTATCTCCCAGCTCTTAGTAATAGGATTCACACTCTCTCTAAAGTATATAAAAATACATCTTTCTAAAAAATATTACATTCAGTTTGAAACCTTGAATAAGACATGTTTTATGTAAGTTCACAAATCTACTTCGAGTGAACGACGGTTCATTGCTGGTTTTAAAGGTAAAAAAGAAAAATATTAATTCCCCCAGTTAGGCATTTAATACACCAAGAGCTATTCTGCCTGGTACAGTTCCTTGAAATAAGAAAAATACCACATCACTGCTACCCACTGCAGAAGTTTAGCCCGAGTGCACAAGTGTTCCGTCAACCGCATGTTCACTTTAGCAGGAAAACACACGATCGTCTCCTCAGCAAATAATTGCTTCTCATCACGGGCTACCCTTCTCCCGCCACCATTATGAATTCTAGTATTATGAATAGACAATCTATCTCCTTTCACCCACTGACAGCTGCGTGCAACATTCATTTAGTGGCTGACAATTTCAGGCTCTCTGTTGCAAATCTGGCAGATCTTTCTTAATGCCTTATCACAGGTGTATTGCTATAATATAACTGAGAATTCACACCAGATTTGGTTTTAGTTATTTGGATAATATTTATGATATACTTCACTTCTCCATGCCCTTGTAATTTGGCAGATGGTGAAAAGATGGTCCAGGAAATCTGAGATGTTTGTAAACTCTGAAGTGATTGTAAACTTAATTATACATCCATCCAATCAAGGAATTGGCACAGAAACTTCTTGAGACACTGTCCCTTTTCTCATTAGAACAGAAGATGAAAAGTTTGCACATCTTGTTATTTCCTTCAGTCACCTGATCTTCAAGTGGTCATTTAAGGGTTTTGCAATTTAATAAGCCCAAGGATACCCCTACCTAAAGTCGTCAAAAAAAGATGACTAGTTTTCATTTTTTAAAGAAAATGAAAGGAAATCATGCTTTACCACAGCATTATCACCAGTTCTGTGCTACCTCCAAATAGGAATTTAGGAGCGTTAAGATTTATAGCGTCAGAAAAGAAAAAGAAAAAAAAAAACCTCTACCCCCCTAAAAACTAAGCAGTTGCTGCTACATTCATTTTAGAACTTTACCAAATGGAGATTGTGCTGGCTAAACAATACAGAGATTGAAAGAGTTAAAAGCAATAAGCAACCAGTATTACTGTCCACTTTGATTTCCAGCCTAAGAAGCCCATACACTTAACAAGTGGTCATTTGTACACTCAGACTGATACTGGAAACACAGATGTTTTCGCAGAAAGAGATGCCCATTTAATTTTATGGAAAATTTATCAGACTCCATCTACTCCAAAGCAATCAAAACCGATAACTCAGCACATTGTCAGAACTCTCACTTGGAGCACATAGCTCACCTGGAATAGTTTACACAGAACACGAGCATGTTTCATCAGTGACAGCTTTGTGTACATGAGAATATAAAAGGAAAACATTTCTGTCTTTTAATATTCTTTCACTGAGAACAGGATGACTCAATAGCACATCATGACATCGTGAAAACAACCACAAGACACTGAGTGTTCCAAAAACAGAATTAAATCCATAAAAGCTCAATCTATTTCACAATGGTTCCCACTGCCTTAAAGCTCGCCTCAAACATACTATCAGTACTTTTTGCAAAGATAGGATAACAATTGGTTTGAGAAACATTCCAAGACTGGAAAAAAAAAACAGGCACATAAGGACTCAAAAATGTACTCACTTGGTACTTTGTGTCTACTCTCTGGCAAATTTTGCTGGACTGAGTAGTTGAAGTCGGTGATGGTTCAGAATACCGCGTATAACGCATCGGTTGACGGTTTACCATTGGTGTCACAAGTCTCTTAACAGGTGGAGGCTGGAATGCATTCTGGGATTCCAGCTTTGAAAGGGAAACAGCAATCAATTTATCCTTACGTCCACCCAAATTAATTCCAATATTTATTGATGAAAACAAATTACAGAACTATAAACCTCCCCCCATCGGTCTTGGCACTCAATGAATACGATTTGAAAATTCTGAAGACCGTTCAACTTGTAGAGGGAAATCACCAGAAAACCAGTAACGAAATCCATAAAGCTATATATAAGTAGCCAAAGTCTGACTGAATTCCATTTCAAAATTTGGCAGTTAGCTTCATAGACAAAATAATTCATGCTACCATAATTAAAATAACCCATGTTCCTAGAATATGCTCCTATCTTTTCCTCTGCCCACACTGTGATTTTTTTTTTTCAGTAGCTTAATTCATTAATTTAACATTCGAAGTGTTAAGCAACTAATTATACAGGCTTCTGGGCTTCACATTCCCTACATTTTCCCTCTTCAAAGTTACACAAACAATAGAACACACTCAAAAAAACCAACTTGTCAGTCTTACAATAATCTCATTCATTAAAATATGATCCAATGCTTTACATGTGCATTAGATGCACTTCAAGTAGTGGGTTTGACTTCCCTTTTCAAAGCATTTTCACAGACCAGAGTTAATTTTTAACACAGACCACTGCGTGTTCTGCAAAACTGACTTAACTGAACTGTCAGACAGAAAACAAACCCTAAAGGCTACAAGATTTACCGATGGCTCCGCCTGCAGTCTTAAGGATCAGAAAATACAGTCTTAGGAAGCATGCTATTGTTCAAATCAATACCAACAGGAAATTTTTGTTTACGCTGCAGCTTTAATTTCACAGTATCTCCCAGCTCTTAGTAATAGGATTCACACTCTCTCTAAAGTATATAAAAATACATCTTTCTAAAAAATATTACATTCAGTTTGAAACCTTGAATAAGACATGTTTTATGTAAGTTCACAAATCTACTTCGAGTGAACGACGGTTCATTGCTGGTTTTAAAGGTAAAAAAGAAAAATATTAATTCCCCCAGTTAGGCATTTAATACACCAAGAGCTATTCTGCCTGGTACAGTTCCTTGAAATAAGAAAAATACCACATCACTGCTACCCACTGCAGAAGTTTAGCCCGAGTGCACAAGTGTTCCGTCAACCGCATGTTCACTTTAGCAGGAAAACACACGATCGTCTCCTCAGCAAATAATTGCTTCTCATCACGGGCTACCCTTCTCCCGCCACCATTATGAATTCTAGTATTATGAATAGACAATCTATCTCCTTTCACCCACTGACAGCTGCGTGCAACATTCATTTAGTGGCTGACAATTTCAGGCTCTCTGTTGCAAATCTGGCAGATCTTTCTTAATGCCTTATCACAGGTGTATTGCTATAATATAACTGAGAATTCACACCAGATTTGGTTTTAGTTATTTGGATAATATTTATGATATACTTCACTTCTCCATGCCCTTGTAATTTGGCAGATGGTGAAAAGATGGTCCAGGAAATCTGAGATGTTTGTAAACTCTGAAGTGATTGTAAACTTAATTATACATCCATCCAATCAAGGAATTGGCACAGAAACTTCTTGAGACACTGTCCCTTTTCTCATTAGAACAGAAGATGAAAAGTTTGCACATCTTGTTATTTCCTTCAGTCACCTGATCTTCAAGTGGTCATTTAAGGGTTTTGCAATTTAATAAGCCCAAGGATACCCCTACCTAAAGTCGTCAAAAAAAGATGACTAGTTTTCATTTTTTAAAGAAAATGAAAGGAAATCATGCTTTACCACAGCATTATCACCAGTTCTGTGCTACCTCCAAATAGGAATTTAGGAGCGTTAAGATTTATAGCGTCAGAAAAGAAAAAGAAAAAAAAAAACCTCTACCCCCCTAAAAACTAAGCAGTTGCTGCTACATTCATTTTAGAACTTTACCAAATGGAGATTGTGCTGGCTAAACAATACAGAGATTGAAAGAGTTAAAAGCAATAAGCAACCAGTATTACTGTCCACTTTGATTTCCAGCCTAAGAAGCCCATACACTTAACAAGTGGTCATTTGTACACTCAGACTGATACTGGAAACACAGATGTTTTCGCAGAAAGAGATGCCCATTTAATTTTATGGAAAATTTATCAGACTCCATCTACTCCAAAGCAATCAAAACCGATAACTCAGCACATTGTCAGAACTCTCACTTGGAGCACATAGCTCACCTGGAATAGTTTACACAGAACACGAGCATGTTTCATCAGTGACAGCTTTGTGTACATGAGAATATAAAAGGAAAACATTTCTGTCTTTTAATATTCTTTCACTGAGAACAGGATGACTCAATAGCACATCATGACATCGTGAAAACAACCACAAGACACTGAGTGTTCCAAAAACAGAATTAAATCCATAAAAGCTCAATCTATTTCACAATGGTTCCCACTGCCTTAAAGCTCGCCTCAAACATACTATCAGTACTTTTTGCAAAGATAGGATAACAATTGGTTTGAGAAACATTCCAAGACTGGAAAAAAAAAACAGGCACATAAGGACTCAAAAATGTACTCACTTGGTACTTTGTGTCTACTCTCTGGCAAATTTTGCTGGACTGAGTAGTTGAAGTCGGTGATGGTTCAGAATACCGCGTATAACGCATCGGTTGACGGTTTACCATTGGTGTCACAAGTCTCTTAACAGGTGGAGGCTGGAATGCATTCTGGGATTCCAGCTTTGAAAGGGAAACAGCAATCAATTTATCCTTACGTCCACCCAAATTAATTCCAATATTTATTGATGAAAACAAATTACAGAACTATAAACCTCCCCCCATCGGTCTTGGCACTCAATGAATACGATTTGAAAATTCTGAAGACCGTTCAACTTGTAGAGGGAAATCACCAGAAAACCAGTAACGAAATCCATAAAGCTATATATAAGTAGCCAAAGTCTGACTGAATTCCATTTCAAAATTTGGCAGTTAGCTTCATAGACAAAATAATTCATGCTACCATAATTAAAATAACCCATGTTCCTAGAATATGCTCCTATCTTTTCCTCTGCCCACACTGTGATTTTTTTTTTTCAGTAGCTTAATTCATTAATTTAACATTCGAAGTGTTAAGCAACTAATTATACAGGCTTCTGGGCTTCACATTCCCTACATTTTCCCTCTTCAAAGTTACACAAACAATAGAACACACTCAAAAAAACCAACTTGTCAGTCTTACAATAATCTCATTCATTAAAATATGATCCAATGCTTTACATGTGCATTAGATGCACTTCAAGTAGTGGGTTTGACTTCCCTTTTCAAAGCATTTTCACAGACCAGAGTTAATTTTTAACACAGACCACTGCGTGTTCTGCAAAACTGACTTAACTGAACTGTCAGACAGAAAACAAACCCTAAAGGCTACAAGATTTACCGATGGCTCCGCCTGCAGTCTTAAGGATCAGAAAATACAGTCTTAGGAAGCATGCTATTGTTCAAATCAATACCAACAGGAAATTTTTGTTTACGCTGCAGCTTTAATTTCACAGTATCTCCCAGCTCTTAGTAATAGGATTCACACTCTCTCTAAAGTATATAAAAATACATCTTTCTAAAAAATATTACATTCAGTTTGAAACCTTGAATAAGACATGTTTTATGTAAGTTCACAAATCTACTTCGAGTGAACGACGGTTCATTGCTGGTTTTAAAGGTAAAAAAGAAAAATATTAATTCCCCCAGTTAGGCATTCAATACACCAAGAGCTATTCTGCCTGGTACAGTTCCTTGAAATAAGAAAAATACCACATCACTGCTACCCACTGCAGAAGTTTAGCCCGAGTGCACAAGTGTTCCGTCAACCGCATGTTCACTTTAGCAGGAAAACACACGATCGTCTCCTCAGCAAATAATTGCTTCTCATCACGGGCTACCCTTCTCCCGCCACCATTATGAATTCTAGTATTATGAATAGACAATCTATCTCCTTTCACCCACTGACAGCTGCGTGCAACATTCATTTAGTGGCTGACAATTTCAGGCTCTCTGTTGCAAATCTGGCAGATCTTTCTTAATGCCTTATCACAGGTGTATTGCTATAATATAACTGAGAATTCACACCAGATTTGGTTTTAGTTATTTGGATAATATTTATGATATACTTCACTTCTCCATGCCCTTGTAATTTGGCAGATGGTGAAAAGATGGTCCAGGAAATCTGAGATGTTTGTAAACTCTGAAGTGATTGTAAACTTAATTATACATCCATCCAATCAAGGAATTGGCACAGAAACTTCTTGAGACACTGTCCCTTTTCTCATTAGAACAGAAGATGAAAAGTTTGCACATCTTGTTATTTCCTTCAGTCACCTGATCTTCAAGTGGTCATTTAAGGGTTTTGCAATTTAATAAGCCCAAGGATACCCCTACCTAAAGTCGTCAAAAAAAGATGACTAGTTTTCATTTTTTAAAGAAAATGAAAGGAAATCATGCTTTACCACAGCATTATCACCAGTTCTGTGCTACCTCCAAATAGGAATTTAGGAGCGTTAAGATTTATAGCGTCAGAAAAGAAAAAGAAAAAAAAAAACCTCTACCCCCCTAAAAACTAAGCAGTTGCTGCTACATTCATTTTAGAACTTTACCAAATGGAGATTGTGCTGGCTAAACAATACAGAGATTGAAAGAGTTAAAAGCAATAAGCAACCAGTATTACTGTCCACTTTGATTTCCAGCCTAAGAAGCCCATACACTTAACAAGTGGTCATTTGTACACTCAGACTGATACTGGAAACACAGATGTTTTCGCAGAAAGAGATGCCCATTTAATTTTATGGAAAATTTATCAGACTCCAACGATGGTTCATCGCTGGTTTTAAAGGTAAAAATGAAAAATATTAATTCCCCCAGTTAGGCATTTAATACACCAAGAGCTATTGTGCCTGGTACAGTTTTGCAATTTAATGATACCCCTAACTAAAGTCATCAAAAAAAGATGACTAGTTTTCATTTTTTAAACAAAATGAAAGGAAATCATGCTTTACCACAGCATTCTCACCAGTTCTGTGCTACCTCCAAATAGGAATTTAGGAGCGTAAGATTTATAGCGTCGGAAATTAACAATTTTCCTCCTCTTTACTTTGAATGGTGATAAAAAGCACAAAAACTAGTTTTCTGTGCCCGAATGAACACGGAAGTCTGTACAAAGTCTATATGACCACTCAATCAGTATTTTTCTATTTGTGATCATTTCTTCAAGAGAAAACTTGCCTCAACGGGAATTTTAATATGCAGCTTCACCCCAAGTTGGGGGACAAGATAAAACGACTTGGTGTGTTCTAGAGTTGTTGCTCTCAACTTACAAAGATAACATAATTCTTAACCTGAGTAATCTTCACAGCCCATCATCTACTGTGGATACATGCCAATATTAACTTGATTTGATGTCTATGTCGTCACTGAGGTTTGAGAAAATTTTTCTAATAGTGATAAAGCATTGAAAAAGTTATCTACCTCAGCTTAAGACATTATTGGTTCTTACCTTTCTTCGTTTGGACTGGAAGTCAGTAATATCCGGTTTATCTATGTCCGGAGGCTAAGGGAAAAAACAAAGCATAACTATTAGAGGGCAATTTTTTTTTCCTGAGAGAGAGGGTTCCCTGCAACAAAAATGTGGGGGTTCATGGTCAACTTACACAACACAGCGGCAAAAGAGATGTCATTCTTTTAGCATCCTGTTGAAAAAATAGCGCAATAAATTAAACCGGCCACAGCGTAAGGAAGAATAGTTTTATCTTTATCCTTTGATGGCACATTTACTAAGTTTTATAAACACATGAAGCAAAAACAGATTAAAAGAAGTGCTATTTACCAACAAAGCGGTTGACAGCTTCTCCACTGCCTCCAAGATGCACCACGCTGAGGTACTCAAGGTAGCGTGGGACCACACAGTTTCTTGTCTAGCTTTCGCTCTCTTTTGTGCCTGAAAAATTAGCATTTTAAGTGTTACAATGGTCAATTCTCAGCTAAGGAGGCATGTATTTTATGTCCCAAGGCTACACTGATGATACAATCAATATATTCTGATGACAGAGAAACATGCAGTCACTGGGAGTTCAAGCCATAAAGAAGAGAATACATTCGGAGTTTAATGAAGTTTACCTTGGGCCTCAGTGCATCTTGCACGTGCTTGTTGCACGAGCAATAAAAGAACTCCGTACTTGTAAAAGGTCAAGACGGATGATGCCAGGACTGCTAAGGCCTCCGAAGCAGTAATCAGGGAAACAGAACTCAAGAAAAGGCTTGTGGTACAGAAAGCATTTTCAGTAACAACACAGACCTCAGAGTTTCACGATGGTCTAAGTGTACCATCTTAAAATCAGTGTATACAATCATAACCAGGAACTAGTTTTACTTCTCTCTTGCTTCCTCCCTTCCCCCAAGATTAAAGTTGGCTGCAAATCTTTGTCTTAAAAGATAAAGATCTGATTTAAACTGTAACAGATCTAAACATTACACTGAAAAAGTAAACTGTTTATTTGCACCACCCAACTTCAAATATCAGTCAAAAACTTCCTTTGGTGTGACTTTTTTTCTTCCCAGGTTAAACCCCTCATATAACCACACTGTGCTTATCACACGATGTGAAGACAGGAAGCAGACCACGCAGCATGTAAAAACACAAGTGAGACTCACAGAACCACAGAATGGTTAAGGTTGGAAGTGACCTCTAGAGATCGCCTGGTCTACCCCCCCGCTCGAGCAGGGCCACCCCGAGCAGGTTGCCCAGGACCATGTCAAGTCAGCTCTTGAAGACCTCCAAAGAGGGAGACTCCACAGCCTCTCCGGGCAACCCGTGCCAGGGCTCCATCAGCCGCACAGTGCAAAAGCATTTCCTGATGCTCAGACAGAGCCTCACGTTTCAGTTTGTGCCTGTTGCCTCTTGACCTGGCACTGGGCACCGCTGAAAACACAATGGCTCTCTATGCTCTTTGCACCATCCATTCAGGTATTTATATACACCAATAAGATCCCCCCTGAACCTCATCTCCTCCATACTAAACAGGCCCAGCAGTCCCTGCCTCTCCTCAGAGGAGAGGTGCTCCCAGTCCCTTGATCTTCTTGGTGGCCCTTCGCTGGACTCTCTAGTACCTTGCTGTCATTCACAGCAAGCAGCAAGAAGCAAGCTACTCTCTCCTTTAAAAGCCTAGTATTTTGGTTCCTCTTTTTACCATAATGCAGTAATATTGTAAAAAACAAAAATAGCCGACCAAAGAGGGTTCCCAGCTTTGCACCACAAGGTTTCAAGGTTTCCCGTAAGTGAGGTACTTGTACTGCCCTTTTTCCGTTGCACAAATGGACTGTCAGAACAGAGCCAGCAAACCCGCGTTTTCATTTTCTTCAAATTCCTTTTGATTTATCGATAAAAGTCACTTTAATTTAAATACATTCCTACCAAACCTGATTTGACTTTCCTTTTCGATTCAGCTCTAGCTAATCAGAGTTGTCAGCAGTTTTTATTTGCTATTTCCAAGAACTCTTGGGGGCAAATAACTCTCTCCAAGAACTATATGAATCATTCAAAACAGAAAGCATGTTACTGCTTATCTTGGGACTGCATTTAGTCCTGCATGCCTCTGTGTACCAGAAGAACAAAGGATCAGCAAAGTTGATTTTAGATATTTTCAAAGACTGCAGGTTTATACAACATATCCATAGCATGAATGTAGGCATGCTTGGAAAAGAAGATCCACAGATAAATATTAGCCAGGTTTGACTACTGTAGCTTTTGCTACCATAAACACAAGTTTTCAAAGTTATGCTGTCATTGGTTTTTTTGCATCAAGTTATTTTAACGTAATGTAGTCAGAGGCAGACAATGGCACTTGAATGGAATTTTTTGAAAGACCTAACAACAGAGGAAACCCCAACTACCAACAACTAGCCCAAACTGTCATTCTTGTTCTTTCTGACAAGTATTACCTGTGGTAAAAACTGTCATTAAAGAATTTAAACAGAAATCAATCTCGTCTATTTTTGTAGACCAAGAGGGCAGAAGAGCAACTGTTACCACATATTCAGCTCCCTGCTCAAAGCTCCTTTGGCAGTGCTGCTTTTTTTATTTCCATCACTATTTCCCACTACACTACTTTTCTCATACCTGATAAGGTTCCGTCTTTGGCTGCCTTGATCTTACAGCTGCACCACCGGCATAGGCCGTCTTTCCGGGGTAAAATGGAGAAAACCCAAGCTGGTTTTGCTTAAAAACAGACGTGCTTCCACGTACCTACGGAAACACAGTATGAGAAGTGGATAGAAAAACAGGTACACATTCAAACTGATTAAAAGAAATACTGTGCAGTACTTACAGGACACAGTCCTCCAAAAACAAATAAACTGAATGCAGGTTTCTTAGAGCTAGCTGCAGAATGCTGCGAGAGGGAATGAGTTCTTTCAGCTTCTGTGGGCCAGAGCAGTGACGATGAAGTATTTTTTAAAACTGCAACATCTGCCAAAATGACGTATGCTAGATGTAAATGCCTCTCGTACGTACAGAACTTTAACAATAAAGATCACACTAATTCAAGTTCTTCAATACAGAAAAATAAGCATGACTTCAGCTTCTTTAAATAGATCAACTTCACGTACAGACTGAAAACCAAGTATCACCTACAAACTTGAAAACTGTTCACAGAGCTGCAGGTAGTTTTCAGCAATCTTACCAAGTTAATACTGTGCTTCCAATGCAGATATTTTTTTCCTTCAGGCTAAGATAAAAGAGGACCGCATAAACATCAGTGCATTTGTACGGACAAAGCTTTTTTCTGTGTTGGTAAAAGGCTGGAGGCCAGCACAGATCATAATCGCATAGGTTTTAAACCTGGAAGATTCCCCAAAGGCTGCTCTAAGAGTTAACGATCTTCTGCCCACGTATGTTTTACGAAGACACACCAGAAAGTTCTAGTGCACTCAGGTTATATTGCTAAAGCCCAGCAACTCTACTCTCAGCTGTACAAAAGTTCTCTGCAAAACCTGCTGAGCACACGTCAGTCCCTGTCTATATGGGGGACTAGAAAAAGCTGCAAACCTGCTGTTCGCCCTTTCAGCGAGAAGACCTACGTACCAACCTACATCGACACGATGCTTATTTTTTATTTTAAAATGGTGTGCTTTCCTCAATGAATTTGGCAAAAGACATGAAAGTATTGACAGCTGAAGCCTTCTACCAAGAAAGGTCAAAAAACAGCCTATAGCTTATGACAGAGTAGTTTCTTTATCTTCTCTTGCTGAAACACAGGAAAACATCTCGTGTTCCTGTTTGTCACCTGCACTTACTCACATTTAACCAGCTGTCTGTTAGATATTCTGAGTCACTCTTCCTTCTAGACAATCAGCCTAGTTGTCAAGCTACGGCAAGTCAGCCTGATTTCCTACCGTCCCAGTTCAAAATTTACATATAACCTAGCTGAACGTGTATATTTCAGCATTGACTCTTTCTAACATCAGGGTATCATAAACGTATTCCAAAGCACGCTTCTATTAAAAAGGTGATAGGATTATATACTTCTAAAACACTAAAAATTCAATTTAATTCTCGCATCCAAAGTTGACATTCACCTATTTTATTTACTAAGGTGATGTGGAATATTAAAGAACGCAAGGTACTTCACATTAAAAAAAAAGTCAATTAAACAGAGAACACAAAAATCACCTTCATCAGATGCTCTAGAGGAGGAATCACTGGTTGTTGAGATGTTATCATCGTCTTGTTGAGAGGTAGAATCTTCTATTTCTTTTATGAAGGACAGCCTAGGACTGCCAATGCCAAATACAGAAGATGTCGAGGGCTGACAAGGTGGGACAGGAGAATCCAGCATGGTATAATTCAGACGGCTCCGATGAAGAGAGGGCCTTGTTAACACAACTGGGAAGTTCAGTGCTGATCTACTTGTGGATGGTTCTAGACAAGAACAGGGAGATAATTAGCTTTGCTATAGACAAGCTCACAGAAGCCAAAACCTGTTTCCTATCGACAGCCATGCTATTGCCAAGTTCTAAGCGCAAAAAGAGAGAAGCCAAATTTAACTTCTTCCTCACCCAGATACGGTTGCATCTAACTGTCTGGCTACAACAACAACACTGCTTGCGATACACAGTATTAATGTTGCATCCAGAAGTAGTTAACTATGAGGTTTTACAACACCACATTCTGACCCCGTGCTCAAATGCTCTAACGCTGACTTGGCCGTTCACTAAATCAAACATATATACTCCTTCTCCCATGTACAGCTTGCAATAAGCTTTACAAAATTTGAGATTACACGGTAAATTACAGATAACACTGCAGCTTCCATAATATTGGAACAAAGGTTACATTAATCTGAATACACAACATGAAAATGAACGTTTGCAGTACTTTTTTCCCAAGTTCTTCCATATCAGCTCACGTTAGAGGCAAAACATCATCTCCTACCCATTAACTATTGGGATTTTGACCCAAGGGACAAGGATGTTGACCCAAGTAACCAGATGAGCATTTTTCCCTCTTGAAGCAAAGGGTCTGCAAACAATGCCAGTGGCCTGGAATAGGTGGCCTTGAAGTCTATCTTGCTAAATGAATGGAACTATTCATGGGTATTTTGCCTGATGAAAGCCTACTGTCTCTCCCAGGAATCTGGGCAATTCAAATGACTTTGAGCCACTATCCTCTTGATACTTGAACTGAAGCTTAAACTAGTTAGTTCAATCTTCATAACCACTGCAGTACCACTAATTAGCTCTCCAAACCATGAGCAGATTTTTAGGACAGCACCATTTGAGATACAGAAAGTTCTTCAGGCGGAAGGCCACCCAATATAGGCTCCAGCACACTGATACCTCAGAACTGAAGAAACACATTGGTTTCAAAATGTAGTAATAATTAAAAAAAAAAATCTTATTCTTAAGCATAGTAAGCAACACCCACGGACAGCAACATAAGCTGCAAAAGGTTCCAGGGTGTCCACCTGCTCCTGATCTCCTGGAGTTAGCAAGCTTGCAGTGCAGCTGTTCTTACTGAAAGCTCCTTTCACGCAGTTACATAGGAAAGCCAACATGTGTTCCTCAGTCACGAAGACCTTCTCTATTCTTTTCTCCAAACTCATTCCCAAGCTACAGCTACACAGAAAGCCATCAATCTCCTTGTTTACAATTAGATGAGATTGGAGGCAAAGATATTTCCTCCTTATTTTTTGATTCTGCCAACAACAGAAGCAACTGACTTTCCACATTATCTATGGTTACCTACGCACGCTCAGACAAAACTTCTTTACTTATTAAAAGCTGACTTCCCCAAAACAGCTAATTTAAGAGAAACTCAAATAAGAATAGATGCAAATTTATACAACAGGACTACAGGAACAGTGAGAGGCACTGGATATAAGACAAATTAATCTTTCATGAGGTAAAGGAGTTGCAAACCTTGTTGCCAACGGTCAAATACCTTTTCAAAGACACCCCCTCCCCCCGCGTAGACCTTAAAGTTATTGAATATTTTAAGGATAATAATCTCATAAACCACATCCGTGCACAAGTTCCCCAGTTCACCATCAAGTTAACGAGGAACTTTACTAAATTGATCAAAGCCCAAAACAAAAAACAAAACAAAACAAAACAAACAAAGTCGGGACACGAGACGGAATTTTCCTCTGCCATTCTAGCATCTAGTCTTTTGTTTCGAAGACTGCAAAACAAATTAATTTTTTTAATTGCCTTAGGCAATTAGACAGATTTTCATTCCATATCTTTTAAAAGATGGAAAATGCAACCCAGCACACTTGCAAATGACTTATTTTCAGCATTTAGCACCTGGCTAATAGAGTACCTAAAGTTAACTGATGCCTTCCAAGAGCATAAGATGTATGCTTCGTAACTGTGTATACAGTTTAAAGCTAAGACGGTTTCACAAACAGTTGTTTCGACTTTTTTGATTGTTTGTTTTTTTTTTTCATTCTGTCAAAACCCTCATTCCAATTTCCTTTTGAAATTCAGATTCAAAACTAGAAATCTGTGAATAAATACAGATGGCCAGAATTCCAAATGATTTTTCACATACCTCGTCTACTAATTCCTGCTGGTTCAGGCGTGAATCTCTCATCGATTATGGTATCTTCATCTGCATAATCGTGATGATAGTTTACCGGAGTCTCCTCCTGGTTTGCAGATTCATTTCTGTCTACACACTCCTCCTCACGCTTATTGAAATACTTCTGCAGCCAGGCCGGTACAATATTTTTCACCGTTTCTGTCATTCTGCTAATTATTCCCTGCTTGAAAGAAAAAACACTTAATTACAGAAACGCAGTCAACAGCATATGCTGGGATACCACCTTCCACGGACCTTGAAGACAGATATTATACAGCAAATATTCAGAAGACGACGACGAGGTTGATCCCTGGCATAGGATCGCTACACTTCTGGTAAACCTAAAATTCACCTAAGATTGATTTACAACTACCTATCACTTTCTGCACTTCCAAGTGACCTTGGCAAGGTTCAAAGTTTTGAAACCTCTGCCAAAATTCACCAGCAGGTCGTCAATCTGCAAGGCTATCAGGAAACTCTACGCCTGAACAGCTCCTGACCTACAGACTTGTTCCAGGACTCTTCCTCTTCGCACCCTCCCGTGAAAACCAACTAAACCAGAAGTTCAGCAATTATCTACTGCGACAGTCAGGACCATACTACCCATTAAAATCAGTGAATCTAAATATTTTCAATTTTAGTAATGCTGAATTGCAGTGACTATACGCACAAAAACCAGTTCTGCTCTCAACAGTCAGGCTAACCCAGAAGATGTCCTGGAAGAAACACAGCTATAGCTATAGCACCAGCACCTCCTCTTGCAAGAGCCTTCTAAAGCTGTTGCTGTATTTTGTAGAAGACTGACTCTGCGGCATACATCGGGTACGATCGGAGAATTCCCACCTGACCGAAAGCCCCAGGAACTACGGTTAAATAAAAGATAAATTAATATAAATGAATATAATTAATAATAAAAATTAATAATAAAAATTAATATCCAGAAAGCTGACAATCATGAGCTAGGCATCCTGCTAATCATCCCTCCTGCAGGTAGGGAGAAAAAAAAAAGTAAATTAGATCCAGGACTAGTTCCCAGGAACTTTGAAGCTGCTAACTATACTGCCTACAGTGCCCAGGCACCTTCAGAGCTTAATGGTAAGAGACAGAGGGTTTGGTGGGCTGTAATTACGATCACAAGCACACAAAACACATCTATTTAAGTATTTCTAAGAATCGACTTATCGACTAAAGTTGTAGGGGGAAGGATGAGAAAAACAGCGGGGTAGGGATCAGAACCAGAGGTATAACCTCACAAAATCGCATCGGTCGCTTTCGTGCCTCCCCAACTGCATCACTGAGAGACAATTAACATTAAGCCACAGAACCTTCTGCAGAGTGGACATGATATTGAAAATAAACTGAAATTAATTGACAAATGCTCTAAGCAAGCTATCTGCTCAAAGCTCGTCCTTTTACGTTATGAACATTTGCACGATTCGTCTGGTTACAAAGCTAACTGCTATAATAAATGCACACATGTAACACCTATCAGTTTGTTTATTTATCAAATCATTAAAATTCTTCCCCGATAAGTTACTGTTAATTTGATCTGCGCTGGATGTGCAGCAGCCATTCTCTGTGCAGAATCCCCCAGATATCCCCACGCACGTGTTTGCTCTGGCACACTCTTTAAATAAACCTACTGGAAAACACGCAGAGATAACAGACAATGGAAAAGTTAGAAAACCATCTCCACTGATTATTTTCAATCCACGTGTAAGGTTTATCAGTTAGCTACACAGTGTCGGCACACACAAGCTATGGCACTTTCAACATTAATGCACTGTTCAAGCCAGAGGTTTCAACGGTTGCTCTGTAAGCGTGGGGAATGTTTGCATTGCCCTTCCAGGCCAGCTTTAGATGGACAAGATTGATTGTCAATATGTGGTATAAGGGACTTGGCATTTCTGCAAGTGATAAAAACCTAATTGAGCAGCTATCCATGCGTAGCGCTCCCTTGGTTTTGCATATGATAATCAATCCCCTCAGCTACGTTGCTCATTTAATAGCGGAGAGGTTTTGGCTGAACAAACATGTGCAGAGGGCATCTCCAGAGCATCTCTCTGGGCGTCCTGACATTTCTTAGCAAAGAGCTGCTGGGAGGGATCTCGGCGCGTCCCCCCTCCAGCACGGGGATTTTCACACCCCGAATTGACGGACCGCTTTCACCATCAACCTGCTGTACCCTACAGCACAAACGAGAAGCAAAGCCTGGCAGGTAACGTTCAGAGAATTGATGATGGGCTGAGGAGGGGTGCAGGGAGCGGGGAAAGCCCTGGGGGTGGCACTGGGGGTCCTGAGGGCAGCGGGCTGGGGGTGAAGGGGAGGGGGAGGAGGGGGGTAATGGGCTGGGTAGAGGGGTAAGGGGGTAAGTAAGGGGCTGAGGGGGTAACTGAGGGGGTTAGGAAGGGGCTGAGGGGGTAACTGAGGGGGTAACTAAGCGGTCGAGGGGGTAACTAAGGGGGTAAGGAGGTGGGTAGGGGGTAACTAAGGGGATAAAGGGGCGGGTAAGGTAAGGGGGTAAGTAAGGGGGTAACTGGTGGGCTGAGGGGGAAGGGCCCGCTGTGGGGGGGCCGCTCCTCACCCGCTTGCTCCTGGCACAGGGGGGCTTCGCGGCGCCCAAACGGTGGCGCCGCCTCTTCACCTTGCCGCCGGCCGCTCCTCCTCCTCCTCCTCCTCCTCCTCCTCCTCCTCCTGCTCCTCCTCCTCCTGATCGGGCTCCTGGGCTGCCGCCCGGCGCCCCGCCGCCACCGGCCCTGCCACCGCCGGCCATGCCGCTGCCGGTCGCGCCGCTACCGGTCGCGCCGCCCGAGGCCATACCGCCCCCCCCCCGCGTTCGGTGCCGTCACGGGGCCCCCCCGCCCCCCGCCGCCACGCGCCGCGGGGCCTGCCCTGCCCCTCGTGGGAATAAAAATGTTGTTTTTGCAGAGTTACGTTGTTTAAAGGTAAGGAATGGGGTATCGAGGTGTGCTTGCAGCGATAAGAACGCTTAGCAGGCGACCTTGTAAAATGCAGACAACCAGACTCCGTAGAACAATTCGGGGAAAATCACGGTGTTGAGTCAAGTCAGGTAAGTGAAGAACCATTACCGCTTCAACCAGTAAAAAAGTCGAAAGAAATTCGAAATTTAACAGGCCGGCAACTGAAGGCCATGCATTGTCTGGGAAGCATCAGACAGATTGTGAGCCTGGATCACCCCCTCAGTGGGGAAACAGGGGAGGGTCCCGTCATCAAAAAGTATATAAACTGGGTTTTGGAACCAGCAGGGGCGCTCCTGCTCGTGGGACGCCCGCCACTGCGATCGCGAATAAATTCCTGCTTCGCTGAGCTCCTCGCCTGAGCCCAAGTTATTGGCTACGGAGTGTTTCTCACAATTTGGGGGCTCGTCCGGGAGCCAGTCGCCTACTGGGGAGCCCCACCGCCGCAGCAGCAGGAAGGCATGCCCCGCTGATTTCAGCGGTCCTGTGCATCGACGGCGGCGGTTCTGCGGAGAGCTGACAGAGGGCCCGAGACTGATGAAAGAGGCAGGATCCGTGAAGGAGTGGGGAAGGGAAGAAGGCAGGCACTCCGGCTTTGAGAATTGATCCGGTAACTCTGTGCACAGACCAAGGTAAGAAATAGGAAGTATTGCCTTGGGGGTCGGGTGAGACTCTGTGTGCCGTGTGATTGAGACGTACTTTTGTACGGAGCGAGTGTGGAGTCCTGATCCGCGGTTCCGCAGCTCCGCGAGGGGCGCGGCCGGAGACGGACGAAGCGTGAGATAAGGGAGAGAAAGGAAGAGTCTCGGGAAATGTGGTGTATGGTAAGCCCTTGCACGGGGAAGTGCTTGGCAATACACCAGGGAAATTTGGTGTGCGGTAGTCCTCGCACGGACGGGACGCCCGCCACTGCGATCGCGAATAAATTCCTGCTTCGCCGAGCTCCTCGCCTGAGCCCAAGTTATTGGCTACGGAGTGTTTCTCACACCCTCCCCCTCCCTCCCTCGCGCGCCCCCTCCCCTCACGGGAACGCGCGCCCCCCCCTCCCGCTGCCGCTCCCGTTCCTCGCCCCGCCCCGGTCCCGTCCCGGTCCCGCCGCCCTCCCGCTCCCGCCCTCAGGACCCGGCCGCCATAATGAACCCCGGCCCGGCCACCGTAAGCACGGGGCTAGGAGTCACCTCCAGAGCCTCCCCGCGCCGTGGCGCCGACCGCTGGTGTGCCGCAGCACCGCGCCGGGCGTGGGACGGCGCCCCGAGCCCACAGTGCTCGTCAGAAAAGCCCCGCACCGACAACCGATACCCCCGCACCGACAACCAACAGCCCCCACGCCGACAACCAACGCACAAGCAGTGTTTTAGGCCGGATTCGTGGCCCCGTTGGTCCGGGAAGCAGTCGTCACGCTAAATTCTACCCCACGGCAGGGGAACGATGGGCATCGTGACAGATCGCCGCCCCAGAAAATAAACACATAAATAAAGAATAAAAACGATAACGGGACATGAATCGTGCCCTTAATAACAGACATTGGGCAGTGAAATCACCGACTTCTGCAACAATACGTGCTCAGGGAACTGACTAAAACCCCTCCTGCATCGGCCATGTAATAGCTAGGCAAACATCACATAATACTTCCCTCCCTCATGTACACCAAACCTATTAAGGCAACCATAGTAGTGTGATAACGTGATTTTTCTCCTCCAGATCAGCGTCAAAGGCAGCTACGCTAGGTTTGCTCATAAGTTCAAACGCTGCTTTATTTATTTATTTGAATGCCATTTTTCTTATTTAGAAGGATTTCCATAGGGTGACAGGCCTTTAATGACACTCACGACTCAGAAACATTTGCCGATGCAGTCAAACGGTGTCTATTAACGCGAGGCACTGAAGTTAATTGGTATTAAAAATGAGCCAAAACGAAAGGCAAGTATCTGCGTGTCCAGCAGAATGACAGCGATCATCACCATTTGATCAATCTTCCCCCCACTCTCTGTTGCAGCTAGGTACAACGAAAAGAGCTTATGAAATCATTACGGGACATTCTTGTAGAAAACTTCCTCAAGCTTGGAAGAAAAAAAAACATTTCAGCTAAGTAAAACAGAAAATAACTGGAAGAAGTGAAGTATGGCGGTGTTGGAAAAGTTGCTTCAAAGACTTGTTTAATTAAAAAGAAGGAAAAAAGCAAGTTCCTACTGCAATCCCATCTTTGTCAAACTGATGGCGGGCACCAGTACGATGTGTTCAGCTAACACAGGCTGGAAGTTGTAACTGCAGCTGTGAAGTTTACCCAGTAAAAAGACTCCGCAAAGCATTCTAGCAGTTCCGATGCAATCACTGCTTCCTGAATTTGTGACTCACGGTTAACACGGCAGTACAGGAAGAAGTCTGGCATTCACTGTGCTCTTACGGTAAAGAATCTGCCCTGCGCACACCATCCCAAGCCAGGTATGCGCTCCTAACAGGAAAGGACGATAGGCTGATAAGTCTCAGCAGAGGGAAAAAGACATCAGAGAACTACTTTATAACAGCAGCACGCGGGCTGCAACCAACGTTCTCTTCCTCTCATCATTTTCATTTCTGTGGACTCCAAGAGAATACACTCCCAACATTTTTCAGCTCTGGAGAACAAACAGCCCAACCAATCTCATTCACTGAACTACAAAACTGGTATTTTCGCTATCTAGTCCGGAAAAGGAGGCGCACGTCTCTAACGTACAGTGTAGAGACCTTGTTAATAGGCAAAGTCTGCATAAAATAGGTGGCCACAGCCTGATTTTCTGACGTTCAGGGCCTTGGGTCACACACCACCACAGCATCAGACTTAATGAAGTCACCAATCTATGTGGGCCCCTCGTTACACAGGTCACATGTTATGGACCAACCTCTCAAAGGCCAAAAACCAGCACTGATACTGCCGGGCCAACACACATCTGTAGCATCCCATTTCTGGGTGACAACACAATGAATGTTTCCACAAAGTACTCGATGCAACCTAACTACTGTGTTTGGTGATGCAAAGCAAGCCGTGTCAAAGCAGCGTAGCACCCAGGCACATTCCTGGAAGATGTTTTGCTGCTCACGTTGAAGAAAATAGATAAAAAAATCCTGTGCAGTTTGCACTTCTGAGCTCAAGTACCACAGCTATGCACTACAATTGAAGTGGCATCAAACCTTGTAAGGTTTTGAAGCTTCAGCACTGCCATCCAAATTCAAGGAGGCTGCATCTATTATCTTGAATTTGCCCCAGCTCAGTCCCCTGAAACAATTCCATAGACACGTACAAGCAACCCTTTTCCCACCCAGATTCTTTGCTTCATCTATTGCACCTCTACCTTGTGTCATATTCTTATTAATCTGCCCCTCAAAAGACTCCCTGGCTCACACAAAGAAGCAACCCAACAAATCCCTGTTCCCAGCCACGTTGCTTTCATGCTTTGGGAAGAGTTAACTGCAACAGCTCTAACTGTGATGCCACCTCACCCCCTCCACCTATGTGAGGTTCTTTGCCTTCTGCCTCCTCCTACGTCTACACCTGCACTAGAACCAGGAAGAATGTGCTTCCTACAATACTCCAAGAGCCTCTTCTGTTTCAGGATGTCATCATTTCAATTCAGGACTGAAAGTATTCCTAGCAAAAACCCAACAGCTAATAGCTAACAGAAGCAGTTGCTGGTGATCAGCTACAAGCAACCTGGAAGTACTGAGGAGTCACAAAAGAGAATTTGCATTACATTTAAGAACAGCATGCAGCTTAGGACCACTGCTTTCACTGACTACACTAAGCCATAAAAAAGAATTGGATTCTTACCTGCCATCACAGCAATTATGGTTTATGTTGCCCCCAAAACACACACGGCAGTACCAGAACTGTGTCAACTAGCTTTAACAGCTTCCCCAGCTATTAAGTACAGTAATTTCTGCTTCCTTTTTTTTCTTGGAGGAATATTCTTTTGTTTCCAGCCTCACTTACTTATTATACACACTGTTAATTAGCAACTATTTCTCCATACTCATAGGGTTATGGAGTCCCTATGACTGGAAAAGACTCTGTACCCTTCAAGATAAGAACAGCATAAAGGCAGCAACTCGCAAGACTGCTCTAGCTTAAAGCAAAGCTTTCCTCATTGCTCTCATCTCCTTTGACTTGAGTACTGTCATCCTTCTACCAGAGCTTTAAAAACTTCATTACCACGAATGAAGGAAGACCAGAGCAATCAGAGAGGGTAGCAGAGGGTATAACTTAAGGAGCTGTTACTAGGATTTTTTTGTTGTTCCTGGTGGACTATTTTTCTCCTTGCCAGCAAGGAGGGAAAACCAGCAAGTTGTTTTCTCCAAGATTTTTTTTTTTTAGGTTTAAGAACACGGATTATGTTGTAGCAATTTCTTCGCTGTAAAGCGTCAGCTGAGAAGTCTAACAGTAAGAAGGGCAAGGGAAAACTGAATGCTGATGCAGAGAGTGCCAGCAGACATCATCCTCATTCCACGGGATGTTTGTAGCTATGGCAGTTGAAGTCTACACTTCCATATGCTTAACATACCCTATTTATAAGCCAATTTTAGCTGACCTAGCATATATCAGTAGTACAGTTAGAGCCAGCAGCCTGCAGGAAAAAGTGGGCACAGGTGTTTCCATAGCAAGGCCTGTGAGTGTCTCCCATACATACTTCCAGTCTAAGCAAGCACATGAAAGGCTTGGCTTGTCGCTTACCTAAGGAACCAGGAAAACAAGGGAAAGCTAGATTTTGCTTGTGTCCTAATGCCCATATAAAAATAATGACAGATGAAATACCCTTACTACCTTGTTAAATTCCATAAGCCGGAAGAGAACGTGCTGCACACAGGTACAAGTAAAATCCCTTGCTGGCAGGTTTGCAGAAACAAATTTTTTATTTACACAGGCAAGTCTTATCTTTAAGATAAGACCCCATTTACCTCTTTACATTTCTCGAATATTTACATGACTTCATGATGCTCCAAGAAGAGAGTGATGAACAAAAAGATTACAGAAACTGTCAAAAGCATAGCAAAAAAACCCCAACCTATCATTGTGCTTTAAAACTTATGAGCTAGAATAATGTAGAAGAAATGTAGTTTTAGCACTTTGGTCCTAACGGTCATGCTCTAGAAGACACTTAAATAGCAGAGGGGATTTCAGAAGTGACCGTATCCAGAGGTTGCCAGTGACAATTCATGAGTGAATCGTAGAGTTCTTCGCTTGTCTCCGTGAATTGTCTGTTCATTTCATCAACATCCAAGTAGAGCTGTGGATCTGAAAATAAAAGCCTGGTAAGTCCAAGTATCAAATCTGAGGCATGCGCACAAAAAAACTTCACGTGAAATGGCTAACAAAATGTATTTTAAGCTAAGTGTAATAAGCTATTAGATCTACTAATTTTAGTGAGGTATTTAGTCCTCTAAATTTTTGAGCCTCACAGCTCCAACTTTTGGGAATTTGTATATTAGAAGGCTGGGACTAGAACTGTCTTTCAAGATAAAGACAAAGACAATGTTTAAGATAGTAAAGATAACGTTTAAGGATAATCAGCCATGAAACCCTCCCAAGAGTCATTTAATTCACTTCTACGGCAATACACGTTACATAGGATAGTTTCTAAACACTAACACAAAATGCCTCCACGTGAGGAACTTTGCAAACCTTCCAGGACACAAATATGTTTTGTACCGTATTTGTAAGTGCAAGCTGAATCCTCCTTTTGGAATCTGCAACATAAGCTTTTACCTCAGGGTGGAGAACAAAGCTTTTGCATATTACTGAGTTTCTAATATAAAATCTGTTTAGCGGAACCAATACAAAGAACAAAATTCTGTCTTAGACCATTTTCAAATGGGAATGAAGGCACAGGTACAAGAAACCTGCTGCGAAGCATTGACAGTGTCCCGTTTTACTTGATGCGGTCAGTGTATGCTGTATCAGCTTTAAAACCCCAGCTGATTGCAGATCAACCCCACAGAGGTTTGACCTCAGCTGAATTTTCAAGATGTTCTTCATCCAGTAGAGGTTGGCTTGTATTGTTAAAAGGCACAAGGATGGCTAAACTCAAGTGACAATGATAGAACCCTTATTACCGTCAGTAATTAGGTCATCACCGATTGCAGTCATAACTGAAGATTCCTGAAAGACAGAAAAGGCTAAGTTTAATCATAACTCATTTCAGAAAGCATCACAGATTCAAAGTGCTGCAGTCTCAATCCATTCCTTCTTCCTACAACTACAAGGATAGATGGCATTTTATCTATTTATTTTTAGAAGAAAGCCAATATTACAGTACAGGTTGGAAGGGACCTCCGGAGGTCACAACTAATACATTGACCACGATAAGACCACTTGCAACAACTGTTTAATTTGCTTTAAGCAAAGCAAATCAGAAGAACAGGAACAGAAGAAGCGTACGCAATTATGCTGTCAAAACCATTCTTTGGTATGCGTGAACAAATAATGGTGTATAAATCACTAATTCTATGGATTTACTATTTAAGCACTTAAATACAAACACCTCTGAATGGAATCTGCTCTTTTAACTTCACACTAAGCAGAAAGCATGTTTTCAACTTCGGATTCTTTTTGCTGATTCACACAAATCTGTACAACGTATTATCTGTGAAATATTTTCTTTACAGCAAGCGTGCACTATCTTTACCTCAAAAACAGCTGGAGCCATTAAAGAATCTCCTAAAGAGCAGTCTCCAACAGCTTGCATGCTGTCATAGGGAGCATAGGAGCTGTAGTTGTAGTCAGCGTAAGCATCGTAACTCTTCTGCGAGTGGTAGTTCTGGTAATCTTGGCAATAAGCATTATAGTTGTATGACTGGTACCGCTGCAATTCTGCTTTCAGTCTGAAACATGAGAAGTTGCATACAGTCAGAGAACAAGAGACTGTAAACCCAGTTCTGAACTTAAACAATTTGTCAGCTTACATACTTCAAAGCTTAAAAGGAAGCTTTCCTAAACAGTCACCTAAGTGACAGCTTAAGTCACAGCTCAAAACCTCATTTCTATAGAAGCAAGCATCCTCACCTTTGCCAATACCAGAAGGAATTGTTCTCATGGATTAACTCCAGAGCCTTGACATGGTTACCTGTACACATCAAGTATTTTTAGCGTTGGCATAAGCAAGCTGCTGCTATGTCTCTGTGCTTTGCTAAAGATTGATTTAAGACCAGAGACATTTATCAAGCACAGCTGCTTTAAAGATGCAGTCTTAACCCTTCTATCTTTTGTTTGGTTAATTACTAGATCTTATTTCCAGAAAGAAGTGAATGGAGTCAGATTATCCATTTCAAAGAAGCATCTGACGCTGCCTGTTAGTTTGCCATGTCTACCTCCACCTGCTCAGTTTTTTTGTTTGTTTAAAGTCCATTAAACATTCAACAGCTGCCAACTATACCGCTCAGGTGAAGTCAGTCTTGCTTAACAACACAATCGCGATTCTCCAGCGTGACGCCTTATTATTAGTGGGAGAATTACAAAATACACTGGTTCTTAAGAAGAAAGGGCCAGCTGATTAGCTTTCACTACTTTCCCTTTCAAGATTTTCTCAGGGGCAGCTTCAGACTAATGACAAGAACCAAGACAAGTGCTATCTGTACTAAAACTGAGGTACACTGCATAAAGAACATTCAGATAACCCAGCTGCATATTCAAAAAAATCCGCTGTTTAGACTTGTCTTCACTGATTCTGTACAGGCAGACCTCCTGTGTCTGCAGTGCCCAGTTTCTCTGACTTGAATTGGGGATGCAGAGAAGTGAGTTCTATGCTTTTGGGGAAGAATACAAGCTGAAGGCATTCTGAAATAGCTTCCAAACTAAGCAAACATGAGGGACAAACTAATCCAATGGCTGGGTATTTCAATGCTAAGAGAGCACGGTACTCAGCCATTCAGAAACGTATTACTGATGTGTATTTTAATACCTACATTTGTTTCAATACTGCAAAGCTACACAAGTTCTAATAAAGAGGTAATCCATTGTCTTGTTACTGTAGTAAACAAACAGAAGATACATCATCTTAGGTCTTCTGCTTCCAACTGCACTCTTCCTACATACAGTTGTGTAGGGAAGGAAAATCTGAAAATACTGTTGACGTTCTTCTGGATAGCCGAAGCAAGAAAACATGTTTGTGGCTTATTCTTGTTTTCAAAATAAAACAATATTAATTTAATCAAAAAATTTTGGCAAAGAAGTTTGGACAGTGCTCTCTTGGAGAAGAGCATTTCCATTCTAAAGCAGAAGGAGGCAACATTTGCAGAATTATGCTAGGTAAACAGAAACAGAAGTGTCATTTTTTACTATTTAACAGAACACACAAGCTAACCTCATGAACATACTGAAATTGTTTATATGAAGTCCTGTTTTGTCAGTATCCTGGATCAAAGTTCATCAAATTTGGTATCAGTTCTTTAACCGTTCAGAGACCTGAATTGCCTTAAATAAGTGATAGAACTGAGCCGGTAGAGTAAGAAACCCTCTCAGGAAGTGCTAAGCTTTAAACTCCCCATTGCCCTAAGCTCATGAAAAGCAAAGAATAGCATTCTAAACCTGTTCTAGTAATAACGCCTTTGGCTTTCTCCCTGCGTTCCCATTTTTCCCCCCCACTTCTTTCCTGTCAACCCACTGTAAAACTAGTTATGTGCTTCTCTCAAACTAGAGGGAAAGCTCTAAGAACAAGAACTCCCTAGCATATAAAACCACTTCTTGTCCCTTCTACCTTATGCAGGCCCAAACCTGAAAATATTTACCAATGCATTCAGCTTTCCTACTGCTGAGAAACAAGGCTGGTTACAATGGCAGCTAAGCCCAAGTTGCGCTGTCTGGCTAGACTTAACAGTTGGATTCCCCCAGCCATCCTGAAGCAGGTTGATGAATCCAGGGAGTCAAAACATAGGACTTCTGCATTTCTGGTTTTGTAGACTGCATCCTGTGTGCAGCCACTACAGCAAGGGCCACAGACTTTCCAAAGGCAGAGCTACAAGAATCTGATTATTTAGAATAACTGTATCAATGCACAACTCCTTGGTTACCTTTTAGAAATTCCTATGCTCAGCCGGATTCCTTTTCCCCCCAGACCTGGTGCGTTCTGGCAGTCTTGCAGTGCCCTCATCTGATCACCTTGCTCACCAAATCTGACATAGGCATACCCTCTACTATTTTCAAAAGGGAGAAAACCAATTCTAGTATGCATAACAGTTACAAAGCTAACGAATTCAATTTCTGTCTTCTACGAAAAACAGAAGATAGCAGCTACTATAGCTTCTATTGCTTAAGCAACCTCTCTGGCATGTGCACGTGCACAGAGAAGGCTTTCACCAAATTAAAAAACTTGGGCCAGAAGCAAAAAGCTTTACAGCAACTTTGTAGCAGCAACTGCTTAGTTTTTTGTGGGGGTAGAGGTTTTTTTTTTTCTTGTTTGTTGATAAATGATAGAAAACCAAAAAGTACGTCCCTTTTACGGGGTTGGTAAACACAAGTTTTGATGAAAACTCTCGCCCCCACACACACAATTTTTGTCATTTTGTTTAAAGTAATTACTTTCTTTGATAGAGGATTTGACAAATTTGATTTAGTGTTCTATCAGTTTGTCCTCAATGCTGAGTGAAGCAGTGATGCTTACTTTAGCCTCAAAATTTAACTGAACTGTACCCACAATGCTGAATTAGGGAACAACGTTAAGTAGGTGAGGTGTATTCAGTGCTATAAAATTAATAATAAATAAATAAAATAAAAACCACAAAAAACCACATTAAGTGGTTGTTGGTACTTTGTGTATTCTGTACATATTCAGCTAAGTCTTGAACTAAACTTAACTTGCAGGGGATGAGAGAGAAGACTTTGCCTGCAGAACAGCGAGCAGAACCATCTGAAAGGTATGACATCTATTAATTTAAAACTTACTTGAAGGAAGAAAGAAATCTCCTTTTTCAGTACGGTCTGCATGCCTGTCTTTTTGGAAAGGTGGTGACAGTTCTCAGTAAAAGGAATGTGAAATCCAATGAAAATTTTGTATTTTGAGGGAGCTGAAAAGTCTGGATTGTGTTTGAAGATCAATAGAACTTTGAGAAAATTGTTGTTTTTATGAAAGGAAGGAAGATGAGCAAGAATAAAAGTACTGATACACCACTTTTTATCCCAAGTTTATCTTCTGAGTAGGATACGAAGATGGGAAACGAGGCACGTTATAATGCTGTATCCACAGAAAGGATCTTTGCTATTGGAGGCCTAATTTTTTCCTTCTACAGGAAATATGGCTCATTTTGTAGTTTAACTAAATCTGTAGTGTTACAAATTTTGCTTTGACAGATATTTCATGGTTTATAACTCAGTTTACTTATAACAAAATAATTTGTCCCTCCTAATGTTCCCTAGGGGAAAAGCTATTAGTTTTAGCTATTTAATTGCTTGCAGTTTGAAAGCTCTGTCCTAATGGGATGATTCTTTCTGAAGTATTCTTTAGAAGGTGAAGTAGGGGAAGTGAGTTACAGTTCAGGAGGATGTTTATTGATGTGTTTTTTTCTTTATTTTTTAAGCAAAAACATGGAGGAAGATTTATGATTTATTATTCTTCTTTTTAATACTCCTTTCATGATGAAGTTAATTGTCTGCTTTGAGTTCACATGAAGACCATGTGTTCTTTAGAATCATTTGAGGCCAAATGCTAACTCATCTCTAAAATAAAAAAAATCCAGCAGAATTAATTGAATTTCTTCTTGAGGAGACTGCTTTGTGTTATACTGCTTTCTTGGTTTAGGTCAAATGAGTTATCCTCCAGATAATATTGATGGCTTTTCCTTCTGGGCAAATGGTGTTTTGGGTAATAATGCTTGAGTTAAGGGACTTTGCACTCGGTTTTTAGGGAGTCGCTCTTTTCAAAGAACAGTAGCAGGGAATTTTGTTGACTCTGTGCTCATCTGCCAAGCAATTCTTAGGTGACCATGGGCATTCTTTGGCTTGCAGAAAGAACTCAACACTTTGTTTTGGCATCTAAAAGTTGGACTTCACAACAACCACCTTTTTAGGGGTGGAAGCGACTGGCTTTAAGGTTCTGGTACAGGTGCAATCAGGTGCTGGGTTTTAATTATGTTTTTTTCAAACTGTTCTAAATTGTCTCTGTTAGAACTCCTTTCTACTTCTCCATTTAGGAAGGAGATACAGAAAACTCACACTGCTTTTGATTTCGTTCACAAAGTTTATTGCAGTGCCCTACCTTTTGTTTGTAGAGTAGGTAGTGGTGGTAGTGTTTTTTGTGATGCTGGTCTCTGTTGGGTGCCATGTTCTGGAGCAGGAGCACCACACTGATCTGCTGGCAAGAGTCCCTTTGGACAGTTGAGTTGGAATACTCAGTAAATCTCTGGCCCACCAATGCTATATATCTCTGCGTGTGTGTGTATATATATATATATTTTATATCCTGAGTCCAATTGTAGATTAGACTTTCTTGAAGGCTGACAACTGTCTTTGCCCCCTTGAAGCTCACAGGTGTTAACAGAAAGAGGAATATGGGCTGTTATGGGCAAGCGATAGTTGTCTGAATGAAGATCTGTTTTGATGTAAGACTTTTTTCAGAATTCTAATGGATTGACAGTTCGGATTAGAGAAAAATCTGAGCATATGCCTTAGGGATCTTTCTTCCTCTATGCAGTTACAGTGCTAAGCAGGCTATATAGCAAACTATAACATTTCTCGTTAGCAATTGAATGAATGAGTCCTAAGAAGAGAAGTTTTGGTGAAGGTTTGTATAGTTTTTCTACAGGAATGATACTTGAAACGAGTGCCAAGTATAAAAAGAAAAAAAAAGCTTAATTTTTGGTTTCATATTTAAGTCACACAGAAAGATACAGGCCAAGAGTGTGAAAAAGAGTAGTAGAAGAGAGCATTCTGCATGTCTGCTAACGATGACTCAGTTTTTGATACTCACCAAACTCATTGTGAGAGAGTTTTTTTCTCATTTTAATAGGAAAAATCTATTCCATAAAACTATGACCATGAATATTCAGATTATTTTTTCTTTTATTGGATGTTATATAAGCTGCCTGTAAGTTAATTTAAGTATTTACGTTAACATTAAGTATTTAATTAATATTAAGTTAATATTAAGTATTTAAGTTAATTTAAGTTTCAAATCATTAAATGGGACTTCCGGATGATGCAATATAAAGAAATCGTAAACACTGTTGTTTATTCCTGTAACACAAATAAAATAATGGTCCAAATATCAAAAGTTCCATAAACTTTTCAAATCAAAACTGTGAAACAGATGTAAGCTACAGGATGCACTGAATATCAGTAGTACCAACTTACATCCCTGCCTAGTCATTTCTAAGTAGATCATGATAGTACTGTACAAATTTTGGTCAGATTTCCTATGCCATTTAAAACATAACTCATCCAATCTTAGTAATCGAATAAAGTAAGTGGCAGGGATGAAAATTGAAGTTGTTAAGAGGCTGTTTTCTGATTTTTATATTTGCATCCTGATACATGGTATAGACTGTATTTACCAGAACACAATCTTCAGTGCTGCTAGTCTGACTTTCTTTGGTGCTTTTTGTGTTTAGTTTGGTTGTTGAACCTACCTGCTTCTTTAAACATTACCTTTTTCCACGTTCCCTGCTGTAGTGACTTTAGAAACTTTGGCAGCTATCCTGCCTAATTTTGCAAGAGGAACACTTTCTCACTTGTCTTGAGAGTGTACTCTTAATTGAAGCCATGCGAGGGTAGTTAGAAAGGATGATGCTTCTCTAGAGCTTTGATGACTAAAGTATAGAAAAGAAAGAAAAAAAATGTGATCTGTGCGTCTCTGTTCTGCACAGGTTTTGAGTTAACTTTCAGTGTTCTTGCTGTACAGTTGTTGAATAGAGTATAATGTGGAAGCAGGCCTGCCATAAATTAAAATGACGTGGTAGACAGAGGTGGGGAGATCGGGATTTCTTCTGGAAACTTGCTTTCTCTTAATTTGTATGGATTTTTGTTCTATTTAATTTTGTTAATAAATTGGGTGGGATGGGGTGAGAAAGTAGTATGTCTTGTATAAGAAAAATTAAAATTTGCAACTTTAGGAAGTGGAGGAACCAGTGCTACCGAACATACCCCTACCCATCAGTGCTGCATCGCTGCCTCAGTTCAATTCTAGTTTCGTTGGTAGTAGCGCTGTCTCAGCGTCACCGAGCGCTGTTTCAACAGCAGCAATGAGCACGGCAACTCCAGCAGCTGCGACGGGCATGGCAAATCCATCAGAGGTGGAGGGCATGACAGATCCATCAGAGGTGGAGGGCATGACAGATCCATCAGAGGTGGAGGACTTGACAGATCTATCAGAGGAGGAGGTGGAGGACATGATATATACAACAGCGACGTCGGGCATAACGTGTTCAACAGTGCCCTCAGGCTTGACATATCCAATAATGGCGGCGGGCATGCCATATCTGCTGATGACAAAGGACAAGGCAAAGTCAACAGCGGCAACGACAAGCGTGGCAAATTCAACGGAGGCGGCAGGCATGGCAGATGCAGCAGCGACGGCGGCGGGCAAGGTAAATCTTTATGCTATAAATAATGTTTACAATGAGTATACTGCTTTATTGCGAGTTGACTTTTTCTGTGGTGCTCATGAAACTAACAAATATTAGTTTCTACGCAGCTGAATGAATTGGGGTTGTATGCCAGTTTGGGGAAAAAGGCATAAATGTTTTGATTCTGCTTCTCTCAGTCTTAGAGCCTGCCAACTCCCATTTAACGTGATTGTATAACTGCTTCAAATGCTGTGGAAGTCTGCGGGGGAAGGGGGGTGTGGACTTTATGCCAAGTTATTTATAGTGGTTTTGGCAGGGGTAGAGTTAATTTTCTTCGTAGTAGATGATGCTGTGTTGCAGATTTGTGAGCAAAACAGTGTTGGTAAGGCACTGGTGTTTTAGCTGTTGCTGAGCAGTGCTCACACAGTGACAAGTCCTTTTCTGTTTCTCACGCTGCCCTGCCAGCGAGGAGGTCGGGGATGCACAAGAGGCTGGGAGGGCACTCAGCCAGGACAGCGGAGCCCAGAGGACCGAAGGGATATTCCACACCATTTAGCATCGTGCTCAGCAATAAATGCTGGGGGAAAGAAGGGGAAGGAGTGGGGAGTATGTACAGGGTTATGGCATTTGTCTTTCCAGGTAGCCATTACATGCGATGAGTCATTAATGCTACCTCAAATTTAACAACTTTACTTCTTTATTTCCGGTTCTTTTCCCTGTTACACTTGGAGGGAGTGAGCGAGTGGCTGTGTGGTGCTTAGTTGCCTGCAATGGTTAAACCACAACTTTATTTAAGTTATTAAATTAGAGGTAACGTGGTCATATAAGCCTCACATAGAATGAGCCTAGGGTGCAATAATTGGCATATTATTGCAATAAAATAAACATTAATCTGTTCCAGAGTACTTGAAATATTTTTTGTACGGTTTGAAGTAGACAGCTGCTTTAACATGTTGAGGTGTTTGCTGAAGTTCTTGGAGTATCATTGGGCTGAGTTTGCCATTCTTCAGCTTCCTGGCTTGCTTTTCCATGCATTTAGACCTAAGTAGCATCTCCAGCTTTTCCTCTCAGTTTCTGGAATTTGGTTTTGAAGATATTGTCCTATACCCACTTGGAAACTTCCCTGTGTTTTATTATTAATTTCATCTGCAAAATAACTCAAACATCAGGTTTTTCGACGTCACTGCGGGACTTCTGTTGGGTAGTGAATTCAGGTAGTTGTTGCTCTTAAATATAAACCTTTAATTCTTTTGAAAATACAGATACAACCAGCAGGTACTGTTAGCAGTCCTGAGTTCGCGTTTTCATCTCCAGTTGTGAAATCTACTGAGGCAGAAGTGCTACCTACGTCTTCTGTAAGTAAAATAATAAAGGAGCTTGACTTTTTTTCTTAGGCATTTAGTAGGCTGTTGCAGAACACTAAAGCAGAATCTGCCTTAATGGAGAAAAGTATGTAGGCTTCTGGCTTATAATTTGTCATTCAGCATGCGTGCTACAAATGTGAAGAGCAGCTTTCAGATTTGGTTTTGTGTGTGCATTCGATTGAAGTTCCTGTGGCTTGAGAATCTGAAAAACCTCTCTTGTTCATAGCAGATTGGGTTTACATTTAGTGTTCCCGTTGTAAAATCGGCAGAACTTTCTGGACCCAGTGGTACTCCAGTGACGCCCTTTCTTACCCTAGGTAACTGAAACTTTAGCACTTCAGATCTGAAGTGCTGATTTTCCTTTTTTTCTTTATTAAATCTTCAATCTGTCTTGTCTGCGCATGCTAGCAATTCCAGGCAGTGTTGGACTTCTGCAGTATTTTTCCAGTGACAGATCTGCTTTTATATTTTTTTTTTTGTTTTGTTGCTTTTTGTTTTGCTTGTAATCATAAAGCATTGCAAAGTAAGTAGAATTTGTGAAGATTCTTATGTGAGAAGCATGAAAGCTGGAAATTCTTGTTTCTAACAAAAGTGAGTATAATCTGCTCTAACTAGGTCACATTGTGAAAGCTGTTTTTGTTTTCTTTTGTTTCAAAAGACACCACCACCTCAACCAACATCAACACACAGAAAGAGGAGGTCAAAGATTTTGCTGGTGGTCCCTTCACCACTGCCCACGTATTAAAGGAAGGAAGCGTCTTAGACGTTCTAAAAAATCCTGGTGAGATAATGAACTCCTTTTAAAAAGATGCTGCAAAAAATACGCTAGCATTTTTTATTAAAAAAAAACCAACACACGACTTATGGTTAATAGAGTATCTGCTATAAATATGAATGTAGGAGAGCATTACATTAAGCGCTGCGTTTGTTAGGGTGCATCTGCCCCCTTCTATTCTAAGTGGTGTTTGTTGCTGGAAGTAAAACTGCAAGATGAAAAGCAGATGGGTTGCATCTCCTTTACGTGTTAGGATGTAATTGTAAATGAGGTACTAAGAGAATTAGCCAGATAATCGGTGTTTCATTTTAAGTAAATACAGTTTGTGGAATTGAAAAGGAAATGTTTGTAAAACTCAACACTCCTGTCCCACCTTCAGCCCAGGTGAAGAAAGAATAGGAAAGAGCTTCAGTTCCAAATACATGGCGAAAGCTGCGAATCTTTGGGCCTTAGCTTACAATGGCTCCTGTGGATTAAAATTTAAACTGCAAACAGAAGTGGAGTGTTTTACGTTAAAAACCCTTTTCTGAATTTTGTTTTTAAGCAATTGCAATTGTTTTCAACAGTTTCATAAAGTGTGTCTGTGGAAAAGATATCTTTTAAGAAAAAGGGCTTTATTGAATTTGATCTTTTCCCAAAAGTCTTCTTCTAACTTACATACTTGTTAAGAAGGCAGCACATTTCTCTGTTGGAAAGAGCTAAGTGAGAGAAAATACATTGTGCATTTTGTTTAAGGAAAGACCTCTGAGTGAAGTGACATTCACTTTCTTTATCGGTTTAAAAGAAGCAGAATCTAAATCCACATTGTTCAAAGACTTCATTTTTGACTAAAAAAAACCCAACAAACAAACCACAAAACAACTATGTTCAAGGTAGATTTACAAGCAACTTGAGCTGCTGTTTAAGATGCATTTCCTTTAGTCTTTCTGTATTAGTAGCTTGTCTTTTCTGTTAAAATTGCCACCTTTTAAATAAGGAGTTGTCCTAATTATAGAAAATTAGACAGTTGTTCAATTGTCTTGAGTTTTTATTATTTAATTAATATTCAGCATCTGTGGGAAAATACCGTATGGATTGCTGCTCCGAGTACAAACTTCTGTACAGTTACTGGAGTAGATTTGAGTCATCTGCTACGGAAGGAGGAGCTTTAGAAATCTGATTCGATTGGGCATCGCGTCTTAATCAAATTGCATTATTTCCATTCCACGTTGGACTGTCAGATTTCAGTCAGCTACTGTCTGTTTGTACTTGTATCGACCAGTGAAAATGTTGATTTAAAGCTTGCTTGGAAACAAAGAGTTAAATGAAGCTTTAACGAAATGTTCTGTTGTGACCCAGTGCAGCAGATGAAATTTCATCCGTTTAGATAAGATTTCTGGGGACTTCCTGTTGCGCTCGGTCTGAATGTCTAGTTGTAACCATTGGCACCTGGGTTGAAATTTTTGCCCTCTAGTAAAGTCACTTAGTTACATGTAGTGAGGTGCTGCGCTAACAGGAAGACTTTTTTTTCTTGCTTCCTAGACTTTGGATTGTTGAAAACACGCTCTTCTACGTCTGCACAACCTACAACAAGCACAGTGGTTTATACTAGGCCTGCAATAACAACTTTTTCTGCAGGTAAAGAGACTTCTAAACAAGCATCGTACTGGCAATCTGATACATGTGACCCTTATCTGCAAAACAAAGACATAAAGGACAAATGTGTAACTTGTCAAGCTACTAAAGCCTCAACAGTTGAGAGTATGAAACAGACAGTAAGTTCAAGTCAATGCGACACCTCAAAGCCAGCAGCGCCCCCAGCAGGGATGCTGGGCTTTGGAGACAAATTCAAAACAGTACCTGGAACGTGGGATTGTGATACATGTCTTGTCCAAAACAAACCGGAAGCTACAAAATGTATAGCATGTGAGACACCAAAACCTGGAACGGGAGTAATGCCTGCTCTGACATGACCAGTGGTCACAGACAGCTCGGTGACAGTGACATCCTCCTCGAGCAGCACTGACACAACAGCCACTCTGGGCTTTGGAGACAAATTTAAGAAGGCGAAAGGCTCTTGGGACTGTGGAATATGCCTTGTACCAAATAAGACGGAAGATAACAAATGTGTAGCCTGTCAGTCTGAGAAACCAGGTATGGTCCTTTTTTTCCTGTTGTTTCCATCCTAGCCTCTGTGAATCTTGTACAGAATAAAAGTACGTTGCATATATGGAATATTTTAAGCAACACGATTCCCAGGTACGGTTGATGGGTTAGCGGCTGTCTGCAGGATTGGTTTACAGGCACTTCAGAGGTCTCAGCCCAGGTTCCAGCCTGTCGCATAAATTGAACTGATTGTGAAATGTATTAGTACGGAGCTGGATCAATGCAGATACCCCCGGCTTTGCAGGTGGTGAGGGAAGATGGCTGAAGTGGGTGACTTAATTTAAAAACAACATAGTGATTTTTCACTGGCGAAAATGAGAACTCCATAGAAAGAGTTAAAAATGACTGCGTTTTTCTCTTTCAAAAAATAAGTAAAAAACATTACAGAATGTGTCCAAAATGCCTCTACTCACCGTTTGTATGTAATTGAGGGGAGATGTGAAGCCAGATTTCAAGACAGTGTAGTCTTAACTAGTCTTAAGCTAAAGCAGAGAGATGCCTATGAAGGTCAGTGGTAGGCTTCAAGAAAGCGAGTGACCCGCTGGGTAACTTCTTCAGGGCAGTACTGGGTTGTTTCCCATTGTGTGTGACCGTAATTGATTTTGAGCGTGGTTGTATTGTTTTTAAAATACGATTCTAATTCTAACTTTGACTCTAAATGTCATTTAACATGCCATTACATCGAAAAACACCTGTGCAAATATATCGTGGAAGAAACAAATTAAGATGGACTAGACCGGGCTTTTGTATTCATCCTGTGCGGTAAGACTGAAATTTCCTGAGGTAAGATAATGGATTTCAGACAGAGTTGATTCTCTTGGACTTCCAACCTCTGAGCGGTCAGTCGGCATCTTTGTCTGAGGCTCTTGCCATTGCAAGGAGGAATTTTGGAAATGAGGGGTTTACTGTGACCATGGTGCAGTGAATTGCACGGTTACGTTGCACTTGTCAAGAGGAAGAGCGATGCAAGTAATACTAGGATAAAAGTTTTCTGCGTGTGCTGTGGAAGGGAAGAGCCATTCTTGTCTTTCCGGTTTTGAATTTGAAGCGTTATCTTCTGCTTCTCTCTTAAAAGGCACCTTTTTTTTAAAAGGCACCTGTCAGGCCTCTTTATGGAGGTTACACTGTGGTCAACAGCAGCAGAAGCTTGTGTGCTGAACAGAGTTGTGTGTTGTTTGGAAGCTTTGAGTTCCACTCTGTTTTTTTTTGTTTGTTTGTTTGTTTCTTTGTGGGTTTTTGGTGGCTTTTATTTTTTTCAGGGGCGGGGGGGGGGAGTTGCGGAGTAGTTTTGAACATTTCTGTGGGATTTGACAAATCAGATTTAAAAGTTAATGCTCATTTTATAGTTCATGTTCAAACAGGATGGTTAACTGTCTTGTTTGTCTCACAGAGGGTCCAACACCTGTGACCAGTAGCAGTGCATCTGCATTTTCTGCTCCTTCTGGAGAATTTCTGGATTTAGACAAATTCAAGAAGCCTGAAGGAAGCTGGGATTGGGAGACCTGCTTGGTTCAAAACAAAGCAGAGGCCACGAAGTGTGTAGCCTGTGAAAGTGCAAAGCCAAGCACCAAAGCAGAGCTCAAAGGTAATCCTTAATGATTAAAACGAGGATGCATATTCTGTGATTTATTTTTTGGTTTGCTCTGATTTTTTTTATTTTCTTACCTGTTAAGCACAATTATTTTTTCCTTTGAGGTGTGGCAAAATTATTCGTTTTTCCTGTAGGAATATTGCCTAGATAACATCTGTTTCCACACTTTTCCCCAAGAATAAGTTTATCCTTTTTAGAGAAAAGCTTTCATTAATGACGTGCTTGTTCTTTACATGCCCTACACGTTGTTCATTTGGAGTTCAGACTAAAAACATGATCTTTCAAAGAAGTTCGTATACTTTTTAAAGCCAGGTGGTGGACAGAAAACACAATTGTGAAAAGTTTTATGTAGAGAGGAAGCATGGGGTTTTCTTGTTTGTTTTACTGTTTGGTGGGTTGTTTTTTAAACAGTTTTGACTGGAAAGATCAGGACTAGAATGTAGTTCAAACCTTCATGTACTTCAGGTAAACAGAATATCTTTTGTCTTCACTTGTGCGCTTATGTCCATCAAGTAAGACCTCTGAAACCATACTAGAAAAAATCTGCGGGATTTGATATGTTCATGTACTAGAGCTTTAGAAAAAGTTTAATTCCTATATGCAGCATGTCTTCTGTCCTGGTTATTGATACGTACGCAATTAGTAGCAATCCCTTTTTTGATCTCAACACTAGGTTTAGACAAAAAATTGCGACACCTTAAGGAACCTGTCCTGCATCTCATACAAGCACAGAAGTTGTAGTGTCTCAATGCTAGCAGTACAGTTGGTGGTAAAATCTTTAGTAGGGTGAAATAGAGGCCTCACACTTTTCAGAGAAAAAAAGAGATGAGAGAGAGTATCTTATTCCCACGTACTTGCAACTATGCTGCAGAGTGTACTGCTGTTACTCTAGTGCTACAAAGGTCCAAAAATCACTGAACAGTTATTAGCCAGTTTTGTATTCCTTTAATTTGTTGAAAGACTGCAGTAGAGGATTGAAGTTTTTATTGAGGATCACTGTGTGGAAAAATTCTGATTGTTAAATGTCATTTGTATGACTTAAGAACCGCGTTTTGGAGTACAGAATTCAGTATTAATTCCAGAAGGGGTAAGGGGAAGGACATTAGCTAGTAATCCCGAACAAAAGCAGTGTATAGAGCTATACTGATTTTAATCGCAGTATTCTTACAGTTGGTCTGTTACTGAACAGATATGTTTTGGGGAGATATGGTGGCCAGGGAGGCGTGTGTGTTTGTGTGCTTCCTCTTCTAGTTAAGGTTCTGGGGTTTGGTTTTGTCAGGAAAATTCGATGAGGCACCTTGTGTAAAAGGAAATGTTAACCAGCATTTTTCAACACGGTGTAGTCCCTTAAAAGTGTCATAGATGAAAAGAGGCCATAACCGCTGGGGGAAAAAGTTAGTGGGAAACTGAGAGCAGGATCACATTCAGTAGTGAGAGAGCAGCAGCCTAGGGAAAGCTGATGAATGACTGTAACAGATAGTTCTATTTTAAGTGTAAAACAACACTCAGTACTTTATAATGGTGGTCTTACCAGAGGGTTCTTCTCCATGGCTCCTAAAAGCACGTCTTGAAGGCATTCGAGTGCAGTGAACTTAAGCTGTAAGAGTTGGGCTGGTAAGCTTGGCCTGATTTGAAGCTGTAGGCACGGGGCTATAATTTCTGAACAGGCTACAAAAGAAACTGTACCACTGTGCTTTTCAGTGCTCCGTTTAGCAAAGCCATCAAATTGTTGCAGGCAATTGATGTTGTTCTTCTAAGAGCACCTGAAAGATATTTTTGTTTGAAGAGTTCAGAGGTACCGGTTAATACTGGTTCAGATAATTACAGCCAGCTCTTGGTGTTTGTGACCAATAAAGTTTGTGGCTCCAAAAGGAGTGGGTTAGTGCTAACTGATTAACTGCTGTATATGCAGAAATATGGAATCTGATTACTTACGCAGAGAGCACTTAAAATGTATTGTTTTGCTGGCTCTCAGTGAGTTGCATCTTAATGCTACCAAGGAATAAGCTTTTTGCTTCTGGCCCAAGTTTTTTAATTTGGTGAAAGCCTTTTCTGTGCACGTGCACATGCCAGAGAGGTTGCTTAAGTAATAGAAGCTATAGTAGCTGCTATCTTCTGTTTTTTGTAGAAGACAGAAACTGAATTCGTTAGCTTTGTAACTGTTATGCATACCAGAATTGGTTTTCGCCCTTTTGAAAATAGTAGAGGGTATGCCTATGTCAGATTTGGTGAGCAAGGTGATCAGATGAGGGCACTGCAAGACTGCCAGAACGCACCAGGTCTGGGGGGAAAAGGAATCCGGCTGAGCATAGGAATTTCTAAAAGGTAACCAAGGAGTTGTGCATTGATACAGTTATTCTAAATAATCAGATTCTTGTAGCTCTGCCTTTGGAAAGTCTGTGGCCCTTGCTGTAGTGGCTGTACACACGATGCAGTCTACAAAACCAGAAATGCAGAAGTCCTATGTTTTGACTCCCTGGATTCATCAACCTGCTTCAGGATGGCTGGGGGAATCCAACTGTTAAGTCTAGCCAGACAGCGCAACTTGGGCTTAGCTGCCATTGTAACCAGCCTTGTTTCTCAACAGTAGCAAAGCTGAATGCATTGGTAAATATTTTCAGGTTTGGGCCTGCATAAGGTAGAAGGGACAACAAGTGGTTTTATATGCTAGGGAGTTCTTGTTCTTAGAGCTTTCCCTCTAGTTTGAGAGAAGTACATAACTAGTTTTACAGTGGGTTGACAGGAAAGAAGTGGGGGGGAAAAATGGGAACGCAGGGAGAAAGCCAAAGGCGTTATTACTAGAACAGGTTTAGAATGCTATTCTTTGCTTTTCATGAGCTTAGGGCAATGGGGAGTTTAAAGCTTAGCACTTCCTGAGAGGGTTTCTTACTCTACCGGCTCAGTTCTATCACTTATTTAAGGCAATTCAGGTCTCTGAACGGTTAAAGAACTGATACCAAATTTGATGAACTTTGATCCAGGATACTGACAAAACAGGACTTCATATAAACAATTTCAGTATGTTCATGAGGTTAGCTTGTGTGTTCTGTTAAATAGTAAAAAATGACACTTCTGTTTCTGTTTACCTAGCATAATTCTGCAAATGTTGCCTCCTTCTGCTTTAGAATGGAAATGCTCTTCTCCAAGAGAGCACTGTCCAAACTTCTTTGCCAAAATTTTTTGATTAAATTAATATTGTTTTATTTTGAAAACAAGAATAAGCCACAAACATGTTTTCTTGCTTCGGCTATCCAGAAGAACGTCAACAGTATTTTCAGATTTTCCTTCCCTACACAACTGTATGTAGGAAGAGTGCAGTTGGAAGCAGAAGACCTAAGGTGATGTATCTTCTGTTTGTTTACTACAGTAACAAGACAATGGATTACCTCTTTATTAGAACTTGTGTAGCTTTGCAGTATTGAAACAAATGTAGGTATTAAAATACACATCAGTAATACGTTTCTGAATGGCTGAGTACCGTGCTCTCTTAGCATTGAAATACCCAGCCATTGGATTAGTTTGTCCCTCATGTTTGCTTAGTTTGGAAGCTATTTCAGAATGCCTTCAGCTTGTATTCTTCCCCAAAAGCATAGAACTCACTTCTCTGCATCCCCAATTCAAGTCAGAGAAACTGGACACTGCAAACACAGGAGGTCTGCCTGTACAGAATCAGTGAAGACAAGTCTAAACAGCGGATTTTTTTGAATATGCAGCTGGGTTATCTGAATGTTCTTTATGCAGTGTACCTCAGTTTTAGTACAGATAGCACTTGTCTTGGTTCTTGTCATTAGTCTGAAGCTGCCCCTGAGAAAATCTTGAAAGGGAAAGTAGTGAAAGCTAATCAGCTGGCCCTTTCTTCTTAAGAACCAGCGTATTTTGTAATTCTCCCTCTAATAATAAGGCGTCATGCTGGAGAATCGCGATTGTGTTGTTAAGCAAGACTGACTTCACCTGAGTGGTATAGTTGGCAGCTGTTGAATGTTTAATGGACTTTAAACAAACAAAAAAACAGAGCAGGTGGAGGTAGACATGGCAAACTGACAGGCAGTGTCAGATGCTTCTTTGAAATGGATAATCTGACTCCATTCACTTCTTTCTGGAAATAAGATCTAGTAATTAAACAAATAAAAGATAGAAGGGTTAAGACTGCATCTTTAAAGCAGCTGTGCTTGATAAATGTCTCTGGTCTTAAATCAATCTTTAGCAAAGCACAGAGACTTAGCAGCAGCTTGCTTATGCCAACGCTAAAAATACTTGATGTGTACAGGTAACCATGTCAAGGCTCTGGAGTTAATCCATGAGAACAATTCCTTCTGGTATTGGCAAAGGTGAGGATGCTTGCTTCTATAGAAATGAGGTTTTGAGCTGTGACTTAAGCTGTCACTTAGGTGACTGTTTAGGAAAGCTTCCTTTTAAGCTTTGAAGTATGTAAGCTAACAAATTGTTTAAGTTCAGAACTGGGTTTACAGTTTCTTGTTCTCTGACTGTATGCAACTCCTCATGTTTCAGACTGAAAGCAGAATTGCAGCGGTACCAGTCATACAACTATAATGATTATTACCAAGATTACCAGAACTACTACTCGCAGAGGAGTTACGATGCTTACGCTGACTACAACTACAGCTCCTATGCTCCCTATGACAGCATGCAAGCTGTTGGAGACTGCTCTTTAGGAGATTCTTTAATGGCTCCAGCTGTTTTTGAGGTAAAGATAGTGCACGCTTGCTGTAAAGAAAATATTTCACAGATAATATGTTGTACAGATTTGTGTGAATCAGCAAAAAGAATCCGAAGTTGAAAACATGCTTTCTGCTTAGTGTGAAGTTAAAAGAGCAGATTCCATTCAGAGGTGTTTGTATTTAAGTGCTTAAATAGTAAATCCATAGAATTAGTGATTTATACACCATTATTTGTTCACGCATACCAAAGAATGGTTTTGACAGCATAATTGCGTACGCTTCTTCTGTTCCTGTTCTTCTGATTTGCTTTGCTTAAAGCAAATTAAACAGTTGTTGTAAGTGGTCTTATCGTGGTCAATGTATTAGTTGTGACCTCCGGAGGTCCCTTCCAACCTGTACTGTAATATTGGCTTTCTTCTAAAAATAAGTAGATAAAATGCCATCTATCCTTGTAGTTGTAGGAAGAAGGAATGGGTTGAGACTGCAGCACTTTGAATCTGTGATGCTTTCTGAAATGAGTTATGACTAAACTTAGCCTTTTCTGTCTTTCAGGAATCTTCAGTTATGACTGCAATCGGTGATGACCTAATTACTGACGGTAATAAGGGTTCTATCATTGTCACTTGAGTTTAGCCATCCTTGTGCCTTTTAACAATACAAGCCAACCTCTACTGGATGAAGAACATCTTGAAAATTCAGCTGAGGTCAAACCTCTGTGGGGTTGATCTGCAATCAGCTGGGGTTTTAAAGCTGATACAGCATACACTGACCGCATCAAGTAAAACGGGACACTGTCAATGCTTCGCAGCAGGTTTCTTGTACCTGTGCCTTCATTCCCATTTGAAAATGGTCTAATACAGAATTTTGTTCTTTGTATTGGTTCCGCTAAACAGATTTTATATTAGAAACTCAGTAATATGCAAAAGCTTTGTTCTCCACCCTGAGGTAAAAGCTTATGTTGCAGATTCCAAAAGGAGGATTCAGCTTGCACTTACAAATACGGTACAAAACATATTTGTGTCCTGGAAGGTTTGCAAAGTTCCTCACGTGGAGGCATTTTGTGTTAGTGTTTAGAAACTATCCTATGTAACGTGTATTGCCGTAGAAGTGAATTAAATGACTCTTGGGAGGGTTTCATGGCTGATTATCCTTAACCGTTATCTTTACTATCTTAAACCTTGTCTTTGTCTTTATCTTGAAAGACAATTCTAGTCCCAGCCTTCTAATATACAAATTCCCAAAAGTTGGAGTTGTGAGGCTCAAAATTTTAGAGGACTAAATACCTCACTAAAATTAGTAGATCTAATAGCTTATTACACTTAGCTTAAAATACATTTTATTAGCCATTTCACGTGAAGTTTTTTTGTGCGCATGCCTCAGATTTGATACTTGGACTTACCAGGCTTTTATTTTCAGATCCACAGCTCTACTTGGATGTTGATGAAATGAACAGACAATTCACGGAGACAAGCGAAGAACTCTACGATTCACTCATGAATTGTCACTGGCAACCTCTGGATACGGTCACTTCTGAAATCCCCTCTGCTATTTAAGCGTCTTCTAGAGCATGACCGTTAGGACCAAAGTGCTAAAACTACATTTCTTCTACATTATTCTAGCTCATAAGTTTTAAAGCACAATGATAGGTTGGGTTTTTTTTGCTATGCTTTTGACAGTTTCTGTAATCTTTTTGTTCATCACTCCCTTCTTGGAGCATCATGAAGTCATGTAAATATTCGAGAAATGTAAAGAGGTAAATGGGGTCTTATCTTAAAGATAAGACTTGCCTGTGTAAATAAAAAATTTGTATCTGCAAACCTGCCAGCAAGGGATTTTACTTGTACCTGTGTGCAGCACGTTCTCTTCCGGCTTATGGAATTTAACAAGGTAGTAAGGGTATTTCATCTGTCTTTATTTTTATATGGGCATTAGGACACAAGCGAAATCTAGCTTTCCCTTACTTGTAGCTGATCACCAGCAACTGCTTCTGTTAGCTATTAGCTGTTGGGTTTTTGCTAGGAATACTTTCAGTCCTGAATTGAAATGATGACATCCTGAAACAGAAGAGGCTCTTGGAGTATTGTAGGAAGCACATTCTTCCTGGTTCTAGTGCAGGTGTAGACGTAGGAGGAGACAGAAGGCAAAGAACCTCACATAGGTGGAGGGGGTGAGGTGGCATCACAGTTAGAGCTGTTGCAGTTAACTCTTCCCAAAGCATGAAAGCAACGTGGCTGGGAACAGGGATTTGTTGGGTTGCTTCTTTGTGTGAGCCAGGGAGTCTTTTGAGGGGCAGATTAATAAGAATATGACACAAGGTAGAGGTGCAATAGATGAAGCAAAGAATCTGGGTGGGAAAAGGGTTGCTTGTACGTGTCTATGGAATTGTTTCAGGGGACTGAGCTGGGGCAAATTCAAGATAATAGATGCAGCCTCCTTGACTTTGGATGGCAGTGCTGAAGCTTCAAAACCTTACAAGGTTTGATGCCACTTCAATTGTAGTGCATAGCTGTGGTACTTGAGCTCAGAAGTGCAAACTGCACAGGATTTTTTTATCTATTTTCTTCAACGTGAGCAGCAAAACATCTTCCAGGAATGTGCCTGGGTGCTACGCTGCTTTGACACGGCTTGCTTTGCATCACCAAACACAGTAGTTAGGTTGCATCGAGTACTTTGTGGAAACATTCATTGTGTTGTCACCCAGAAATGGGATGCTACAGATGTGTGTTGGCCCGGCAGTATCAGTGCTGGTTTTTGGCCTTTGAGAGGTTGGTCCATAACATGTGACCTGTGTAACGAGGGGCCCACATAGATTGGTGACTTCATTAAGTCTGATGCTGTGGTAGTGTGTGACCCAAGGCCCTGAACGTCAGAAAATCAGGCTGTGGCCACCTATTTTATGCAGACTTTGCCTATTAACAAGGTCTCTACACTGTACATTAGAGACGTGCGCCTCCTTTTCCGGACTAGATAGCGAAAATACCAGTTTTGTAGTTCAGTGAATGAGATTGGTTGGGCTGTTTGTTCTCCAGAGCTGAAAAATGTTGGGAGTGTATTCTCTTGGAGTCCACAGAAATGAAAATGATGAGAGGAAGAGAACGTTGGTTGCAGCCCGCGTGCTGCTGTTATAAAGTAGTTCTCTGATGTCTTTTTCCCTCTGCTGAGACTTATCAGCCTATCGTCCTTTCCTGTTAGGAGCGCATACCTGGCTTGGGATGGTGTGCGCAGTGCAGATTCTTTACCGTAAGAGCGCAGTGAATGCCAGACTTCTTCCTGTACTGCCGTGTTAACCGTGAGTCACAAATTCAGGAAGCAGTGATTGCATCGGAACTGCTAGAATGCTTTGCGGAGTCTTTTTACTGGGTAAACTTCACAGCTGCAGTTACAACTTCCAGCCTGTGTTAGCTGAACACATCGTACTGGTGCCCGCCATCAGTTTGACAAAGATGGGATTGCAGTAGGAACTTGCTTTTTTCCTTCTTTTTAATTAAACAAGTCTTTGAAGCAACTTTTCCAACACCGCCATACTTCACTTCTTCCAGTTATTTTCTGTTTTACTTAGCTGAAATGTTTTTTTTTCTTCCAAGCTTGAGGAAGTTTTCTACAAGAATGTCCCGTAATGATTTCATAAGCTCTTTTCGTTGTACCTAGCTGCAACAGAGAGTGGGGGGAAGATTGATCAAATGGTGATGATCGCTGTCATTCTGCTGGACACGCAGATACTTGCCTTTCGTTTTGGCTCATTTTTAATACCAATTAACTTCAGTGCCTCGCGTTAATAGACACCGTTTGACTGCATCGGCAAATGTTTCTGAGTCGTGAGTGTCATTAAAGGCCTGTCACCCTATGGAAATCCTTCTAAATAAGAAAAATGGAATTCAAATAAATAAATAAAGCAGCGTTTGAACTTATGAGCAAACCTAGCGTAGCTGCCTTTGACGCTGATCTGGAGGAGAAAAATCACGTTATCACGCTACTATGGTTGCCTTAATAGGTTTGGTGTACATGAGGGAGGGAAGTATTATGTGATGTTTGCCTAGCTATTACATGGCCGATGCAGGAGGGGTTTTAGTCAGTTCCCTGAGCACGTATTGTTGCAGAAGTCGGTGATTTCACTGCCCAATGTCTGTTATTAAGGGCACGATTCATGTCCCGTTATCGTTTTTATTCTTTATTTATGTGTTTATTTTCTGGGGCGGCGATCTGTCACGATGCCCATCGTTCCCCTGCCGTGGGGTAGAATTTAGCGTGACGACTGCTTCCCGGACCAACGGGGCCACGAATCCGGCCTAAAACACTGCTTGTGCGTTGGTTGTCGGCGTGGGGGCTGTTGGTTGTCGGTGCGGGGGTATCGGTTGTCGGTGCGGGGCTTTTCTGACGAGCACTGTGGGCTCGGGGCGCCGTCCCACGCCCGGCGCGGTGCTGCGGCACACCAGCGGTCGGCGCCACGGCGCGGGGAGGCTCTGGAGGTGACTCCTAGCCCCGTGCTTACGGTGGCCGGGCCGGGGTTCATTATGGCGGCCGGGTCCTGAGGGCGGGAGCGGGAGGGCGGCGGGACCGGGACGGGACCGGGGCGGGGCGAGGAACGGGAGCGGCAGCGGGAGGGGGGGGCGCGCGTTCCCGTGAGGGGAGGGGGCGCGCGAGGGAGGGAGGGGGAGGGTGTGAGAAACACTCCGTAGCCAATAACTTGGGCTCAGGCGAGGAGCTCGGCGAAGCAGGAATTTATTCGCGATCGCAGTGGCGGGCGTCCCGTCCGTGCGAGGACTACCGCACACCAAATTTCCCTGGTGTATTGCCAAGCACTTCCCCGTGCAAGGGCTTACCATACACCACATTTCCCGAGACTCTTCCTTTCTCTCCCTTATCTCACGCTTCGTCCGTCTCCGGCCGCGCCCCTCGCGGAGCTGCGGAACCGCGGATCAGGACTCCACACTCGCTCCGTACAAAAGTACGTCTCAATCACACGGCACACAGAGTCTCACCCGACCCCCAAGGCAATACTTCCTATTTCTTACCTTGGTCTGTGCACAGAGTTACCGGATCAATTCTCAAAGCCGGAGTGCCTGCCTTCTTCCCTTCCCCACTCCTTCACGGATCCTGCCTCTTTCATCAGTCTCGGGCCCTCTGTCAGCTCTCCGCAGAACCGCCGCCGTCGATGCACAGGACCGCTGAAATCAGCGGGGCATGCCTTCCTGCTGCTGCGGCGGTGGGGCTCCCCGGTAGGCGACTGGCTCCCGGACGAGCCCCCAAATTGTGAGAAACACTCCGTAGCCAATAACTTGGGCTCAGGCGAGGAGCTCAGCGAAGCAGGAATTTATTCGCGATCGCAGTGGCGGGCGTCCCACGAGCAGGAGCGCCCCTGCTGGTTCCAAAACCCAGTTTATATACTTTTTGATGACGGGACCCTCCCCTGTTTCCCCACTGAGGGGGTGATCCAGGCTCACAATCTGTCTGATGCTTCCCAGACAATGCATGGCCTTCAGTTGCCGGCCTGTTAAATTTCGAATTTCTTTCGACTTTTTTACTGGTTGAAGCGGTAATGGTTCTTCACTTACCTGACTTGACTCAACACCGTGATTTTCCCCGAATTGTTCTACGGAGTCTGGTTGTCTGCATTTTACAAGGTCGCCTGCTAAGCGTTCTTATCGCTGCAAGCACACCTCGATACCCCATTCCTTACCTTTAAACAACGTAACTCTGCAAAAACAACATTTTTATTCCCACGAGGGGCAGGGCAGGCCCCGCGGCGCGTGGCGGCGGGGGGCGGGGGGGCCCCGTGACGGCACCGAACGCGGGGGGGGGGCGGTATGGCCTCGGGCGGCGCGACCGGTAGCGGCGCGACCGGCAGCGGCATGGCCGGCGGTGGCAGGGCCGGTGGCGGCGGGGCGCCGGGCGGCAGCCCAGGAGCCCGATCAGGAGGAGGAGGAGCAGGAGGAGGAGGAGGAGGAGGAGGAGGAGGAGGAGGAGCGGCCGGCGGCAAGGTGAAGAGGCGGCGCCACCGTTTGGGCGCCGCGAAGCCCCCCTGTGCCAGGAGCAAGCGGGTGAGGAGCGGCCCCCCCACAGCGGGCCCTTCCCCCTCAGCCCACCAGTTACCCCCTTACTTACCCCCTTACCTTACCCGCCCCTTTATCCCCTTAGTTACCCCCTACCCACCTCCTTACCCCCTTAGTTACCCCCTCGACCGCTTAGTTACCCCCTTAGTTACCCCCTCGACCGCTTAGTTACCCCCTCAGTTACCCCCTCAGCCCCTTCCTAACCCCCTCAGTTACCCCCTCAGCCCCTTACTTACCCCCTTACCCCTCTACCCAGCCCATTACCCCCCTCCTCCCCCTCCCCTTCACCCCCAGCCCGCTGCCCTCAGGACCCCCAGTGCCACCCCCAGGGCTTTCCCCGCTCCCTGCACCCCTCCTCAGCCCATCATCAATTCTCTGAACGTTACCTGCCAGGCTTTGCTTCTCGTTTGTGCTGTAGGGTACAGCAGGTTGACGGTGAAAGCGGTCCGTCAATTCGGGGTGTGAAAATCCCCGTGCTGGAGGGGGGACGCGCCGAGATCCCTCCCAGCAGCTCTTTGCTAAGAAATGTCAGGACGCCCAGAGAGATGCTCTGGAGATGCCCTCTGCACATGTTTGTTCAGCCAAAACCTCTCCGCTATTAAATGAGCAACGTAGCTGAGGGGATTGATTATCATATGCAAAACCAAGGGAGCGCTACGCATGGATAGCTGCTCAATTAGGTTTTTATCACTTGCAGAAATGCCAAGTCCCTTATACCACATATTGACAATCAATCTTGTCCATCTAAAGCTGGCCTGGAAGGGCAATGCAAACATTCCCCACGCTTACAGAGCAACCGTTGAAACCTCTGGCTTGAACAGTGCATTAATGTTGAAAGTGCCATAGCTTGCGTGTGCCGACACTGTGTAGCTAACTGATAAACCTTACACGTGGATTAAAAATAATCAGTGGAGATGGTTTTCTAACTTTTCCATTGTCTGTTATCTCTGCGTGTTTTCCAGTAGGTTTATTTAAAGAGTGTGCCAGAGCAAACACGTGCGTGGGGATATCTGGGGGATTCTGCACAGAGAATGGCTGCTGCACATCCAGCGCAGATCAAATTAACAGTAACTTATCGGGGAAGAATTTTAATGATTTGATAAATAGACAAACTGATAGGTGTTACATGTGTGCATTTATTATAGCAGTTAGCTTTGTAACCAGACGAATCGTGCAAATGTTCATAACGTAAAAGGACGAGCTTTGAGCAGATAGCTTGCTTAGAGCATTTGTCAATTAATTTCAGTTTATTTTCAATATCATGTCCACTCTGCAGAAGGTTCTGTGGCTTAATGTTAATTGTCTCTCAGTGATGCAGTTGGGGAGGCACGAAAGCGACCGATGCGATTTTGTGAGGTTATACCTCTGGTTCTGATCCCTACCCCGCTGTTTTTCTCATCCTTCCCCCTACAACTTTAGTCGATAAGTCGATTCTTAGAAATACTTAAATAGATGTGTTTTGTGTGCTTGTGATCCTAATTACAGCCCACCAAACCCTCTGTCTCTTACCATTAAGCTCTGAAGGTGCCTGGGCACTGTAGACAGTATAGTTAGCAGCTTCAAAGTTCCTGGGAACTAGTCCTGGATCTAATTTACCTTTTTTTTTTCCCCCTGCCTGCAGGAGGGATGATTAGCAGGATGCCTAGCTCATGATTGTCAGCTTTCTGGATATTAATTTTTATTATTAATTTTTATTATTAATTATATTCATTTATATTAATTTATCTTTTATTTAACCGTAGTTCCTGGGGCTTTCGGTCAGGTGGGAATTCTCCGATCGTACCCGATGTATGCCGCAGAGTCAGTCTTCTACAAAATACAGCAACAGCTTTAGAAGGCTCTTGCAAGAGGAGGTGCTGGTGCTATAGCTATAGCTGTGTTTCTTCCAGGACATCTTCTGGGTTAGCCTGACTGTTGAGAGCAGAACTGTTTTTTGTGCGTATAGTCACTGCAATTCAGCATTACTAAAATTGAAAATATTTAGATTCACTGATTTTAATGGGTAGTATGGTCCTGACTGTCGCAGTAGATAATTGCTGAACTTCTGGTTTAGTTGGTTTTCACGGGAGGGTGCGAAGAGGAAGAGTCCTGGAACAAGTCTGTAGGTCAGGAGCTGTTCAGGCGTAGAGTTTCCTGATAGCCTTGCAGATTGACGACCTGCTGGTGAATTTTGGCAGAGGTTTCAAAACTTTGAACCTTGCCAAGGTCACTTGGAAGTGCAGAAAGTGATAGGTAGTTGTAAATCAATCTTAGGTGAATTTTAGGTTTACCAGAAGTGTAGCGATCCTATGCCAGGGATCAACCTCGTCGTCGTCTTCTGAATATTTGCTGTATAATATCTGTCTTCAAGGTCCGTGGAAGGTGGTATCGCAGCATATGCTGTTGACTGCGTTTCTGTAATTAAACAAGTGTTTTTTCTTTCAAGCAGGGAATAATTAGCAGAATGACAGAAACGGTGAAAAATATTGTACCGGCCTGGCTGCAGAAGTATTTCAATAAGCGTGAGGAGGAGTGTGTAGACAGAAATGAATCTGCAAACCAGGAGGAGACTCCGGTAAACTATCACCACGATTATTCAGATGAAGATACCATAATCGATGAGAGATTCACGCCTGAACCAGCAGGAATTAGTAGACGAGGTATGTGAAAAATCATTTGGAATTCTGGCCATCTGTATTTATTCACAGATTTCTAGTTTTGAATCTGAATTTCAAAAGGAAATTGGAATGAGGGTTTTGACAGAATGAAAAAAACCCAAAAAAAGTCAAAACAACTGTTTGTGAAACCGTCTTAGCTTTAAACTGTATACACAGTTACGAAGCATACATCTTATGCTCTTGGAAGGCATCAGTTAACTTTAGGTACTCTATTAGCCAGGTGCTAAATGCTGAAAATAAGTCATTTGCAAGTGTGCTGGGTTGCATTTTCCATCTTTTAAAAGATATGGAATGAAAATCTGTCTAATTGCCTAAGGCAATTAAAAAAATTAATTTGTTTTGCAGTCTTCGAAACAAAAGACTAGATGCTAGAATGGCAGAGGAAAATTCCGTCTCGTGTCCCGACTTTGTTTGTTTTGTTTTGTTTTTTTTTTGTTTTGGGCTTTGATCAATTTAGTAAAGTTCCTCGTTAACTTGATGGTGAACTGGGGAACTTGTGCACGGATGTGGTTTATGAGATTATTATCCTTAAAATATTCAATAACTTTAAGGTCTACGCGGGGGGAGGGGGTGTCTTTGAAAAGGTATTTGGACCGTTGGCAACGAGGTTTGCAACTCCTTTACCTCATGAAAGATTAATTTGTCTTATATCCAGTGCCTCTCACTGTTCCTGTAGTCCTGTTGTATAAATTTGCATCTATTCTTATTTGAGTTTCTCTTAAATTAGCTGTTTTGGGGAAGTCAGCTTTTAATAAGTAAAGAAGTTTTGTCTGAGCGTGCGTAGGTAACCATAGATAATGTGGAAAGTCAGTTGCTTCTGTTGTTGGCAGAATCAAAAAATAAGGAGGAAATATCTTTGCCTCCAATCTCATCTAATTGTAAACAAGGAGATTGATGGCTTTCTGTGTAGCTGTAGCTTGGGAATGAGTTTGGAGAAAAGAATAGAGAAGGTCTTCGTGACTGAGGAACACATGTTGGCTTTCCTATGTAACTGCGTGAAAGGAGCTTTCAGTAAGAACAGCTGCACTGCAAGCTTGCTAACTCCAGGAGATCAGGAGCAGGTGGACACCCTGGAACCTTTTGCAGCTTATGTTGCTGTCCGTGGGTGTCGCTTACTATGCTTAAGAATAAGATTATTTTTTTTAATTATTACTACATTTTGAAACCAATGTGTTTCTTCAGTTCTGAGGTATCAGTGTGCTGGAGCCTATATTGGGTGGCCTTCCGCCTGAAGAACTTTCTGTATCTCAAATGGTGCTGTCCTAAAAATCTGCTCATGGTTTGGAGAGCTAATTAGTGGTACTGCAGTGGTTATGAAGATTGAACTAACTAGTTTAAGCTTCAGTTCCAGTATCAAGAGGATAGTGGCTCAAAGTCATTTGAATTGCCCAGATTCCTGGGAGAGACAGTAGGCTTTCATCAGGCAAAATACCCATGAATAGTTCCATTCATTTAGCAAGATAGACTTCAAGGCCACCTATTCCAGGCCACTGGCATTGTTTGCAGACCCTTTGCTTCAAGAGGGAAAAATGCTCATCTGGTTACTTGGGTCAACATCCTTGTCCCTTGGGTCAAAATCCCAATAGTTAATGGGTAGGAGATGATGTTTTGCCTCTAACGTGAGCTGATATGGAAGAACTTGGGAAAAAAGTACTGCAAACGTTCATTTTCATGTTGTGTATTCAGATTAATGTAACCTTTGTTCCAATATTATGGAAGCTGCAGTGTTATCTGTAATTTACCGTGTAATCTCAAATTTTGTAAAGCTTATTGCAAGCTGTACATGGGAGAAGGAGTATATATGTTTGATTTAGTGAACGGCCAAGTCAGCGTTAGAGCATTTGAGCACGGGGTCAGAATGTGGTGTTGTAAAACCTCATAGTTAACTACTTCTGGATGCAACATTAATACTGTGTATCGCAAGCAGTGTTGTTGTTGTAGCCAGACAGTTAGATGCAACCGTATCTGGGTGAGGAAGAAGTTAAATTTGGCTTCTCTCTTTTTGCGCTTAGAACTTGGCAATAGCATGGCTGTCGATAGGAAACAGGTTTTGGCTTCTGTGAGCTTGTCTATAGCAAAGCTAATTATCTCCCTGTTCTTGTCTAGAACCATCCACAAGTAGATCAGCACTGAACTTCCCAGTTGTGTTAACAAGGCCCTCTCTTCATCGGAGCCGTCTGAATTATACCATGCTGGATTCTCCTGTCCCACCTTGTCAGCCCTCGACATCTTCTGTATTTGGCATTGGCAGTCCTAGGCTGTCCTTCATAAAAGAAATAGAAGATTCTACCTCTCAACAAGACGATGATAACATCTCAACAACCAGTGATTCCTCCTCTAGAGCATCTGATGAAGGTGATTTTTGTGTTCTCTGTTTAATTGACTTTTTTTTTAATGTGAAGTACCTTGCGTTCTTTAATATTCCACATCACCTTAGTCAATAAAATAGGTGAATGTCAACTTTGGATGCGAGAATTAAATTGAATTTTTAGTGTTTTAGAAGTATATAATCCTATCACCTTTTTAATAGAAGCGTGCTTTGGAATACGTTTATGATACCCTGATGTTAGAAAGAGTCAATGCTGAAATATACACGTTCAGCTAGGTTATATGTAAATTTTGAACTGGGACGGTAGGAAATCAGGCTGACTTGCCGTAGCTTGACAACTAGGCTGATTGTCTAGAAGGAAGAGTGACTCAGAATATCTAACAGACAGCTGGTTAAATGTGAATAAGTGCAGGTGACAAACAGGAACACGAGATGTTTTCCTGTGTTTCAGCAAGAGAAGATAAAGAAACTACTCTGTCATAAGCTATAGGCTGTTTTTTGACCTTTCTTGGTAGAAGGCTTCAGCTGTCAATACTTTCATGTCTTTTGCCAAATTCATTGAGGAAAGCACACCATTTTAAAATAAAAAATAAGCATCGTGTCGATGTAGGTTGGTACGTAGGTCTTCTCGCTGAAAGGGCGAACAGCAGGTTTGCAGCTTTTTCTAGTCCCCCATATAGACAGGGACTGACGTGTGCTCAGCAGGTTTTGCAGAGAACTTTTGTACAGCTGAGAGTAGAGTTGCTGGGCTTTAGCAATATAACCTGAGTGCACTAGAACTTTCTGGTGTGTCTTCGTAAAACATACATGGGCAGAAGATCGTTAACTCTTAGAGCAGCCTTTGGGGAATCTTCCAGGTTTAAAACCTATGCGATTATGATCTGTGCTGGCCTCCAGCCTTTTACCAACATAGAAAAAAGCTTTGTCCGTACAAATGCACTGATGTTTATGCGGTCCTCTTTTATCTTAGCCTGAAGGAAAAAAATATCTGCATTGGAAGCACAGTATTAACTTGGTAAGATTGCTGAAAACTACCTGCAGCTCTGTGAACAGTTTTCAAGTTTGTAGGTGATACTTGGTTTTCAGTCTGTACGTGAAGTTGATCTATTTAAAGAAGCTGAAGTCATGCTTATTTTTCTGTATTGAAGAACTTGAATTAGTGTGATCTTTATTGTTAAAGTTCTGTACGTACGAGAGGCATTTACATCTAGCATACGTCATTTTGGCAGATGTTGCAGTTTTAAAAAATACTTCATCGTCACTGCTCTGGCCCACACAAGATGAAAGAACTCATTCCCTCTCGCAGCATTCTGCAGCTAGCTCTAAGAAACCTGCATTCAGTTTATTTGTTTTTGGAGGACTGTGTCCTGTAAGTACTGCACAGTATTTCTTTTAATCAGTTTGAATGTGTACCTGTTTTTCTATCCACTTCTCATACTGTGTTTCCGTAGGTACGTGGAAGCACGTCTGTTTTTAAGCAAAACCAGCTTGGGTTTTCTCCATTTTACCCCGGAAAGACGGCCTATGCCGGTGGTGCAGCTGTAAGATCAAGGCAGCCAAAGACGGAACCTTATCAGGTATGAGAAAAGTAGTGTAGTGGGAAATAGTGATGGAAATAAAAAAAGCAGCACTGCCAAAGGAGCTTTGAGCAGGGAGCTGAATATGTGGTAACAGTTGCTCTTCTGCCCTCTTGGTCTACAAAAATAGACGAGATTGATTTCTGTTTAAATTCTTTAATGACAGTTTTTACCACAGGTAACACTTGTCAGAAAGAACAAGAATGACAGTTTGGGCTAGTTGTTGGTAGTTGGGGTTTCCTCTGTTGTTAGGTCTTTCAAAAAATTCCATTCAAGTGCCATTGTCTGCCTCTGACTACATTACGTTAAAATAACTTGATGCAAAAAAGCCAATGACAGCATAACTTTGAAAACTTGTGTTTATGGTAGCAAAAGCTACAGTAGTCAAACCTGGCTAATATTTATCTGTGGATCTTCTTTTCCAAGCATGCCTACATTCATGCTATGGATATGTTGTATAAACCTGCAGTCTTTGAAAATATCTAAAATCAACTTTGCTGATCCTTTGTTCTTCTGGTACACAGAGGCATGCAGGACTAAATGCAGTCCCAAGATAAGCAGTAACATGCTTTCTGTTTTGAACGATTCATATAGTTCTTGGAGAGAGTTATTTGCCCCCAAGAGTTCTTGGAAATAGCAAATAAAAACTGCTGACAACTCTGATTAGCTAGAGCTGAATCGAAAAGGAAAGTCAAATCAGGTTTGGTAGGAATGTATTTAAATGAAAGTGACTTTTATCGATAAATCAAAAGGAATTTGAAGAAAATGAAAACGCGGGTTTGCTGGCTCTGTTCTGACAGTCCATTTGTGCAACGGAAAAAGGGCAGTACAAGTACCTCACTTACGGGAAACCTTGAAACCTTGTGGTGCAAAGCTGGGAACCCTCTTTGGTCGGCTATTTTTGTTTTTTACAATCTTACTGCATTATGGTAAAAAGAGGAACCAAAATACTAGGCTTTTAAAGGAGAGAGTAGCTTGCTTCTTGCTGCTTGCTGTGAATGACAGCAAGGTACTAGAGAGTCCAGCGAAGGGCCACCAAGAAGATCAAGGGACTGGGAGCACCTCTCCTCTGAGGAGAGGCAGGGACTGCTGGGCCTGTTTAGCATGGAGGAGATGAGGTTCAGGGGGGATCTTATTGGTGTATATAAATACCTGAATGGATGGTGCAAAGAGCATAGAGAGCCATTGTGTTTTCAGCGGTGCCCAGTGCCAGGTCAAGAGGCAACAGGCACAAACTGAAACGTGAGGCTCTGTCTGAGCATCAGGAAATGCTTTTGCACTGTGCGGGTGATGGAGCCCTGGCACGGGTTGCCCGGAGAGGCTGTGGAGTCTCCCTCTTTGGAGGTCTTCAAGAGCTGACTTGACATGGTCCTGGGCAACCTGCTCGGGGTGGCCCTGCTTGAGCGGGGGGGTAGACCAGGCGATCTCTAGAGGTCACTTCCAACCTTAACCATTCTGTGGTTCTGTGAGTCTCACTTGTGTTTTTACATGCTGCGTGGCCTGCTTCCTGTCTTCACATCGTGTGATAAGCACAGTGTGGTTATATGAGGGGTTTAACCTGGGAAGAAAAAAAGTCACACCAAAGGAAGTTTTCGACTGATATTTGAAGTTGGGTGGTGCAAATAAACAGTTTACTTTTTCAGTGTAATGTTTAGATCTGTTACAGTTTAAATCAGATCTTTACCTTTTAAGACAAAGATTTGCAGCCAACTTTAATCTTGGGGGAAGGGAGGAAGCAAGAGAGAAGTAAAACTAGTTCCTGGTTATGATTGTATACACTGATTTTAAGATGGTACACTTAGACCATCGTGAAACTCTGAGGTCTGTGTTGTTACTGAAAATGCTTTCTGTACCACAAGCCTTTTCTTGAGTTCTGTTTCCCTGATTACTGCTTCGGAGGCCTTAGCAGTCCTAGCATCATCCGTCTTGACCTTTTACAAGTACGGAGTTCTTTTATTGCTCGTGCAACAAGCACGTGCAAGATGCACTGAGGCCCAAGGTAAACTTCATTAAACTCCGAATGTATTCTCTTCTTTATGGCTTGAACTCCCAGTGACTGCATGTTTCTCTGTCATCAGAATATATTGATTGTATCATCAGTGTAGCCTTGGGACATAAAATACATGCCTCCTTAGCTGAGAATTGACCATTGTAACACTTAAAATGCTAATTTTTCAGGCACAAAAGAGAGCGAAAGCTAGACAAGAAACTGTGTGGTCCCACGCTACCTTGAGTACCTCAGCGTGGTGCATCTTGGAGGCAGTGGAGAAGCTGTCAACCGCTTTGTTGGTAAATAGCACTTCTTTTAATCTGTTTTTGCTTCATGTGTTTATAAAACTTAGTAAATGTGCCATCAAAGGATAAAGATAAAACTATTCTTCCTTACGCTGTGGCCGGTTTAATTTATTGCGCTATTTTTTCAACAGGATGCTAAAAGAATGACATCTCTTTTGCCGCTGTGTTGTGTAAGTTGACCATGAACCCCCACATTTTTGTTGCAGGGAACCCTCTCTCTCAGGAAAAAAAAATTGCCCTCTAATATTTATGCTTTGTTTTTTCCCTCAGCCTCCGGACATAGATAAACCGGATATTACTGACTTCCAGTCCAAACGAAGAAAGGTAAGAACCAATAATGTCTTAAGCTGAGGTAGATAACTTTTTCAATGCTTTATCACTATTAGAAAAATTTTCTCAAACCTCAGTGACGACATAGACATCAAATCAAGTTAATATTGGCATGTATCCACAGTAGATGATGGGCTGTGAAGATTACTCAGGTTAAGAATTATGTTATCTTTGTAAGTTGAGAGCAACAACTCTAGAACACACCAAGTCGTTTTATCTTGTCCCCCAACTTGGGGTGAAGCTGCATATTAAAATTCCCGTTGAGGCAAGTTTTCTCTTGAAGAAATGATCACAAATAGAAAAATACTGATTGAGTGGTCATATAGACTTTGTACAGACTTCCGTGTTCATTCGGGCACAGAAAACTAGTTTTTGTGCTTTTTATCACCATTCAAAGTAAAGAGGAGGAAAATTGTTAATTTCCGACGCTATAAATCTTACGTTCCTAAATTCCTATTTGGAGGTAGCACAGAACTGGTGAGAATGCTGTGGTAAAGCATGATTTCCTTTCATTTTGTTTAAAAAATGAAAACTAGTCATCTTTTTTTGATGACTTTAGTTAGGGGTATCATTAAATTGCAAAACTGTACCAGGCACAATAGCTCTTGGTGTATTAAATGCCTAACTGGGGGAATTAATATTTTTCATTTTTACCTTTAAAACCAGCGATGAACCATCGTTGGAGTCTGATAAATTTTCCATAAAATTAAATGGGCATCTCTTTCTGCGAAAACATCTGTGTTTCCAGTATCAGTCTGAGTGTACAAATGACCACTTGTTAAGTGTATGGGCTTCTTAGGCTGGAAATCAAAGTGGACAGTAATACTGGTTGCTTATTGCTTTTAACTCTTTCAATCTCTGTATTGTTTAGCCAGCACAATCTCCATTTGGTAAAGTTCTAAAATGAATGTAGCAGCAACTGCTTAGTTTTTAGGGGGGTAGAGGTTTTTTTTTTTCTTTTTCTTTTCTGACGCTATAAATCTTAACGCTCCTAAATTCCTATTTGGAGGTAGCACAGAACTGGTGATAATGCTGTGGTAAAGCATGATTTCCTTTCATTTTCTTTAAAAAATGAAAACTAGTCATCTTTTTTTGACGACTTTAGTTAGGGGTATCCTTGGGCTTATTAAATTGCAAAACCCTTAAATGACCACTTGAAGATCAGGTGACTGAAGGAAATAACAAGATGTGCAAACTTTTCATCTTCTGTTCTAATGAGAAAAGGGACAGTGTCTCAAGAAGTTTCTGTGCCAATTCCTTGATTGGATGGATGTATAATTAAGTTTACAATCACTTCAGAGTTTGCAAACATCTCAGATTTCCTGGACCATCTTTTCACCATCTGCCAAATTACAAGGGCATGGAGAAGTGAAGTATATCATAAATATTATCCAAATAACTAAAACCAAATCTGGTGTGAATTCTCAGTTATATTATAGCAATACACCTGTGATAAGGCATTAAGAAAGATCTGCCAGATTTGCAACAGAGAGCCTGAAATTGTCAGCCACTAAATGAATGTTGCACGCAGCTGTCAGTGGGTGAAAGGAGATAGATTGTCTATTCATAATACTAGAATTCATAATGGTGGCGGGAGAAGGGTAGCCCGTGATGAGAAGCAATTATTTGCTGAGGAGACGATCGTGTGTTTTCCTGCTAAAGTGAACATGCGGTTGACGGAACACTTGTGCACTCGGGCTAAACTTCTGCAGTGGGTAGCAGTGATGTGGTATTTTTCTTATTTCAAGGAACTGTACCAGGCAGAATAGCTCTTGGTGTATTAAATGCCTAACTGGGGGAATTAATATTTTTCTTTTTTACCTTTAAAACCAGCAATGAACCGTCGTTCACTCGAAGTAGATTTGTGAACTTACATAAAACATGTCTTATTCAAGGTTTCAAACTGAATGTAATATTTTTTAGAAAGATGTATTTTTATATACTTTAGAGAGAGTGTGAATCCTATTACTAAGAGCTGGGAGATACTGTGAAATTAAAGCTGCAGCGTAAACAAAAATTTCCTGTTGGTATTGATTTGAACAATAGCATGCTTCCTAAGACTGTATTTTCTGATCCTTAAGACTGCAGGCGGAGCCATCGGTAAATCTTGTAGCCTTTAGGGTTTGTTTTCTGTCTGACAGTTCAGTTAAGTCAGTTTTGCAGAACACGCAGTGGTCTGTGTTAAAAATTAACTCTGGTCTGTGAAAATGCTTTGAAAAGGGAAGTCAAACCCACTACTTGAAGTGCATCTAATGCACATGTAAAGCATTGGATCATATTTTAATGAATGAGATTATTGTAAGACTGACAAGTTGTTTTTTTTGAGTGTGTTCTATTGTTTGTGTAACTTTGAAGAGGGAAAATGTAGGGAATGTGAAGCCCAGAAGCCTGTATAATTAGTTGCTTAACACTTCGAATGTTAAATTAATGAATTAAGCTACTGAAAAAAAAAAATCACAGTGTGGGCAGAGGAAAAGATAGGAGCATATTCTAGGAACATGGGTTATTTTAATTATGGTAGCATGAATTATTTTGTCTATGAAGCTAACTGCCAAATTTTGAAATGGAATTCAGTCAGACTTTGGCTACTTATATATAGCTTTATGGATTTCGTTACTGGTTTTCTGGTGATTTCCCTCTACAAGTTGAACGGTCTTCAGAATTTTCAAATCGTATTCACTGAGTGCCAAGACCGATGGGGGGAGGTTTATAGTTCTGTAATTTGTTTTCATCAATAAATATTGGAATTAATTTGGGTGGACGTAAGGATAAATTGATTGCTGTTTCCCTTTCAAAGCTGGAATCCCAGAATGCATTCCAGCCTCCACCTGTTAAGAGACTTGTGACACCAATGGTAAACCGTCAACCGATGCGTTATACGCGGTATTCTGAACCATCACCGACTTCAACTACTCAGTCCAGCAAAATTTGCCAGAGAGTAGACACAAAGTACCAAGTGAGTACATTTTTGAGTCCTTATGTGCCTGTTTTTTTTTTCCAGTCTTGGAATGTTTCTCAAACCAATTGTTATCCTATCTTTGCAAAAAGTACTGATAGTATGTTTGAGGCGAGCTTTAAGGCAGTGGGAACCATTGTGAAATAGATTGAGCTTTTATGGATTTAATTCTGTTTTTGGAACACTCAGTGTCTTGTGGTTGTTTTCACGATGTCATGATGTGCTATTGAGTCATCCTGTTCTCAGTGAAAGAATATTAAAAGACAGAAATGTTTTCCTTTTATATTCTCATGTACACAAAGCTGTCACTGATGAAACATGCTCGTGTTCTGTGTAAACTATTCCAGGTGAGCTATGTGCTCCAAGTGAGAGTTCTGACAATGTGCTGAGTTATCGGTTTTGATTGCTTTGGAGTAGATGGAGTCTGATAAATTTTCCATAAAATTAAATGGGCATCTCTTTCTGCGAAAACATCTGTGTTTCCAGTATCAGTCTGAGTGTACAAATGACCACGTGTTAAGTGTATGGGCTTCTTAGGCTGGAAATCAAAGTGGACAGTAATACTGGTTGCTTATTGCTTTTAACTCTTTCAATCTCTGTATTGTTTAGCCAGCACAATCTCCATTTGGTAAAGTTCTAAAATGAATGTAGCAGCAACTGCTTAGTTTTTAGGGGGGTAGAGTTTTTTTTTTTCTTGTTTGTTGATAAATGATAGAAAACAGAAAAGTATGTCCCTTTTACGGGGTTGGCAAACACAAGTTTTGATGAAAACTCTCCCCCCCACACACACAATTTTTGTCATTTTGTTTAAAATAATTACTTTCTTTGTTAGAGGATTTGACAAATTTGATTTAGTGTTCTATCAGTTTGTCCTCAATGCTGAGTGAAGCAGTGATGCTTACTTTAGCCCCAAAATTTAACTGAACTGTACCCACAATGCTGAATTAGGGAACAACGTTAAGTAGGTGAGGTGTATTCAGGGCTATAAAATTAAAAATAAATAAATAAAATAAAAACCACAAAAAACCACATGAAGTGGTTGTTGGTACTTTGTGTATTCTGTACATATTCAGCTAAGTCTTGAACTAAACTTAACTTGCAGGGGATGAGAGAGAAGACTTTGCCTGCAGAACAGCGAGCAGAACCATCTGAAAGGTATGACATCTATTAATTTAAAACTTACTTGAAGGAAGAAAGACATCTCCTTTTTCAGTACGGTCTGCACCTGAAAGGTGGTGACAGTTCTCAGTAAAAGGAATGGGAAATCCAATGAAAATTTTGTATTTTGAGGGAGCTGCAAAGTCTGGATTGTGTTTGAAGATCAATATAACTTTGAGAAAATTGTTGTTTTTATGAAAGGAAGGAAGATGAGCAAGAATAAAAGTACTGATACACCACTTTTTATCCCAAGTTTATCTTCTGAGAAGGATACGAAGATGGGAAACGAGGCACGTTATAATGCTGTATCCACAGAAAGGATCTTTGCTATTGGAGGCCTTATTTTTTCCTTCTACAGGAAATATGGCTCATTTTGTAGTTTAACTAAATCTGTAGCGTTACAAATTTTGCTTTGACAGATATTTCATGGTTTATAACTCAGTTTACTTATAACAAAATAATTTGTCCCTCCTAATGTTCCCTAGGGGAAAAGCTATTAGTTTTAGCTATTTAATTGCTTGCAGTTTGAAAGCTCTGTCCTAATGGGATGATTCTTTCTGAAGCATTCTTTAGAAGGTGAAGTAGGGGAAGTGAGTTACAGTTCAGGAGGATGTTTATTGATGTGTTTTTTTCTTTATTTTTTAAGCAAAAACATGGAGGAAGATTTATGATTTATTATTCTTTTTTTTAATACTACTTTCATGATGAAGTTAATTGTCTGCTTTGAGTTCACATGAAGACCATGTGTTCTTTAGAATCATTTGAGGCCAAATGCTAACTCATCTCTAAAATAAAAAAAATCCAGCAGAATTAATTGAATTTCTTCTTGAGGAGACTGCTTTGTGTTATACTGCTTTCTTGGTTTAGGTCAAATGAGTTATCCTCCAGATAATATTGATGGCTTTTCCTTCTGGGCAAATGGTGTTTTGGGTAATAATGCTTGAGTTAAGGGACTTTGCACTCGGTTTTTAGGGAGTCGCTCTTTTCAAAGAACAGTAGCAGGGAATTTTGTTGACTCTATGCTCATCTGCCAAGCAATTCTTAGGTGACCATGGGCATTCTTTGGCTTGCAGAAAGAACTCAACACTTTGTTTTGGCATCTAAAAGTTGGACTTCACAACAACCACCTTTTTAGGGGGTGGAAGCGACTGGCTTTAAGGTTCTGGTACAGGTGCAATCAGGTGCTGGGTTTTAATTATGTTTTTTTCAAACTGTTCTAAATTGTCTTTGTTAGAACTCCTTTCTACTTCTCCATTTAAGAAGGAGATACAGAAAACTCACACTGCTTTTGATTTCGTTCACAAAGTTTATTGCAGTGCCCTACCTTTTATTTGTAGAGTAGGTAGTGGTGGTAGTGTTTTTTGTGATGCTGGTCTCTGTTGGGTGCCATGTTCTGGAGCAGGAGCACCACACTGATCTGCTGGCAAGAGTCCCTTTGGACAGTTGAGTTGGAATACTCAGTAAATCTCTGGCCCACCAATGCTATATATCTATGCGTGTGTGTGTATATATATATATATTTTATATCCTGAGTCCAATTGTAGATTAGACTTGCTTGAAGGCTGACAACTGTCTTTGCCCCCTTGAAGCTCACAGGTGTTAACAGAAAGAGGAATATGGGCTGTTATGGGCAAGCGATAGTTGTCTGAATGAAGATCTATTTTGATGTAAGACTTTTTTCAGAATTCTAATGGATTGACAGTTTGGATTAGAGAAAAGTCTGAGCATCTGCCTTAGGGATCTGTCTTCCTCTATGCAGTTACAGTGCTAAGCAGGCTGTTGTCAAGTATTTGACAAGTTTAGACCAGTTCTCCTCCTCAGTATTGTGGGAGTTTGACCTGGTGTCTTCCAGTGCGATCTAATGCACTTTTGTACTGACTGACTGATTGGCTGCAAGATAAGCTTTGATGTCACGGTTTTTCCAGGCATACTTCATTTTCTTGCCATAGTACTTTTGTTAGAGTTATTCCCTATTCCACTTCTGGTTTGGGTTATTTTTTCCCCATTTGCTCTTGGATTAGGATATCTTTCTGGTTTTGAGCTAGGCTTTTTTAAGTACCAGAAAAACGCCTTTGTATGCCTTACAAAAGGGATCTGTATTCATGTCTGAAAAGACTTCTGGAATGTTGGCATACCCAAACACCTCTGCTGTTCCTGCTGATGGCCACATGAAAGCCAGAGCTGCTTCTGAAGCTTAGGCCATATTACCTTGCCACACAAGTCTAAGGCGTCCCTATTCTATCAGAGCTGTTGGCAGTGTTTCCCATGTGTATGTGTGCATATGTGCACTCTTTCTGTATTTTTGTGAGCTGTTCTTTTATATCCCTGCAAAAGATACACGTGCATCGCAGAATCAGAGAACCAGTCCTATTTAAAGGAAGCACTGGAAAATAACAATCTAAATCAGCTCTTCTATTTCAGGTCTTCTGGCTTAGTCATTGTTCCCATGTGAACGGTGCACTTATGTATGTCCTTTTCATTGCTGCTGTTAATAAAGTTTTTCCTATTTAGAACATCAAGTATTTACCAGCGTTTAGCAACTTGTGAGACAGCTTTAGTTTTTTTCTGATCAGCAGGTTTCAATTCTAGGACTAATAACAGCTCTAATATCTTGAAAAAAAATTTGGCTGGTGATTTTTTTTTCTCTTGTTTCCCCCAACTTCTGTACTGTCGTGTGCTAGCAATGTGACCAGCTACAAATTCAGTACTGCTGCGTCCAATGGTCTGTCTTCAGGAGTGAGTAGCGGAGGCGGCAAAATGAGAAGGGAAAGAGGAATACACTATTTATCAAGAGCTGTACAAGAACAGGTAAGTGACTCTTAAATTAATTGCTGTCACTGAGCTTACTGAAGTAACTAGCTAAGTGTGTCAGTTTTATTGCATCATAGTAAATTATAACAATACCGCTTTATTTTTGCATTGTTTTTGTTTTCTTGTGGGTTTCAGAGCAGGCTCCAATTGATTTCCTGTCTTTGAATACCTGAACTTTGCTTATGTAATTTTGAAATTTTTAATTCTCTTACCTTGGAGATTCTTCAAACTATAACATTTCTCGTTAGCAATTGAATGAATGAGTCCTAAGAAGAGAAGTAATGTTTTGGTGAAGGTTTGTATAGTTTTTCTACAGGAATGATACTTGAAACGAGTGCCAAGTATAAAAAGAAAAAAAAAAGCTTAATTTTTGGTTTCATATTTAAGTCATACAGAAAGATACAGGCCAAGAGTTTGAAAGAGTAGTAGAAGACAGCATTCTGCATGTCTGCTAACGATGACTCAGTTTTTGATACTCACCAAACTCATTGTGAGAGAGTTTTTTTCTCATTTTAATAGGAAAAATCTATTCCATAAAACTATGACCATGAATATTCAGATTAATTTTTCTTTTATTGGATGTTATATAAGCTGCCTGTAAGTTAATTTAAGTATTTACGTTAATATTAAGTATTTAATTAATATTAAGTTAATATTAAGTATTTAAGTTAATTTAAGTTTCAAATCATTAAATGGGACTTCAGGATGATGCAATATAAAGAAATCGTAAACACTGTTGTTTATTCCTGTAACGCAAATAAAATAATGGTCCAAATATCAAAAGTTCCATAAACTTTTCAAATCAAAACTGTGAAACAGATGTAAGCTACAGGATGCACTGAATATCAGTAGTACCAACTTACATCCCTGCCTAGTCATTTCTAAGTAGATCATGATAGTACTGTACAAATTTTGGTCAGATTTCCTATGCCATTTAAAACATAACTCATCCAATCTTAGTAATCAAATAAAGTAAGTGGCAGGGATGAAAATTGAAGTTGTTAAGAGGCTGTTTTCTGATTTTTATATTTGCATCCTGATACATGGTATAGACTGTATTTACCAGAACACAATCTTCAGTGCTGCTAGTCTGACTTTCTTTGGTGCTTTTTGTGTTTAGTTTGGTTTTTGAACCTACCTGCTTCTTTAAACATTACCTTTTTCCACGTTCACTGCTGTAGTGACTTTAGAAACTTTGGCAGCTATCCTGCCTAATTTTGCAAGAGGAACACTTTCTCACTTGTCTTGAGAGTGTACTCTTAATTGAAGCCATGCGAGGGTAGTTAGAAAGGATGATGCTTCTCTAGAGCTTTGATGACTAAAGTACAGAGAAGAAAGAAAAAAAATGTGATCTGTGCGTCTCTGTTCCGCACAGGTTTTGAGTTAACTTTCAGTGTTCTTGCTGTACAGTTGTTGAATAGAGTATAATGTGGAAGCAGGCCTGCCATAAATTAAAATGACGTGGTAGACAGAGGTGGGGAGATCGGGATTTCTTCTGGAAACTTGCTTTCTCTTAATTTGTATGGATTTTTGTTCTATTTAATTTTGTTAATAAATTGGGTGGGATGGGGTGAGAAAGTAGTATGTCTTGTATAAGAAAAATTAAAATTTGCAACTTTAGGAAGTGGAGGAACCAGTGCTACCGAAAATACCCCTACCCATCAGTGCTGCATCGCTGCCTCAGTTCAATTCTAGTTTCATTGGTAGTAGCGCTGTCTCAGCGTCACCGAGCGCTGTTTCAACAGCAGCAATGAGCACGGCAACTCCAGCAGCTGCGATGGGCATGGCAAATCCATCAGAGGTGGAGGGCATGACAGATCCATCAGAGGTGGAGGGCATGACAGATCCATCGGAGGTGGAGGACTTGACAGATCTATCAGAGGAGGAGGTGGAGGACATGATTTATACAACGGCGACGTCGGGCATAACGTGTTCAACAGTGCCCTCAGGCTTGACATATCCAATAATGGCGGCGGGCATGCCATATCTGCTGATGACAAAGGACAAGGCAAAGTCAACAGCGGCAACGACAAGCGTGGCAAATTCAACGGAGGCGGCAGGCATGGCAGATGCAGCAGCGACGGCGGCGGGCAAGGTAAATCTTTATGCTATAAATAATGTTTACAATGAGTATACTGCTTTATTGCGAGTTGACTTTTTCTGTGGTGCTCATGAAACTAACAAATATTAGTTTCTACGCAGCTGAATGAATTGGGGTTGTATGCCAGTTTGGGGAAAAAGGCATAAATGTTTTGATTCTGCTTCTCTCAGTCTTAGAGCCTGCCAACTCCCATTTAACGTGATTGTATAACTGCTTCAAATGCTGTGGAAGTCTGCGGGGGAAGGGGGGTGTGGACTTTATGCCAAGTTATTTATAGTGGTTTTGGCAGGGGTAGAGTTAATTTTCTTCGTAGTAGATGATGCTGTGTTGCAGATTTGTGAGCAAAACAGTGTTTGTAAGGCACTGGTGTTTTAGCTGTTGCTGAGCAGTGCTCACACAGTGACAAGTCCTTTTCTGTTTCTCACGCTGCCCTGCCAGCGAGGAGGTCGGGGATGCACAAGAGGCTGGGAGGGCACTCAGCCGGGACAGCGGAGCCCAGAGGACTGAAGGGATATTCCACACCATTTAGCATCGTGCTCAGCAATAAATGCTGGGGGAAAGAAGGGGAAGGAGTGGGGAGTATGTACAGGGTTATGGCATTTGTCTTTCCAGGTAGCCATTACATGCGATGAGTCATTAATGCTACCTCAAATTTAACAACTTTACTTCTTTACTTCCGGTTCTTTTCCCTGTTCCACTTGGAGGGAGTGAGCGAGTGGCTGTGTGGTGCTTAGTTGCCTGCAATGGTTAAACCACAACTTTATTTAAGTTATTAAATTAGAGGTAACGTGGTCATATGAGCCTCACATAGAATGAGCCTAGGGTGCAATAATTGGCATATTATTGCAATAAAATAAACATTAATCTGTTCCAGAGTACTTGAAATATTTTTTGTACGGTTTGAAGTAGACAGCTGCTTTAACATGTTGAGGTGTTTGCTGAAGTTCTTGGAGTATCATTGGGCTGAGTTTGCCGTTCTTCAGCTTCCTGGCTTGCTTTTCCGTGCATTTAGACCTAAGTAGCATCTCCAGCTTTTCCTCTCAGTTTCTGGAATTTGGTTTTGAAGATATTGTCCTATACCCACTTGGAAACTTCCCTGTGTTTTATTATTACTTTTATCTGCAAAATAACTCAAACATCAGGTTTTTCGACGTCACTGCGGGACTTCTGTTGGATAGTGAATTCAGGTAGTTGTTGCTCTTAAATATAAACCTTTAATTCTTTTGAAAATACAGATACAACCAACAAGTACTGTTAGCAGTCCTGAGTTTGCGTTTTCATCTCCAGTTGTGAAATCTACTGAGGCAGAAGTGCTACCTACGTCTTCTGTAAGTAAAATAATAAAGGAGCTTGACTTTTTTTCTTAGGCATTTAGTAGGCTGTTGCAGAACACTAAAGCAGAATCTGCCTTGATGGAGAAAAGTATGTAGGCTTCTGGCTTATAATTTGTCATTCAGCATGCGTGCTACAAATGTGAAGAGCAGCTTTCAGATTTGGTTTTGTGTGTGCATTCGATTGGAGTTCCTGTGGCTTGAGAATCTGAAAAACCTCTCTTGTTCATAGCAGATTGGGTTTACATTTAGTGTTCCCGTTGTAAAATCGGCAGAACTTTCTGGACCCAGTGGTACTCCAGTGACGCCCTTTCTTACCCTAGGTAACTGAAACTTTAGCACTTCAGATCTGAAGTGCTGATTTTCCTTTTTTTCTTTATTAAATCTTCAATCTGTCCTGTCTGCGCATGCTAGCAATTCCAGGCAGTGTTGGACTTCTGCAGTATTTTTCCAGTGACAGATCTGCTTTTATAATTTTTGTTTTGTTTTGTTGCTTTTTGTTTTGCTTGTAATCATAAAGCATTGCAAAGTAAGTAGAATTTGTGAAGATTCTTATGTGAGAAGCATGAAAGCTGGAAATTCTTGTTTCTAACAAAAGTGAGTATAATCTGCTCTAACTAGGTCACATTGTGAAAGCTGTTTTTGTTTTCTTTTGTTTCAAAAGACACCACCACCTCAACCAACATCAACACACAGAAAGAGGAGGTCAAAGATTTTGCTGGTGGTCCCTTCACCACTGCCCACGTCTTAAAGGAAGGAAGCGTCTTAGACGTTCTAAAAAATCCTGGAGAGATAATGAACTCCTTTTAAAAAGATGCTGCAAAAAATACGCTAGCATTTTTTATTAAAAAAAAAACCAACACACGACTTATGGTTAATAGAGTATCTGCTATAAATATGAATGTAGGAGAGCATTACATTAAGCGCTGCGTTTGTTAGGGTGCATCTGCCCCCTTCTATTCTAAGTGGTGTTTGTTGCTGGAAGTAAAACTGCAAGATGAAAAGCAGATGGGTTGCATCTCCTTTACGTGTTAGGATGTAATTGTAAATGAGGTACTAAGAGAATTAGCCAGATAATCGGTGTTTCATTTTAAGTAAATACAATTTGTGGAATTGAAAAGGAAATGTTTGTAAAACTCAACACTCCTGTCCCACCTTCAGCCCAGGTGAAGAAAGAATAGGAAAGAGCTTCAGTTCCAAATACATGGCGAAAGCTGCGAATCTTTGGGCCTTAGCTTACAATGGCTCCTGTGGATTAAAATTTAAACTGCAAACAGAAGTGGAGTGTTTTACGTTAAAAACCCTTTTCTGAATTTTGTTTTTAAGCAATTGCAATTGTTTTCAACAGTTTCATAAAGTGTGTCTGTGGAAAAGATATCTTTTAAGAAAAAGGGCTTTATTGAATTTGATCTTTTCCCAAAAGTCTTCTTCTAACTTACATACTTGTTAAGAAGGCAGCACATTTCTCTGTTGGAAAGAGCTAAGTGAGAGAAAATACATTGTGCATTTTGTTTAAGGAAAGACCTCTGAGTGAAGTGACATTCACTTTCTTTATCGGTTTAAAAGAAGCAGAATCTAAATCCACATTGTTCAAAGACTTCATTTTTGATTAAAAAAAACCAACAAACAAACCACAAAACAACTATGTTCAAGGTAGATTTACAAGCAACTTGAGCTGCTGTTTAAGATGCATTTCCTTTAGTCTTTCTGTATTAGTAGCTTGTCTTTTCTGTTAAAATTGCCACCTTTTAAATAAGGAGTTGTCCTAATTATAGAAAATTAGACAGTTGTTCAATTGTCTTGAGTTTTTATTATTTAATTAATATTCAGCATCTGTGGGAAAATACCGTATGGATTGCTGCTCCGAGTACAAACTTCTGTACAGTTACTGGAGTAGATTTGAGTCATCTGCTACGGAAGGAGGAGCTTTAGAAATCTGATTCGATTGGGCATCGCGTCTTAATCAAATTGTATTATTTCCATTCCACGTTGGACTGTCAGATTTCAGTCAGCTACTGTCTGTTTGTACTTGTATCGACCAGTGAAAATGTTGATTTAAAGCTTGCTTGGAAACAAAGAGTTAAATGAAGCTTTAACGAAATGTTCTGTTGTGACCCAGTGCAGCAGATGAAATTTCATCCGTTTAGATAAGATTTCTGGGGACTTCCTGTTGCGCTCGGTCTGAATGTCTAGTTATAACCATTGGCACCTGAGTTGAAATTTTTGCCCTCTAGTAAAGTCACTTAGTTACATGTAGTGAGGTGCTGCGCTAACAGGAAGACTTTTTTTTCTTGCTTCCTAGACTTTGGATTGTTGAAAACACGCTCTTCTACGTCTGCGCAACCTACAACAAGCACAGTGGTTTATACTAGGCCTGCAATAACAACTTTTTCTGCAGGTAAAGAGACTTCTAAACAAGCATCGTACTGGCAATCTGATACATGTGACCCTTTTCTGCAAAACAAAGACATAAAGGACAAATGTGTAACTTGTCAAGCTACTAAAGCGTCAACAGTTGAGAGTATGAAACAGACAGTAAGTTCAAGTCAATGCGACACCTCAAAGCCAGCAGCGCCCCCAGCAGGGATGCTGGGCTTTGGAGACAAATTCAAAACAGTACCTGGAACGTGGGATTGTGATACATGTCTTGTCCAAAACAAACCGGAAGCTACAAAATGTATAGCATGTGAGACACCAAAACCTGGAACGGGAGTAATGCCTGCTCTGACATGACCAGTGGTCACAGACAGCTCGGTGACAGTGACATCCTCCTCGAGCAGCACTGACACAACAGCCACTCTGGGCTTTGAAGACAAATTTAAGAAGGACAAAGGCTCTTGGGACTGTGGAATATGCCTTGTACCAAATAAGACGGAAGATAACAAATGTGTAGCCTGTCAGTCTGAGAAACCAGGTATGGTCCTTTTTTTCCTGTTGTTTCCATCCTAGCCTCTGTGAATCTTGTACAGAATAAAAGTACGTTGCATATATGGAATATTTTAAGCAACACGATTCCCAGGTACGGTTGATGGGTTAGCGGCTGTCTGCAGGATTGGTTTACAGGCACTTCAGAGGTCTCAGCCCAGGTTCCAGCCTGTCGCATAAATTGAACTGATTGTGAAATGTATTAGTACGGAGCTGGATCAATGCAGATACCCCCAGCTTTGCAGCTGGTGAGGGAAGATGGCTGAAGTGGGTGACTTAATTTAAAAACAACATAGTGATTTTTCACTGGCGAAAATGAGAACTCCATAGAAAGAGTTAAAAATGACTGCGTTTTTCTCTTTCAAAAAATAAGTAAAAAACATTACAGAATGTGTCCAAAATGCCTCTACTCACCGTTTGTATGTAATTGAGGGGAGATGTGAAGCCAGATTTCAAGACAGTGTAGTCTTAACTAGTCTTAAGCTAAAGCAGAGAGATGCCTATGAAGGTCAGTGGTAGGCTTCAAGAAAGCGAGTGACCCGCTGGGTAACTTCTTCAGGGCAGTACTGGGTTGTTTCCCATTGTGTGTGACCGTAATTGATTTTGAGCGTGGTTGTATTGTTTTTAAAATACGATTCTAATTCTAACTTTGACTCTAAATGTCATTTAACATGCCATTACATCGAAAAACACCTGTGCAAATATATCGTGGAAGAAACAAATTAAGATGGACTAGACCGGGCTTTTGTAATCATCCTGTGCGGTAAGACTGAAATTTCATGAGGTAAGATAATGGATTTCAGACAGAGTTGATTCTCTTGGACTTCCAACCTCTGAGCGGTCAGTCGGCATCTTTGTCTGAGGCTCTTGCCATTGCAAGGAGGAATTTTGGAAATGAGGGGTTTACTGTGACCATGGTGCAGTGAATTGCACGGTTACGTTGCACTTGTCAGGAGGAAGAGCGATGCAAGTAATACTAGGATAAAAGTTTTCTGCGTGTGCCGTGGAAGGGAAGAGCCATTCTTGTCTTTCCGGTTTTGAATTTGAAGCGTTATCTTCTGCTTCTCTCTTAAAAGGCACCTTTTTTTTAAAAGGCACCTGTCAGGCCTCTTTATGGAGGTTACACTGTGGTCAACAGCAGCAGAAGCTTGTGTGCTGAACAGAGTTGTGTGTTGTTTGGAAGCTTTGAGTTCCACTCTGGTTTTTTTGTTTGTTTGTTTGTTTCTTTGTGGGTTTTTGGTGGCTTTTATTTTTTTCAGGGGCGGGGGGGGGAGTTGTGGAGTAGTTTTGAACATTTCTGTGGGATTTGACAAATCAGATTTAAAAGTTAATGCTCATTTTATAGTTCATGTTCAAACAGGATGGTTAACTGTCTTGTTTGTCTCACAGAGGGTCCAACACCTGTGACCAGTAGCAGTGCATCTGCATTTTCTGCTCCTTCTGGAGAATTTCTGGATTTAGACAAATTCAAGAAGCCTGAAGGAAGCTGGGATTGGGAGACCTGCTTGGTTCAAAACAAAGCAGAGGCCACGAAGTGTGTAGCCTGTGAAAGTGCAAAGCCAAGCACCAAAGCAGAGCTCAAAGGTAATCCTTAATGATTAAAACGAGGATGCATATTCTGTGATTTATTTTTTGGTTTGCTCTGATTTTTTTTATTTTCTTACCTGTTAAGCACAATTATTTTTTCCTTTGAGGTGTGGCAAAATTATTCGTTTTTCCTGTAGGAATATTGCCTAGATAACATCTGTTTCCACACTTTTCCCCAAGAATAAGTTTATCCTTTTTAGAGAAAAGCTTTCATTAATGACGTGCTTGTTCTTTACATGCCCTACACGTTGTTCATTTGGAGTTCAGACTAAAAACATGATCTTTCAAAGAAGTTCGTATACTTTTTAAAGCCAGGTGGTGGGCAGAAAACACAATTGTGAAAAGTTTTATGTAGAGAGGAAGCATGGGGTTTTCTTGTTTGTTTTACTGTTTGGTGGGTTGTTTTTTAAACAGTTTTGACTGGAAAGATCAGGACTAGAATGTAGTTCAAACCTTCATGTACTTCAGGTAAACAGAATATCTTTTGTCTTCACTTGTGCGCTTATGTCCATCAAGTAAGACCTCTGAAACCATACTAGAAAAAATCTGCGGGATTTGATATGTTCATGTACTAGAGCTTTAGAAAAAGTTTAATTCCTATATGCAGCATGTCTTCTGTCCTGGTTATTGATACGTACGCAATTAGTAGCAATCCCTTTTTTGATCTCAACACTAGGTTTAGACAAAAAATTGCGACACCTTAAGGAACCTGTCCTGCATCTCATACAAGCACAGAAGTTGCAGTGTCTCAATGCTAGCAGTACAGTTGGTGGTAAAATCTTTAGTAGGGTGAAATAGAGGCCTCACACTTTTCAGAGAAAAAAAGAGATGAGAGAGAGTATCTTATTCCCACGTACTTGCAACTATGCTGCAGAGTGTACTGCTGTTACTCTAGTGCTACAAAGGTCCAAAAATCACTGAACAGTTATTAGCCAGTTTTGTATTCCTTTAATTTGTTGAAAGACTGCAGTAGAGGATTGAAGTTTTTATTGAGGATCACTGTGTGGAAAAATTCTGATTGTTAAATGTCATTTGTATGACTTAAGAACCGCGTTTTGGAGTACAGAATTCAGTATTAATTCCAGAAGGGGTAAGGGGAAGGACATTAGCTAGTAATCCCGAACAAAAGCAGTGTATAGAGCTATACTGATTTTAATCGCAGTATTCTTACAGTTGGTCTGTTACTGAACAGATATGTTTTGGGGAGATATGGTGGCCAGGGAGGCGTGTGTGTTTGTGTGCTTCCTCTTCTAGTTAAGGTTCTGGGGTTTGGTTTAGTCAGGAAAATTCGATGAGGCACCTTGTGTAAAAGGAAATGTTAACCAGCATTTTTCAACACGGTGTAGTCCCTTAAAAGTGTCATAGATGAAAAGAGGCCATAAACGCTGGGGGAAAAAGTGGGAAACTGAGAGCAGGATCACATTCAGTAGTGAGAGAGCAGCAGCCTAGGGAAAGCTGATGAATGACTGTAACAGATAGTTCTATTTTAAGTGTAAAACAACACTCAGTACTTTATAATGGTGGTCTTACCAGAGGGTTCTTCTCCATGGCTCCTAAAAGCACGTCTTGAAGGCATTCGAGTGCAGTGAACTTAAGCTGTAAGAGTTGGGCTGGTAAGCTTGGCCTGATTTGAAGCTGTAGGCACGGGGCTATAATTTCTGAACAGGCTACAAAAGAAACTGTACCACTGTGCTTTTCAGTGCTCCGTTTAGCAAAGCCATCAAATTGTTGCAGGCAATTGATGTTGTTCTTCTAAGAGCACCTGAAAGATATTTTTGTTTGAAGAGTTCAGAGGTACCGGTTAATACTGGTTCAGATAATTACAGCCAGCTCTTGGTGTTTGTGACCAATAAAGTTTGTGGCTCCAAAAGGAGTGGGTTAGTGCTAACTGATTAACTGCTGTATATGCAGAAATATGGAATCTGATTACTTACGCAGAGAGCACTTAAAATGTATTGTTTTGCTGGCTCTCAGTGAGTTGCATCTTAATGCTACCAAGGAATAAGCTTTTTGCTTCTGGCCCAAGTTTTTTAATTTGGTGAAAGCCTTTTCTGTGCACGTGCACATGCCAGAGAGGTTGCTTAAGTAATAGAAGCTATAGTAGCTGCTATCTTCTGTTTTTTGTAGAAGACAGAAACTGAATTCGTTAGCTTTGTAACTGTTATGCATACCAGAATTGGTTTTCTCCCTTTTGAAAATAGTAGAGGGTATGCCTATGTCAGATTTGGTGAGCAAGGTGATCAGATGAGGGCACTGCAAGACTGCCAGAACGCACCAGGTCTGGGGGGAAAAGGAATCCGGCTGAGCATAGGAATTTCTAAAAGGTAACCAAGGAGTTGTGCATTGATACAGTTATTCTAAATAATCGGATTCTTGTAGCTCTGCCTTTGGAAAGTCTGTGGCCCTTGCTGTAGTGGCTGTACACAGGATGCAGTCTACAAAACCAGAAATGCAGAAGTCCTATGTTTTGACTCCCTGGATTCATCAACCTGCTTCAGGATGGCTGGGGGAATCCAACTGTTAAGTCTAGCCAGACAGCGCAACTTGGGCTTAGCTGCCATTGTAACCAGCCTTGTTTCTCAACAGTAGCAAAGCTGAATGCATTGGAAAATATTTTCAGGTTTGGGCCTGCATAAGGTAGAAGGGACAAGAAGTGGTTTTATATGCTAGGGAGTTCTTGTTCTTAGAGCTTTCCCTCTAGTTTGAGAGAAGCACATAACTAGTTTTACAGTGGGTTGACAGGAAAGAAGTGGGGGGGAAAAATGGGAACGCAGGGAGAAAGCCAAAGGCGTTATTACTAGAACAGGTTTAGAATGCTATTCTTTGCTTTTCATGAGCTTAGGGCAATGGGGAGTTTAAAGCTTAGCACTTCCTGAGAGGGTTTCTTACTCTACCGGCTCAGTTCTATCACTTATTTAAGGCAATTCAGGTCTCTGAACGGTTAAAGAACTGATACCAAATTTGATGAACTCTGATCCAGGATACTGACAAAACAGGACTTCATATAAACAATTTCAGTATGTTCATGAGGTTAGCTTGTGCGTTCTGTTAAATAGTAAAAAATGACACTTCTGTTTCTGTTTACCTAGCATAATTCTGCAAATGTTGCCTCCTTCTGCTTTAGAATGGAAATGCTCTTCTCCAAGAGAGCACTGTCCAAACTTCTTTGCCAAAATTTTTTGATTAAATTAATATTGTTTTATTTTGAAAACAAGAATAAGCCACAAACATGTTTTCTTGCTTCGGCTATCCAGAAGAACGTCAACAGTATTTTCAGATTTTCCTTCCCTACACAACTGTATGTAGGAAGAGTGCAGTTGGAAGCAGAAGACCTAAGGTGATGTATCTTCTGTTTGTTTACTACAGTAACAAGACAATGGATTACCTCTTTATTAGAACTTGTGTAGCTTTGCAGTATTGAAACAAATGTAGGTATTAAAATACACATCAGTAATACGTTTCTGAATGGCTGAGTACCGTGCTCTCTTAGCATTGAAATACCCAGCCATTGGATTAGTTTGTCCCTCATGTTTGCTTAGTTTGGAAGCTATTTCAGAATGCCTTCAGCTTGTATTCTTCCCCAAAAGCATAGAACTCACTTCTCTGCATCCCCAATTCAAGTGAGAGAAACTGGGCACTGCAACCACAGGAGGTCTGCCTGTACAGAATCAGTGAAGACAAGTCTAAACAGCGGATTTTTTTGAATATGCAGCTGGGTTATCTGAATGTTCTTTATGCAGTGTACCTCAGTTTTAGTACAGATAGCACTTGTCTTGGTTCTTGTCATTAGTCTGAAGCTGCCCCTGAGAAAATCTTGAAAGGGAAAGTAGTGAAAGCTAATCAGCTGGCCCTTTCTTCTTAAGAACCAGTGTATTTTGTAATTCTCCCACTAATAATAAGGCGTCACGCTGGAGAATCGCGATTGTGTTGTTAAGCAAGACTGACTTCACCTGAGCGGTATAGTTGGCAGCTGTTGAATGTTTAATGGACTTTAAACAAACAAAAAAACTGAGCAGGTGGAGGTAGACATGGCAAACTGACAGGCAGCGTCAGATGCTTCTTTGAAATGGATAATCTGACTCCATTCACTTCTTTCTGGAAATAAGATCTAGTAATTAACCAAACAAAAGATAGAAGGGTTAAGACTGCATCTTTAAAGCAGCTGTGCTTGATAAATGTCTCTGGTCTTAAATCAATCTTTAGCAAAGCACAGAGACTTAGCAGCAGCTTGCTTATGCCAACGCTAAAAATACTTGATGTGTACAGGTAACCATGTCAAGGCTCTGGAGTTAATCCATGAGAACAATTCCTTCTGGTATTGGCAAAGGTGAGGATGCTTGCTTCTATAGAAATGAGGTTTTGAGCTGTGACTTAAGCTGTCACTTAGGTGACTGTTTAGGAAAGCTTCCTTTTAAGTTTTGAAGTATGTAAGCTGACAAATTGTTTAAGTTCAGAACTGGGTTTACAGTTTCTGTTCTCTGACTGTATGCAACTTCTCATGTTTCAGACTGAAAGCAGAATTGCAGCGGTACCAGTCATACAACTATAATGATTATTGCCAAGATTACCAGAACTACCACTCGCAGAGGAGTTACGATGCTTACGCTGACTACAACTACAGCTCCTATGCTCCCTATGACAGCATGCAAGCTGTTGGAGACTGCTCTTTAGGAGATTCTTTAATGGCTCCAGCTGTTTTTGAGGTAAAGATAGTGCACGCTTGCTGTAAAGAAAATATTTCACAGATAATATGTTGTACAGATTTGTGTGAATCAGCAAAAAGAATCCGAAGTTGAAAACATGCTTTCTGCTTAGTGTGAAGTTAAAAGAGCAGATTCCATTCAGAGGTGTTTGTATTTAAGTGCTTAAATAGTAAATCCATAGAATTAGTGATTTATACACCATTATTTGTTCACGCATACCAAAGAATGGTTTTGACAGCATAATTGCGTACGCTTCTTCTGTTCCTGTTCTTCTGATTTGCTTTGCTTAAAGCAAATTAAACAGTTGTTGTAAGTGGTCTTATCGTGGTCAATGTATTAGTTGTGACCTCCGGAGGTCCCTTCCAACCTGTACTGTAATATTGGCTTTCTTCTAAAAATAAGTAGATAAAATGCCATCTATCCTTGTAGTTGTAGGAAGAAGGAATGGGTTGAGACTGCAGCACTTTGAATCTGTGATGCTTTCTGAAATGAGTTATGATTAAACTTAGCCTTTTCTGTCTTTCAGGAATCTTCAGTTATGACTGCAATCGGTGATGACCTAATTACTGACGGTAATAAGAGTTCTATCATTGTCACTTGAGTTTAGCCATCCTTGTGCCTTTTAACAATACAAGCCAACCTCTACTGGATGAAGAACATCTTGAAAATTCAGCTGAGGTCAAACCTCTGTGGGGTTGATCTGCAATCAGCTGGGGTTTTAAAGCTGATACAGCATACACTGACCGCATCAAGTAAAACGGGACACTGTCAATGCTTCGCAGCAGGTTTCTTGTACCTGTGCCTTCATTCCCATTTGAAAATGGTCTAAGACAGAATTTTGTTCTTTGTATTGGTTCCGCTAAACAGATTTTATATTAGAAACTCAGTAATATGCAAAAGCTTTGTTCTCCACCCTGAGGTAAAAGCTTATGTTGCAGATTCCAAAAGGAGGATTCAGCTTGCACTTACAAATACGGTACAAAACATATTTGTGTCCTGGAAGGTTTGCAAAGTTCCTCACGTGGAGGCATTTTGTGTTAGTGTTTAGAAACTATCCTATGTAACGTGTATTGCCGTAGAAGTGAATTAAATGACTCTTGAGAGGGTTTCATGGCTGATTATCCGTAAACGTTATCTTTACTATCTTAAACATTGTCTTTGTCTTTATCTTGAAAGACAGTTCTAGTCCCAGCCTTCTAATATAAAAATTCCCAAAAGTTGGAGCTGTGAGGCTCAAAATTTTAGAGGACTAAATACCTCACTAAAATTAGTAGATCTAATAGCTTATTACACTTAGCTTAAAATACATTTTGTTAGCCATTTCACATGAAGTTTTTTTGTGCGCATGCCTCAGATTTGATACTTGGACTTACCAGGCTTTTATTTTCAGATCCACAGCTCTACTTGGATGTTGATGAAATGAACAGACAATTCACGGAGACAAGCGAAGAACTCTACGATTCACTCATGAATTGTCACTGGCAACCTCTGGATACGGTCACTTCTGAAATCCCCTCTGCTATTTAAGCGTCTTCTAGAGCATGACCGTTAGGACCAAAGTGCTAAAACTACATTTCTTCTACATTATTCTAGCTCATAAGTTTTAAAGCACAATGATAGGTTGGGTTTTTTTTGCTATGCTTTTGACAGTTTCTGTAATCTTTTTGTTCATCACTCCCTTCTTGGAGCATCATGAAGTCATGTAAATATTCGAGAAATGTAAAGAGGTAAATGGGGTCTAAAGATAGACTTGCCTGTGTAAATAAAAAATTTGTTTCTGCAAACCTGCCAGCAAGGGATTTTACTTGTACCTGTGTGCAGCATGTTCTCTTCCGGCTTATGGAATTTAACAAGGTAGTAAGGGTATTTCATCTGTCTTTATTTTTATATGGGCATTAGGACACAAGCAAAATCTAGCTTCCCCTTGTTTTCCTGGTTCCTTAGGTAAGCGACAAGCCAAGCCTTTCATGTGCTTGCTTAGACTGGAAGTATGTATGGGAGACACTCACAGGCCTTGCTATGGAAACACCTGTGCCCACTTTTTCCTGCAGGCTGCTGGCTCTAACTGTACTACTGATACATGCTAGGTCAGCTAAAATTGGCTTATAAATAGGGTATGTTAAGCATATGGAAGTGTAGACTTCAACTGCCATAGCTACAAACATCCCGTGGAATGAGGATGATGTCTGCTGGCACTCTCTGCATCAGCATTCAGTTTTCCCTTGCCCTTCTTACTGTTAGACTTCTCAGCTGACGCTTTACAGCGAAGAAATTGCTACAACATAATCCGTGTTCTTAAACCTAAAAAAAAAAAATCTTGGAGAAAACAACTTGCTGGTTTTCCCTCCTTGCTGGCAAGGAGAAAAATAGTCCACCAGGAACAACAAAAAAATCCTAGTAACAGCTCCTTAAGTTATACCCTCTGCTACCCTCTCTGATTGCTCTGGTCTTCCTTCATTCGTGGTAATGAAGTTTTTAAAGCTCTGGTAGAAGGATGACAGTACTCAAGTCAAAGGAGATGAGAGCAATGAGGAAAGCTTTGCTTTAAGCTAGAGCAGTCTTGCGAGTTGCTGCCTTTATGCTGTTCTTATCTTGAAGGGTACAGAGTCTTTTCCAGTCATAGGGACTCCATAACCCTATGAGTATGGAGAAATAGTTGCTAATTAACAGTGTGTATAATAAGTAAGTGAGGCTGGAAACAAAAGAATATTCCTCCAAGAAAAAAAAGGAAGCAGAAATTACTGTACTTAATAGCTGGGGAAGCTGTTAAAGCTAGTTGACACAGTTCTGGTACTGCCGTGTGTGTTTTGGGGGCAACATAAACCATAATTGCTGTGATGGCAGGTAAGAATCCAATTCTTTTTTATGGCTTAGTGTAGTCAGTGAAAGCAGTGGTCCTAAGCTGCATGCTGTTCTTAAATGTAATGCAAATTCTCTTTTGTGACTCCTCAGTACTTCCAGGTTGCTTGTAGCTGATCACCAGCAACTGCTTCTGTTAGCTATTAGCTGTTGGGTTTTTGCTAGGAATACTTTCAGTCCTGAATTGAAATGATGACATCCTGAAACAGAAGAGGCTCTTGGAGTATTGTAGGAAGCACATTCTTCCTGGTTCTAGTGCAGGTGTACACGTAGGAGGAGACAGAAGGCAAAGAACCTCACATAGGTGGAGGGGGTGAGGTGGCATCACAGTTAGAGCTGTTGCAGTTAACTCTTCCCAAAGCATGAAAGCAACGTGGCTGGGAACAGGGATTTGTTGGGTTGCTTCTTTGTGTGAGCCAGGGAGTCTTTTGAGGGGCAGATTAATAAGAATATGACACAAGGTAGAGGTGGAATAGATGAAGCAAAGAATTTGGGTGGGAAAAGGGTTGCTTGTACGTGTCTATGGAATTGTTTCAGGGGACTGAGCTGGGGCAAATTCAAGATAATAGATGCAGCCTCCTTGAATTTGGATGGCAGTGCTGAAGCTTCAAAACCTTACAAGGTTTGATGCCACTGCAATTGTAGTGCATAGCTGTGGTACTTGAGCTCAGAAGTGCAAACTGCACAGGATTTTTTTATCTATTTTCTTCAACGTGAGCAGCAAAACATCTTCCAGGAATGTGCCTGGGTGCTACGCTGCTTTGACACGGCTTGCTTTGCATCACCAAACACAGTAGTTAGGTTGCATCGAGTACTTTGTGGAAACATTCATTGTGTTGTCACCCAGAAATGGGATGCTACAGATGTGTGTTGGCCCGGCAGTATCAGTGCTGGTTTTTGGCCTTTGAGAGGTTGGTCCATAACATGTGACCTGTGTAACGAGGGGCCCACATAGATTGGTGACTTCATTAAGTCTGATGCTGTGGTAGTGTGTGACCCAAGGCCCTGAACGTCAGAAAATCAGGCTGTGGCCACCTATTTTATGCAGACTTTGCCTATTAACAAGGTCTCTACACTGTACATTAGAGACGTGCGCCTCCTTTTCCGGACTAGATAGCGAAAATACCAGTTTTGTAGTTCAGTGAATGAGATTGGTTGGGCTGTTTGTTCTCCAGAGCTGAAAAATGTTGGGAGTGTATTCTCTTGGAGTCCACAGAAATGAAAATGATGAGAGGAAGAGAACGTTGGTTGCAGCCCGCGTGCTGCTGTTATAAAGTAGTTCTCTGATGTCTTTTTCCCTCTGCTGAGACTTATCAGCCTATCGTCCTTTCCTGTTAGGAGCGCATACCTGGCTTGGGATGGTGTGCGCAGTGCAGATTCTTTACCGTAAGAGCACAGTGAATGCCAGACTTCTTCCTGTACTGCCGTGTTAACCGTGAGTCACAAATTCAGGAAGCAGTGATTGCATCGGAACTGCTAGAATGCTTTGCGGAGTCTTTTTACTGGGTAAACTTCACAGCTGCAGTTACAACTTCCAGCCTGTGTTAGCTGAACACATCGTACTGGTGCCCGCCATCAGTTTGACAAAGATGGGATTGCAGTAGGAACTTGCTTTTTTCCTTCTTTTTAATTAAACAAGTCTTTGAAGCAACTTTTCCAACACCGCCATACTTCACTTCTTCCAGTTATTTTCTGTTTTACTTAGCTGAAATGTTTTTTTTTCTTCCAAGCTTGAGGAAGTTTTCTACAAGAATGTCCCGTAATGATTTCATAAGCTCTTTTCGTTGTACCTAGCTGCAACAGAGAGTGGGGGGAAGATTGATCAAATGGTGATGATCGCTGTCATTCTGCTGGACACGCAGATACTTGCCTTTCGTTTTGGCTCATTTTTAATACCAATTAACTTCAGTGCCTCGCGTTAATAGACACCGTTTGACTGCATCGGCAAATGTTTCTGAGTCGTGAGTGTCATTAAAGGCCTGTCACCCTATGGAAATCCTTCTAAATAAGAAAAATGGAATTCAAATAAATAAATAAAGCAGCGTTTGAACTTATGAGCAAACCTAGCGTAGCTGCCTTTGACGCTGATCTGGAGGAGAAAAATCACGTTATCACGCTACTATGGTTGCCTTAATAGGTTTGGTGTACATGAGGGAGGGAAGTATTATGTGATGTTTGCCTAGCTATTACATGGCCGATGCAGGAGGGGTTTTAGTCAGTTCCCTGAGCACGTATTGTTGCAGAAGTCGGTGATTTCACTGCCCAATGTCTGTTATTAAGGGCACGATTCATGTCCCGTTATCGTTTCTATTCTTTATTTATGTGTTTATTTTCTGGGGCGGCGATCTGTCACGATGCCCATCGTTCCCCTGCCGTGGGGTAGAATTTAGCGTGACGACTGCTTCCCGGACCAACGGGGCCACGAATCCGGCCTAAAACACTGCTTGTGCGTTGGTTGTCGGCGTGGGGGCTGTTGGTTGTCGGTGCGGGGGTATCGGTTGTCGGTGCGGGGCTTTTCTGACGAGCACTGTGGGCTCGGGGCGCCGTCCCACGCCCGGCGCGGTGCTGCGGCACACCAGCGGTCGGCGCCACGGCGCGGGGAGGCTCTGGAGGTGACTCCTAGCCCCGTGCTTACGGTGGCCGGGCCGGGGTTCATTATGGCGGCCGGGTCCTGAGGGCGGGAGCGGGAGGGCGGCGGGACCGGGACGGGACCGGGGCGGGGCGAGGAACGGGAGCGGCAGCGGGAGGGGGGGGCGCGCGTTCCCGTGAGGGGAGGGGGCGCGCGAGGGAGGGAGGGGGAGGGTGTGAGAAACACTCCGTAGCCAATAACTTGGGCTCAGGCGAGGAGCTCGGCGAAGCAGGAATTTATTCGCGATCGCAGTGGCGGGCGTCCCGTCCGTGCGAGGACTACCGCACACCAAATTTCCCTGGTGTATTGCCAAGCACTTCCCCGTGCAAGGGCTTACCATACACCACATTTCCCGAGACTCTTCCTTTCTCTCCCTTATCTCACGCTTCGTCCGTCTCCGGCCGCGCCCCTCGCGGAGCTGCGGAACCGCGGATCAGGACTCCACACTCGCTCCGTACAAAAGTACGTCTCAATCACACGGCACACAGAGTCTCACCCGACCCCCAAGGCAATACTTCCTATTTCTTACCTTGGTCTGTGCACAGAGTTACCGGATCAATTCTCAAAGCCGGAGTGCCTGCCTTCTTCCCTTCCCCACTCCTTCACGGATCCTGCCTCTTTCATCAGTCTCGGGCCCTCTGTCAGCTCTCCGCAGAACCGCCGCCGTCGATGCACAGGACCGCTGAAATCAGCGGGGCATGCCTTCCTGCTGCTGCGGCGGTGGGGCTCCCCAGTAGGCGACTGGCTCCCGGACGAGCCCCCAAATTGTGAGAAACACTCCGTAGCCAATAACTTGGGCTCAGGCGAGGAGCTCAGCGAAGCAGGAATTTATTCGCGATCGCAGTGGCGGGCGTCCCACGAGCAGGAGCGCCCCTGCTGGTTCCAAAACCCAGTTTATATACTTTTTGATGACGGGACCCTCCCCTGTTTCCCCACTGAGGGGGTGATCCAGGCTCACAATCTGTCTGATGCTTCCCAGACAATGCATGGCCTTCAGTTGCCGGCCTGTTAAATTTCGAATTTCTTTCGACTTTTTTACTGGTTGAAGCGGTAATGGTTCTTCACTTACCTGACTTGACTCAACACCGTGATTTTCCCCGAATTGTTCTACGGAGTCTGGTTGTCTGCATTTTACAAGGTCGCCTGCTAAGCGTTCTTATCGCTGCAAGCACACCTCGATACCCCATTCCTTACCTTTAAACAACGTAACTCTGCAAAAACAACATTTTTATTCCCACGAGGGGCAGGGCAGGCCCCGCGGCGCGTGGCGGCGGGGGGCGGGGGGGCCCCGTGACGGCACCGAACGCGGGGGGGGGGCGGTATGGCCTCGGGCGGCGCGACCGGTAGCGGCGCGACCGGCAGCGGCATGGCCGGCGGTGGCAGGGCCGGTGGCGGCGGGGCGCCGGGCGGCAGCCCAGGAGCCCGATCAGGAGGAGGAGGAGCAGGAGGAGGAGGAGGAGGAGGAGGAGGAGGAGGAGGAGGAGGAGCGGCCGGCGGCAAGGTGAAGAGGCGGCGCCACCGTTTGGGCGCCGCGAAGCCCCCCTGTGCCAGGAGCAAGCGGGTGAGGAGCGGCCCCCCCACAGCGGGCCCTTCCCCCTCAGCCCGCCAGTTACCCCCTTACTTACCCCCTTACCTTACCCGCCCCTTTATCCCCTTAGTTACCCCCTACCCACCTCCTTACCCCCTTAGTTACCCCCTCGACCGCTTAGTTACCCCCTTAGTTACCCCCTCAACGGCTTAGTTACCCCCTTAGTTACCCCCTCAGCCCCTTCCTAACCCCCTCAGTTACCCCCTCAGCCCCTTCCTAACCCCCTCAGTTACCCCCTCAGCCCCTTACTTACCCCCTTACCCCTCTACCCAGCCCATTACCCCCCTCCTCCCCCTCCCCTTCACCCCCAGCCCGCTGCCCTCAGGACCCCCAGTGCCACCCCCAGGGCTTTCCCCGCTCCCTGCACCCCTCCTCAGCCCATCATCAATTCTCTGAACGTTACCTGCCAGGCTTTGCTTCTCGTTTGTGCTGTAGGGTACAGCAGGTTGACGGTGAAAGCGGTCCGTCAATTCGGGGTGTGAAAATCCCCGTGCTGGAGGGGGGACGCGCCGAGATCCCTCCCAGCAGCTCTTTGCTAAGAAATGTCAGGACGCCCAGAGAGATGCTCTGGAGATGCCCTCTGCACATGTTTGTTCAGCCAAAACCTCTCCGCTATTAAATGAGCAACGTAGCTGAGGGGATTGATTATCATATGCAAAACCAAGGGAGCGCTACGCATGGATAGCTGCTCATTTAGGTTTTTATCACTTGCAGAAATGCCAAGTCCCTTATACCACATATTGACAATCAATCTTGTCCATCTAAAGCTGGCCTGGAAGGGCAATGCAAACATTCCCCACGCTTACAGAGCAACCGTTGAAACCTCTGGCTTGAACAGTGCATTAATGTTGAAAGTGCCATAGCTTGCGTGTGCCGACACTGTGTAGCTAACTGATAAACCTTACACGTGGATTGAAAATAATCAGTGGAGATGGTTTTCTAACTTTTCCATTGTCTGTTATCTCTGCGTGTTTTCCAGTAGGTTTATTTAAAGAGTGTGCCAGAGCAAACACGTGCGTGGGGATATCTGGGGGATTCTGCACAGAGAATGGCTGCTGCACATCCAGCGCAGATCAAATTAACAGTAACTTATCGGGGAAGAGTTTTAATGATTTGATAAATAGACAAACTGATAGGTGTTACATGTGTGCATTTATTATAGCAGTTAGCTTTGTAACCAGACGAATCGTGCAAATGTTCATAACGTAAAAGGACGAGCTTTGAGCAGATAGCTTGCTTAGAGCATTTGTCAATTAATTTCAGTTTATCTTCAATATCATGTCCACTCTGCAGAAGGTTCTGTGGCTTAATGTTAATTGTCTCTCAGTGATGCAGTTGGGGAGGCACGAAAGCGACCGATGCGATTTTGTGAGGTTATACCTCTGGTTCTGATCCCTACCCCGCTGTTTTTCTCATCCTTCCCCCTACAACTTTAGTCGATAAGTCGATTCTTAGAAATACTTAAATAGATGTGTTTTGTGTGCTTGTGATCGTAATTACAGCCCACGAAACCCTCTGTCTCTTACCATTAAGCTCTGAAGGTGCCTGGGCACTGTAGACAGTATAGTTAGCAGCTTCAAAGTTCCTGGGAACTAGTCCTGGATCTAATTTACCTTTTTTTTTTCCCCCTGCCTGCAGGAGGGATGATTAGCAGGATGCCTAGCTCATGATTGTCAGCTTTCTGGATATTAATTTTTATTATTAATTTTTATTATTAATTATATTCATTTATATTAATTTATCTTTTATTTAACCGTAGTTCCTGGGGCTTTCGGTCAGGTGGGAATTCTCCGATCGTACCCGATGTATGCCGCAGAGTCAGTCTTCTACAAAATACAGCAACAGCTTTAGAAGGCTCTTGCAAGAGGAGGTGCTGGTGCTATAGCTATAGCTGTGTTTCTTCCAGGACATCTTCTGGGTTAGCCTGACTGTTGAGAGCAGAACTGTTTTTTGTGCGTATAGTCACTGCAATTCAGCATTACTAAAATTGAAAATATTTAGATTCACTGATTTTAATGGGTAGTATGGTCCTGACTGTCGCAGTAGATAATTGCTGAACTTCTGGTTTAGTTGGTTTTCACGGGAGGGTGCGAAGAGGAAGAGTCCTGGAACAAGTCTGTAGGTCAGGAGCTGTTCAGGCGTAGAGTTTCCTGATAGCCTTGCAGATTGACGACCTGCTGGTGAATTTTGGCAGAGGTTTCAAAACTTTGAACCTTGCCAAGGTCACTTGGAAGTGCAGAAAGTGATAGGTAGTTGTAAATCAATCTTAGGTGAATTTTAGGTTTACCAGAAGTGTAGCGATCCTATGCCAGGGATCAACCTCGTCGTCGTCTTCTGAATATTTGCTGTATAATATCTGTCTTCAAGGTCCGTGGAAGGTGGTATCGCAGCATATGCTGTTGACTGCGTTTCTGTAATTAAACAAGTGTTTTTTCTTTCAAGCAGGGAATAATTAGCAGAATGACAGAAACGGTGAAAAATATTGTACCGGCCTGGCTGCAGAAGTATTTCAATAAGCGTGAGGAGGAGTGTGTAGACAGAAATGAATCTGCAAACCAGGAGGAGACTCCGGTAAACTATCACCACGATTATTCAGATGAAGATACCATAATCGATGAGAGATTCACGCCTGAACCAGCAGGAATTAGTAGACGAGGTATGTGAAAAATCATTTGGAATTCTGGCCATCTGTATTTATTCACAGATTTCTAGTTTTGAATCTGAATTTCAAAAGGAAATTGGAATGAGGGTTTTGACAGAATGAAAAAAACCCAAAAAAAGTCAAAACAACTGTTTGTGAAACCGTCTTAGCTTTAAACTGTATACACAGTTACGAAGCATACATCTTATGCTCTTGGAAGGCATCAGTTAACTTTAGGTACTCTATTAGCCAGGTGCTAAATGCTGAAAATAAGTCATTTGCAAGTGTGCTGGGTTGCATTTTCCATCTTTTAAAAGATATGGAATGAAAATCTGTCTAATTGCCTAAGGCAATTAAAAAAATTAATTTGTTTTGCAGTCTTCGAAACAAAAGACTAGATGCTAGAATGGCAGAGGAAAATTCCGTCTCGTGTCCCGACTTTGTTTGTTTTGTTTTGTTTTTTTTTTGTTTTGGGCTTTGATCAATTTAGTAAAGTTCCTCGTTAACTTGATGGTGAACTGGGGAACTTGTGCACGGATGTGGTTTATGAGATTATTATCCTTAAAATATTCAATAACTTTAAGGTCTACGCGGGGGGAGGGGGTGTCTTTGAAAAGGTATTTGGACCGTTGGCAACGAGGTTTGCAACTCCTTTACCTCATGAAAGATTAATTTGTCTTATATCCAGTGCCTCTCACTGTTCCTGTAGTCCTGTTGTATAAATTTGCATCTATTCTTATTTGAGTTTCTCTTAAATTAGCTGTTTTGGGGAAGTCAGCTTTTAATAAGTGAAGAAGTTTTGTCTGAGCGTGCGTAGGTAACCATAGATAATGTGGAAAGTCAGTTGCTTCTGTTGTTGGCAGAATCAAAAAATAAGGAGGAAATATCTTTGCCTCCAATCTCATCTAATTGTAAACAAGGAGATTGATGGCTTTCTGTGTAGCTGTAGCTTGGGAATGAGTTTGGAGAAAAGAATAGAGAAGGTCTTCGTGACTGAGGAACACATGTTGGCTTTCCTATGTAACTGCGTGAAAGGAGCTTTCAGTAAGAACAGCTGCACTGCAAGCTTGCTAACTCCAGGAGATCAGGAGCAGGTGGACACCCTGGAACCTTTTGCAGCTTATGTTGCTGTCCGTGGGTGTTGCTTACTATGCTTAAGAATAAGATTATTTTTTTTAATTATTACTACATTTTGAAACCAATGTGTTTCTTCAGTTCTGAGGTATCAGTGTGCTGGAGCCTATATTGGGTGGCCTTCCGCCTGAAGAACTTTCTGTATCTCAAATGGTGCTGTCCTAAAAATCTGCTCATGGTTTGGAGAGCTAATTAGTGGTACTGCAGTGGTTATGAAGATTGAACTAACTAGTTTAAGCTTCAGTTCAAGTATCAAGAGGATAGTGGCTCAAAGTCATTTGAATTGCCCAGATTCCTGGGAGAGACAGTAGGCTTTCATCAGGCAAAATACCCATGAATAGTTCCATTCATTTAGCAAGATAGACTTCAAGGCCACCTATTCCAGGCCACTGGCATTGTTTGCAGACCCTTTGCTTCAAGAGGGAAAAATGCTCATCTGGTTACTTGGGTCAACATCCTTGCCCCTTGGGTCAAAATCCCAATAGTTAATGGGTAGGAGATGATGTTTTGCCTCTAACGTGAGCTGATATGGAAGAACTTGGGAAAAAAGTACTGCAAACGTTCATTTTCATGTTGTGTATTCAGATTAATGTAACCTTTGTTCCAATATTATGGAAGCTGCAGTGTTATCTGTAATTTACCGTGTAATCTCAAATTTTGTAAAGCTTATTGCAAGCTGTACATGGGAGAAGGAGTATATATGTTTGATTTAGTGAACGGCCAAGTCAGCGTTAGAGCATTTGAGCACGGGGTCAGAATGTGGTGTTGTAAAACCTCATAGTTAACTACTTCTGGATGCAACATTAATACTGTGTATCGCAAGCAGTGTTGTTGTTGTAGCCAGACAGTTAGATGCAACCGTATCTGGGTGAGGAAGAAGTTAAATTTGGCTTCTCTCTTTTTGCGCTTAGAACTTGGCAATAGCATGGCTGTCGATAGGAAACAGGTTTTGGCTTCTGTGAGCTTGTCTATAGCAAAGCTAATTATCTCCCTGTTCTTGTCTAGAACCATCCACAAGTAGATCAGCACTGAACTTCCCAGTTGTGTTAACAAGGCCCTCTCTTCATCGGAGCCGTCTGAATTATACCATGCTGGATTCTCCTGTCCCACCTTGTCAGCCCTCGACATCTTCTATATTTGGCATTGGCAGTCCTAGGCTGTCCTTCATAAAAGAAATAGAAGATTCTACCTCTCAACAAGACGATGATAACATCTCAACAACCAGTGATTCCTCCTCTAGAGCATCTGATGAAGGTGATTTTTGTGTTCTCTGTTTAATTGACTTTTTTTTTAATGTGAAGTACCTTGCGTTCTTTAATATTCCACATCACCTTAGTAAATAAAATAGGTGAATGTCAACTTTGGATGCGAGAATTAAATTGAATTTTTAGTGTTTTAGAAGTATATAATCCTATCACCTTTTTAATAGAAGCGTGCTTTGGAATACGTTTATGATACCCTGATGTTAGAAAGAGTCAATGCTGAAATATACGCATTCAGCTAGGTTATATGTAAATTTTGAACTGGGACGGTAGGAAATCAGGCTGACTTGCCGTAACTTGACAACTAGGCTGATTGTCTAGAAGGAAGAGTGACTCAGAATATCTAACAGACAGCTGGTTAAATGTGAATAAGTGCAGGTGACAAATAGGAACACGAGATGTTTTCCTGTGTTTCAGCAAGAGAAGATAAAGAAACTACTCTGTCATAAGCTATAGGCTGTTTTTTGACCTTTCTTGGTAGAAGGCTTCAGCTGTCAATACTTTCATGTCTTTTGCCAAATTCATTGAGGAAAGCACACCATTTTAAAATAAAAAATAAGCATCGTGTCGATGTAGGTTGGTACGTAGGTCTTCTCGCTGAAAGGGCGAACAGCAGGTTTGCAGCTTTTTCTAGTCCCCCATATAGACAGGGACTGACGTGTGCTCAGCAGGTTTTCCAGAGAACTTTTGTACAGCTGAGAGTAGAGTTGCTGGGCTTTAGCAATATAACCTGAGTGCACTAGAACTTTCTGGTGTGTCTTCGTAAAACATACATGGGCAGAAGATCGTTAACTCTTAGAGCAGCCTTTGGGGAATCTTCCAGGTTTAAAACCTGTGCGATTATGATCTGTGCTGGCCTCCAGCCTTTTACCAACACAGAAAAAAGCTTTGTCCGTACAAATGCACTGATGTTTATGCGGTCCTCTTTTATCTTAGCATGAAGGAAAAAAATACCTGCATTGGAAGCACAGTATTAACTTGGTAAGATTGGTGAAAACTACTTGCAGCTCTGTGAACAGTTTTCAAGTTTGTAGGTGATACTTGGTTTTCAGTCTGTACGTGAAGTTGATCTATTTAAAGAAGCTGAAGTCATGCTTATTTTTCTGTATTGAAGAACTTGAATTAGTGTGATCTTTATTGTTAAAGTTCTGTACGTACGAGAGGCATTTACATCTAGCATACGTCATTTTGGCAGATGTTGCAGTTTTAAAAAATACTTCATCGTCACTGCTCTGGCCCACACAAGATGAAAGAACTCATTCCCTCTCGCAGCATTCTGCAGCTAGCTCTAAGAAACCTGCATTCAGTTTATTTGTTTTTGGAGGACTGTGTCCTGTAAGTACTGCACAGTATTTCTTTTAATCAGTTTGAATGTGTACCTGTTTTTCTATCCACTTCTCATACTGTGTTTCCGTAGGTACGTGGAAGCACGTCTGTTTTTAAGCAAAACCAGCTTGGGTTTTCTCCATTATACCCCGGAAAGACGGCTTATGCCGGTGGTGCAGCTGTAAGATCAAGGCAGCCAAAGACGGAACCTTATCAGGTATGAGAAAAGTAGTGTAGTGGGAAATAGTGATGGAAATAATAAAAGGAGCACTGCCGAAGGGGAAAAGTTTTGCCAAACAGTTGCTCTTCTGCCCTCTTGGTCTACAAAAATAGACGAGATTGATTTCTGTTTAAATTCTTTAATGACAGTTTTTACCACAGGTAATACTTGTCAGAAAGAACAAGAATGACAGTTTGGGCTAGTTGTTGGTAGTTGGGGTTTCCTCTGTTGTTAGGTCTTTCAAAAAATTCCATTTAAGTGCCATTGTCTGCCTCTGACTACATTACGTTAAAATAACTTGATGCAAAAAAGCCAATGACAGCATAACTTTGAAAACTTGTGTTTATGGTAGCAAAAGCTACAGTAGTCAAACCTGGCTAATATTTATCTGTGGATCTTCTTTTCCAAGCATGCCTACATTCATGCTATGGATATGTTGTATAAACCTGCAGTCTTTGAAAATATCTAAAATCAACTTTGCTGATCCTTTGTTCTTCTGGTACACAGAGGCATGCAGGACTAAATGCAGTCCCAAGATAAGCAGTAACATGCTTTCTGTTTTGAATGATTCATATAGTTCTTGGAGAGAGTTATTTGCCCCCAAGAGTTCTTGGAAATAGCAAATAAAAACTGCTGACAACTCTGATTAGCTAGAGCTGAATCGAAAAGGAAAGTCAAATCAGGTTTGGTAGGAATGTATTTAAATGAAAGTGACTTTTATCGATAAATCAAAAGGAATTTGAAGAAAATGAAAACGCGGGTTTGCTGGCTCTGTTCTGACAGTCCATTTGTGCAACGGAAAAAGGGCAGTACAAGTACCTCACTTACGGGAAACCTTGAAACCTTGTGGTGCAAAGCTGGGAACCCTCTTTGGTCGGCTATTTTTGTTTTTTACAATATTACTGCATTATGGTAAAAAGAGGAACCAAAATACTAGGCTTTTAAAGGAGAGAGTAGCTTGCTTCTTGCTGCTTGCTGTGAATGACAGCAAGGTACTAGAGAGTCCAGCGAAGGGCCACCAAGATGATCAAGGGACTGGGAGCACCTCTCCTCTGAGGAGAGGCAGAGACTGCTGTGCCCGTTTAGCATGGAGGAGAGGAGGTTTGGGGGGATCTTATTGGTGTATATAAATACCTGAATGGATGGTGCAAAGAGCATAGAGAGCCATTGTGTTTTCAGCGGTGCCCAGTGCCAGGTCAAGAGGCAACAGGCACAAACTGAAACGTGAGGCTCTGTCTGAGCATCAGGAAATGCTTTTGCACTGTGCGGGTGATGGAGCCCTGGCACAGGTTGCCCGGAGAGGCTGTGGAGTCTCCCTCTTTGGAGGTCTTCAAGAGCTGACTTGACATGGTCCTGGGCAACCTGCTCGGGGTGGCCCTGCTTGAGCGGGGGGGTAGACCAGGCGATCTCTAGAGGTCACTTCCAACCTTAACCATTCTGTGGTTCTGTGAGTCTCACTTGTGTTTTTACATGCTGCGTGGTCTGCTTCCTGTCTTCACATCGTGTGATAAGCACAGTGTGGTTATTTGAGGGGTTTAACCTGGGAAGAAAAAAAGTCACACCAAAGGAAGTTTTTGACTGATATTTGAAGTTGGGTGGTGCAAATAAACAGTTTACTTTTTCAGTGTAATGTTTAGATCTGTTACAGTTTAAATCAGATCTTTATCTTTTAAGACAAAGATTTGCAGCCAACTTTAATCTTGGGGGAAGGGAGGAAGCAAGAGAGAAGTAAAACTAGTTCCTGGTTATGATTGTATACACTGATTTTAAGATGGTACACTTAGACCATCGTGAAACTCTGAGGTCTGTGTTGTTACTGAAAATGCTTTCTGTACCACAAGCCTTTTCTTGAGTTCTGTTTCCCTGATTACTGCTTCGGAGGCCTTAGCAGTCCTAGCATCATCCGTCTTGACCTTTTACAAGTACGGAGTTCTTTTATTGCTCGTGCAACAAGCACGTGCAAGATGCACTGAGGCCCAAGGTAAACTTCATTAAACTCCGAACGTATTCTCTTCTTTATGGCTTGAACTCCCAGTGACTGCATGTTTCTCTGTCATCAGAATATATTGATTGTATCATCAGTGTAGCCTTGGGACGTAAAAAACATGCCTCCTTAGCTGAGAATTGACCATTGTAACACTTAAAATGCTAATTTTTCAGGCACAAAAGAGAGCGAAAGCTAGAGAAGAAACTGTGCGGTCCCACGCTACCTTGAGTACCTCAGCGTGGTGCATCTTGGAGGCAGTGGAGAAGCTGTCAAGCCCTTTGTTGGTAAATAGCACTTCTTTTAATCTGTTTTTGCTTCATGTGTTTATAAAACTTAGTAAATGTGCCATCAAAGGATAAAGATAAAACTATTCTTCCTTACGTTGTGGCCGGTTTAATTTATTGCGCTGTTTTTTCAACAGGATGCTAAAAGAATGACATCTCTTTTGCCGCTGTGTTGTGTAAGTTGACCATGAACCCCCACATTTTTGTTGCAGGGAACCCTCTCTCTCAGGAGAAAAAAATTGCCCTCTAATATTTATGCTTTGTTTTTTCCCTCAGCCTCCGGACATAGATAAACCGGATATTACTGACTTCCAGTCCAAACGAAGAAAGGTAAGAACCAATAATGTCTTAAGCTGAGGTAGATAACTTTTTCAATGCTTTATCACTATTAGAAAAATTTTCTCAAACCTCAGTGACAACATAGACATCAAATCAAGTTAATATTGGCATGTATCCACAATAGATGATGGGCTGTGAAGATTACTCAGGTTAAGAATTATGTTATCTTTGTAAGTTGAGAGCAACAGCTCTAGAACACACCAAGTCGTTTTATCTTGTCCCCCAACTTGGGGTGAAGCTGCATATTAAAATTCCTCTTGAGGCAAGTTTTCTCTTGAAGAAATGATCACAAATAGAAAAATACTGATTGAGTGGTCATATAGACTTTGTACAGACTTCCGTGTTCATTCGGGCACAGAAAACTAATTTTTCTGCTTTTTATCACCATTCAAAGTAAAGAGGAGGAAAATTGTTAATTTCCGACGCTATAAATCTTACGCTCCTAAATTCCTATTTGGAGGTAGCACAGAACTGGTGATAACGCTGTGGTAAAGCATGATTTCCTTTCATTTTCTTTAAAAAATGAAAACTAGTCATCTTTTTTTGATGACTTCAGTTAGGGGTATTCTTGGGCTTATTAAATTGCAAAACCCTTAAATGACCACTTGAAGATCAGGTGACTGAAGGAAATAACAAGATGTGCAAACTTTTCATCTTCTGTTCTAATGAGAAAAGGGACAGTGTCTCAAGAAGTTTCTGTGCTAATTCCTTGACTGGATGGATGTATAATTAAGTTTACAATCACTTCAGAGTTTACAAACATCTCAGATTTCCTGGACCATCTTTTCACCATCTGCCAAATTACAAGGGCATGGAGAAGTGAAGTATATCATAAATATTATCCAAATAACTAAAACCAAATCTGGTGTGAATTCTCAGTTATATTATAGCAATACACCTGTGATAAGGCATTAAGAAAGATCTGCCAGATTTGCAACAGAGAGCCTGAAATTGTCAGCCACTAAATGAATGTTGCACGCAGCTGTCAGTGGGTGAAAGGAGATAGATTGTCTATTCATAATACTAGAATTCATAATGGTGGCGGGAGAAGGGTAGCCCGTGATGAGAAGCAATTATTTGCTGAGGAGACGATCGTGTGTTTTCCTGCTAAAGTGAACATGCGGTTGACGGAACACTTGTGCACTCGGGCTAAACTTCTGCAGTGGGTAGCAGTGATGTGGTATTTTTCTTATTTCAAGGAACTGTACCAGGCAGAATAACTCTTGGTGTATTGAATGCCTAACTGGGGGAATTAATATTTTTCTTTTTTACCTTTAAAACCAGCAATGAACCGTCGTTCACTCGAAGTAGATTTGTGAACTTACATAAAACATGTCTTATTCAAGGTTTCAAACTGAATGTAATATTTTTTAGAAAGATGTATTTTTGTATACTTTAGAGAGAGTGTGAATCCTATTACTAAGAGCTGGGAGATACTGTGAAATTAAAGCTGCAGCGTAAACGATTTCCTGTTGGTATTGATTTGAACAATAGCATGCTTCCTAAGACTGTATTTTCTGATCCTTAAGACCGCAGGCGGAGCCATCGGTAAATCTTGTAGCCTTTAGGGTTTGTTTTCTGTCTGACAGTTCAGTTAAGTCAGTTTTGCAGAACACGCAGTGGTCTGTGTTAAAAATTAACTCTGGTCTGTGAAAATGCTTTGAAAAGGGAAGTCAAACCCACTACTTGAAGTGCATCTAATGCACATGTAAAGCATTGGATCATATTTTAATGAATGAGATTATTGTAAGATTGACAAGTTGTTTTTTTTGAGTGTGTTCTATTGTTTGTGTAACTTTGAAGGGGGAAAATGTAGGGGATGTGAAGCCCAGAAGCCTGTATAATTAGTTGCTTAACACTTCAAATGTTAAATTAATGAATTAAGCTACTAAAAAAAAAAAATCACAGTGTGGGCAGAGGAAAAGATAGGAGCATATTCTAGGAACATGGATTATTTTAATTATGGTAGCATGAATTATTTTGTCTATGAAGCTAACTGCCAAATTTTGAAACGGAATTCAGTCAGACTTTGGCTACTTATATATAGCTTTATGGATTTCGTTACTGGTTTTCTGGTGATTTCCCTCTACAAGTTGAACGGTCTTCAGAATTTTCAAATCGTATTCACTGAGTGCCAAGACCGATGGGGGGAGGTTTATAGTTCTGTAATTTGTTTTCATCAATAAATATTGGAATTAATTTGGGTGGACATAAGGATAAATTGATTGCTGTTTCCCTTTCAAAGCTGGAATCCCAGAATGCATTCCAGCCTCCACCTGTTAAGAGACTTGTGACACCAACGGTAAACCGTCAGCCGATGCGTTATACGCGGTATTCTGAACCATCACCGACTTCAACTACTCAGTCCAGCAAAATTTGCCAGAGAGGAGACACAAAGTTCCAAGTGAGTACATTTTTGAGTCCTTATGTGCCTGTTTTTTTTTTCCAGTCTTGGAATGTTTCTCAAACCAATTGTTATCCTATCTTTGCAAAAAGTACTGATAGTATGTTTGAGGCGAGCTTTAAGGCAGTGGGAACCATTGTGAAATAGATTGAGCTTTTATGGATTTAATTCTGTTTTTGGAACACTCAGTGTCTTGTGGTTGTTTTCACGATGTCATGATGTGCTATTGAGTCATCCTGTTCTCAGTGAAAGAATATTAAAAGACAGAAATGTTTTCCTTTTATATTCTCATGTACACAAAGCTGTCACTGATGAAACATGCTCGTGTTCTGTGTAAACTATTCCAGGTGAGCTATGTGCTCCAAGTGAGAGTTCTGACAATGTGCTGAGTTATCGGTTTTGATTGCTTTGGAGTAGATGGAGTCTGATAAATTTTCCATAAAATTAAATGGGCATCTCTTTCTGCGAAAACATCTGTGTTTCCAGTATCAGTCTGAGTGTACAAATGACCACTTGTTAAGTGTATGGGCTTCTTAGGCTGGAAATCAAAGTGGACAGTAATACTGGTTGCTTATTGCTTTTAACTCTTTCAATCTCTGTATTGTTTAGCCAGCACAATCTCCATTTGGTAAAGTTCTAAAATGAATGTAGCAGCAACTGCTTAGTTTTTAGGGGGGTAGAGGTTTTTTTTTTCTTGTTTGTTGATAAATGACAGAAAACAGAAAAGTATGTCCCTTTTACGGGGTTGGCAAACACAAGTTTTGATGAAAACTCTCCCCCACACACACAATTTTTGTCATTTTGTTTAAAGTAATTACTTTCTTTGTTAGAGGATTTGACAAATTTGATTTAGTGTTCTATCAGTTTGTCCTCAATGCTGAGTGAAGCAGTGATGCTTACTTTAGCCCCAAAATTTAACTGAACTGTACCCACAATGCTGAATTAGGGAACAACGTTAAGTAGGTGAGGTGTATTCAGTGCTATAAAATTAAATATAAATAAATAAAAACCACAAAAAACCACATGAAGTGGTTGTTGGTACTTTGTGTATTCTGAACATATTCAGCTAAGTCTTGAACTAAACTTAACTTGCAGGGGATGAGAGAGAAGACTTTGCCTGCAGAACAGCGAGCAGAACCATCTGAAAGGTATGACATCTATTAATTTAAAACTTACTTGAAGGAAGAAAGACATCTCCTTTTTCAGTACGGTCTGCACCTGAAAGGTGGTGACAGTTCTCAGTAAAAGGAATGGGAAATCCAATGAAAATTTTGTATTTTGAGGGAGCTGCAAAGTCTGGATTGTGTTTGAAGATCAATATAACTTTGAGAAAATTGTTGTTTTTATGAAAGGAAGGAAGATGAGCAAGAATAAAAGTACTGATACACCGCTTTTTATCCCAAGTTTATCTTCTGAGTAGGATACGAAGATGGGAAACGAGGCACGTTATAATGCTGTATCCACAGAAAGGATCTTTGCTATTGGAGGCCTAATTTTTTCCTTCTACAGGAAATATGGCTCATTTTGTAGTTTAACTAAATCTGTAGCGTTACAAATTTTGCTTTGACAGATATTTCATGGTTTATAACTCAGTTTACTTATAACAAAATAATTTGTCCCTCCTAATGTTCCCTAGGGGAAAAGCTATTAGTTTTAGCTATTTAATTGCTTGCAGTTTGAAAGCTCTGTCCTAATGGGATGATTCTTTCTGAAGTATTCTTTAGAAGGTGAAGTAGGGGAAGTGAGTTACAGTTCAGGAGGATGTTTATTGATGTGTTTTTTTCTTTATTTTTTAAGCAAAAACATGGAGGAAGATTTATGATTTATTATTCTTTTTTTTAATACTCCTTTCATGATGAAGTTAATTGTCTGCTTTGAGTTCACATGAAGACCATGTGTTCTTTAGAATCATTTGAGGCCAAATGCTAACTCATCTCTAAAATAAAAAAAATCCAGCAGAATTAATTGAATTTCTTCTTGAGGAGACTGCTTTGTGTTATACTGCTTTCTTGGTTTAGGTCAAATGAGTTATCCTCCAGATAATATTGATGGCTTTTCCTTCTGGGCAAATGGTGTTTTGGGTAATAATGCTTGAGTTAAGAGACTTTGCACTCGGTTTTTAGGGGGTCGCTCTTTTCAAAGAACAGTAGCAGGGAATTTTGTTGACTCTATGCTCATCTGCCAAGCAATTCTTATGTGACCATGGGCATTCTTTGGCTTGCAGAAAGAACTCAACACTTTGTTTTGGCATCTAAAAGTTGGACTTCACAACAACCACCTTTTTAGGGGTGGAAGCGACTGGCTTTAAGGTTCTGGTACAGGTGCAATCAGGTGCTGGGTTTTAATTATGTTTTTTTCAAACTGTTCTAAATTGTCTTTGCTAGAACTCCTTTCTACTTCTCCATTTAGGAAGGAGATACAGCAAACTCATACTGCTTTTGATTTCGTTCACAAAGTTTATTGCAGTGCCCTACCTTTTGTTTGTAGAGTAGGTAGTGGTGGTAGTGTTTTTTGTGATGCTGGTCTCTGTTGGGTGCCATGTTCTGGAGCAGGAGCACCACACTGATCTGCTGGCAAGAGTCCCTTTGGACAGTTGAGTTGGAATACTCAGTAAATCTCTGGCCCACCAATGCTATATATCTATGCGTGTGTGTGTATATATATATATATTTTATATCCTGAGTCCAATTGTAGATTAGACTTGCTTGAAGGCTGACAACTGTCTTTGCCCCCTTGAAGCTCACAGGTGTTAACAGAAAGAGGAATATGGGCTGTTATGGGCAAGCGATAGTTGTCTGAATGAAGATCTATTTTGATGTAAGACTTTTTTCAGAATTCTAATGGATTGACAGTTTGGATTAGAGAAAAGTCTGAGCATCTGCCTTAGGGATCTGTCTTCCTCTATGCAGTTACAGTGCTAAGCAGGCTGTTGTCAAGTATTTGACAAGTTTAGACCAGTTCTCCTCCTCAGTATTGTGGGAGTTTGACCTGGTGTCTTCCAGTGCGATCTAATGCACTTTTGTACTGACTGACTGATTGGCTGCAAGATAAGCTTTGATGTCACGGTTTTTCCAGGCATACTTCATTTTCTTGCCATAGTACTTTTGTTAGAGTTATTCCCTATTCCACTTCTGGTTTGGGTTATTTTTTCCCCATTTGCTCTTGGATTAGGATATCTTTCTGGTTTTGAGCTAGGCTTTTTTAAGTACCAGAAAAACGCCTTTGTATGCCTTACAAAAGGGATCTGTATTCATGTCTGAAAAGACTTCTGGAATGTTGGCATACCCAAACACCTCTGCTGTTCCTGCTGATGGCCACACGAAAGCCAGAGCTGCTTCTGAAGCTTAGGCCATATTACCTTGCCACACAAGTCTAAGGCGTCCCTATTCTATCAGAGCTGTTGGCAGTGTTTCCCATGTGTATGTGTGCATATGTGCACTCTTTCTGTATTTTTGTGAGCTGTTCTTTTATATCCCTGCAAAAGATACACGTGCATCGCAGAATCAGAGAACCAGTCCTATTTAAAGGAAGCACTGGAAAATAACAATCTAAATCAGCTCTTCTATTTCAGGTCTTCTGGCTTAGTCATTGTTCCCATGTGAACGGTGCACTTATGTATGTCCTTTTCATTGCTGCTGTTAATAAAGTTTTTCCTATTTAGAACATCAAGTATTTACCAGCGTTTAGCAACTTGTGAGACAGCTTTAGTTTTTTTCTGATCAGCAGGTTTCAATTCTAGGACTAATAACAGCTCTAATATCTTGAAAAAAAAATTTGGCTGGTAATTTTTTTTTCTCTTGTTTCCCCCAACTTCTGTACTGTCGTGTGCTAGCAATGTGACCAGCTACAAATTCAGTACTGCTGCGTCCAGTGGTCTGTCTTCAGGAGTGAGTAGCGGAGGCGGCAAAATGAGAAGGGAAAGAGGAATACACTATTTATCAGGAGCTGTACAAGAACAGGTAAGTGACTCTTAAATTAATTGCTGTCACTGAGCTTACTGAAGTAACTAGCTAAGTGTGTCAGTTTTATTGCATCATAGTAAATTATAACAATACCGCTTTATTTTTGCATTGTTTTTGTTTTCTTGTGGGTTTCAGAGCAGGCTCCAATTGATTTCCTGTGTTTGAATACCTGAACTTTGCTTATGTAATTTTGAAATTTTTAATTCTCTTACCTTGGAGATTCTTCAAACTATAACATTTCTCGTTAGCAATTGAATGAATGAGTCCTAAGAAGAGAAGTTTTGGTGAAGGTGTGTATAGTTTTTCTACAGGAATGATACTTGAAACGAGTGCCAAGTATAAAAAGAAAAAAAAAGCTTAATTTTTGGTTTCATATTTAAGTCGTACAGAAAGATACAGGCCAAGAGTGTGAAAAAGAGTAGTAGAAGAGAGCATTCTGCATGTCTGCTAACGATGACTCAGTTTTTGATACTCACCAAACTCATTGTGAGAGAGTTTTTTTCTCATTTTAATAGGAAAAATCTATTCCATAAAACTATGACCATGAATATTCAGATTATTTTTTCTTTTATTGGATGTTATATAAGCTGCCTGTAAGTTAATTTAAGTATTTACGTTAACATTAAGTATTTAATTAATATTAAGTTAATATTAAGTATTTAAGTTAATTTAAGTTTCAAATCATTAAATGGGACTTCTGGATGATGCAATATAAAGAAATCGTAAACACTGTTGTTTATTCCTGTAACGCAAATAAAATAATGGTCCAAATATCAAAAGTTCCATAAACTTTTCAAATCAAAACTGTGAAACAGATGTAAGCTACAGGATGCACTGAATATCAGTAGTACCAACTTACATCCCTTCCTAGTCATTTCTAAGTAGATCATGATAGTACTGTACAAATTTTGGTCAGATTTCCTATGCCATTTAAAACATAACTCATCCAATCTTAGTAATCGAATAAAGTAAGTGGCAGGGATGAAAATTGAAGTTGTTAAGAGGCTGTTTTCTGATTTTTATATTTGCATCCTGATACATGGTATAGACTGTATTTACCAGAACACAATCTTCAGTGCTGCTAGTCTGACTTTCTTTGGTGCTTTTTGTGTTTAGTTTGGTTTTTGAACCTACCTGCTTCTTTAAACATTACCTTTTTCCACGTTCACTGCTGTAATGACTTTAGAAACTTTGGCAGCTATCCTGCCTAATTTTGCAAGAGGAACACTTTCTCACTTGTCTTGAGAGTGTACTCTTAATTGAGGCCATGCGAGGGTAGTTAGAAAGGATGATGCTTCTCCAGAGCTTTGATGACTAAAGTATAGAAAAGAAAGAAAAAAAATGTGATCTGTGCGTCTCTGTTCTGCACAGGTTTTGAGTTAACTTTCAGTGTTCTTGCTGTACAGTTGTTGAATAGAGTATAATGTGGAAGCAGGCCTGCCATAAATTAAAATGACGTGGTAGACAGAGGTGGGGAGATCGGGATTTCTTCTGGAAACTTGCTTTCTCTTAATTTGTATGGATTTTTGTTCTATTTAATTTTGTTAATAAATTGGGTGGGATGGGGTGAGAAAGTAGTATGTCTTGTATAAGAAAAATTAAAATTTGCAACTTTAGGAAGTGGAGGAACCAGTGCTACCGAACATACCCCTACCCATCAGTGCTGCATCGCTGCCTCAGTTCAATTCTAGTTTCGTTGGTAGTAGCGCTGTCTCAGCGTCACCGAGCGCTGTTTCAACAGCAGCAATGAGCACGGCAACTCCAGCAGCTGCGACGGGCATGGCAAATCCATCAGAGGTGGAGGGCATGACAGATCCATCAGAGGTGGAGGGCATGACAGATCCATCAGAGGTGGAGGACTTGACAGATCTATCAGAGGAGGAGGTGGAGGACATGATATATACAACGGCGACGTCGGGCATAACGTGTTCAACAGTGCCCTCAGGCTTGACATATCCAATAATGGCGGCGGGCATGCCATATCTACTGATGACAAAGGACATATCAAGGTCAACAGCGGCAACGACAAGCGTGGCAAATTCAACGGAGGCGGCAGGCATGGCAGATGCAGCAGCGACGGCGGCGGGCAAGGTAAATCTTTATGCTATAAATAATGTTTACAATGAGTATACTGCTTTATTGCGAGTTGACTTTTTCTGTGGTGCTCATGAAACTAACAAATATTAGTTTCTACGCAGCTGAATGAATTGGGGTTGTATGCCAGTTTGGGGAAAAAGGCATAAATGTTTTGATTCTGCTTCTCTCAGTCTTAGAGCCTGCCAACTCCCATTTAACGTGATTGTATAACTGCTTCAAATGCTGTGGAAGTCTGCGGGGGAAGGGGGGTGTGGACTTTATGCCACGTTATTTATAGTGGTTTTGGCAGGGGTAGAGTTAATTTTCTTCGTAGTAGATGATGCTGTGTTGCAGATTTGTGAGCAAAACAGTGTTGGTAAGGCACTGGTGTTTTAGCTGTTGCTGAGCAGTGCTTACACAGTGACAAGTCCTTTTCTGTTTCTCACGCTGCCCTGCCAGCGAGGAGGTCGGGGATGCACAAGAGGCTGGGAGGGCACTCAGCCAGGACAGCGGAGCCCAGAGGACCGAAGGGATATTCCACACCATTTAGCATCGTGCTCAGCAATAAATGCTGGGGGAAAGAAGGGGAAGGAGTGGGGAGTATGTACAGGGTTATGGCATTTGTCTTTCCAGGTAGCCATTACATGCGATGAGTCATTAATGCTACCTCAAATTTAACAACTTTACTTCTTTATTTCCAGTTCTTTTCCCTGTTCCATTTGGAGGGAGTGAGCGAGTGGCTGTGTGGTGCTTAGTTGCCTGCAATGGTTAAACCACAACTTTATTTAAGTTATTAAATTAGAGGTAACGTGGTCATATAAGCCTCACATAGAATGAGCCTAGGGTGCAATAATTGGCATATTATTGCAATAAAATAAACATTAATCTGTTCCAGAGTACTTGAAATATTTTTTGTACGGTTTGAAGTAGACAGCTGCTTTAACATGTTGAGGTGTTTGCTGAAGTTCTTGGAGTATCATTGGGCTGAGTTTGCCGTTCTTCAGCTTCCTGGCTTGCTTTTCCGTGCATTTAGACCTAAGTAGCATCTCCAGCTTTTCCTCTCAGTTTCTGGAATTTGGTTTTGAAGATATTGTCCTATACCCACTTGGAAACTTCCCTGTGTTTTATTATTACTTTTATCTGCAAAATAACTCAAACATCAGGTTTTTCGACGTCACTGCGGGACTTCTGTTGGGTAGTGAATTCAGGTAGTTGTTGCTCTTAAATATAAACCTTTAATTCTTTTGAAAATACAGATACAACCAACAAGTACTGTTAGCAGTCCTGAGTTTGCGTTTTCATCTCCAGTTGTGAAATCTACTGAGGCAGAAGTGCTACCTACGTCTTCTGTAAGTAAAATAATAAAGGAGCTTGACTTTTTTTCTTAGGCATTTAGTAGGCTGTTGCAGAACACTAAAGCAGAATCTGCCTTGATGGAGAAAAGTATGTAGGCTTCTGGCTTATAATTTGTCATTCAGCATGCGTGCTACAAATGTGAAGAGCAGCTTTCAGATTTGGTTTTGTGTGTGCATTCGATTGAAGTTCCTGTGGCTTGAGAATCTGAAAAACCTCTCTTGTTCATAGCAGATTGGGTTTACATTTAGTGTTCCCGTTGTAAAATCGGCAGAACTTTCTGGACCCAGTGGTACTCCAGTGACGCCCTTTCTTACCCTAGGTAACTGAAACTTTAGCACTTCAGATCTGAAGTGCTGATTTTCCTTTTTTTCTTTATTAAATCTTCAATCTGTCCTGTCTGCGCATGCTAGCAATTCCAGGCAGTGTTGGACTTCTGCAGTATTTTTCCAGTGACAGATCTGCTTTTATATTTTTTTTTTGTTTTGTTGCTTTTTGTTTTGCTTGTAATCATAAAGCATTGCAAAGTAAGTAGAATTTGTGAAGATTCTTATGTGAGAAGCATGAAAGCTGGAAATTCTTGTTTCTAACAAAAGTGAGTATAATCTGCTCTAACTAGGTCACATTGTGAAAGCTGTTTTTGTTTTCTTTTGTTTCAAAAGACACCACCACCTCAACCAACATCAACACACAGAAAGAGGAGGTCAAAGATTTTGCTGGTGGTCCCTTCACCACTGCCCACGTCTTAAAGGAAGGAAGCGTCTTAGACGTTCTAAAAAATCCTGGTGAGATAATGAACTCCTTTTAAAAAGATGCTGCAAAAAATACGCTAGCATTTTTTATTAAAAAAAAACCAACACACGACTTATGGTTAATAGAGTATCTGCTATAAATATGAATGTAGGAGAGCATTACATTAAGCGCTGCGTTTGTTAGGGTGCATCTGCCCCCTTCTATTCTAAGTGGTGTTTGTTGCTGGAAGTAAAACTGCAAGATGAAAAGCAGATGGGTTGCATCTCCTTTACGTGTTAGGATGTAATTGTAAATGAGGTACTAAGAGAATTAGCCAGATAATCGGTGTTTCATTTTAAGTAAATACAATTTGTGGAATTGAAAAGGAAATGTTTGTAAAGCTCAACACTCCTGTCCCACCTTCAGCCCAGGTGAAGAAAGAATAGGAAAGAGCTTCAGTTCCAAATACATGGCGAAAGCTGCGAATCTTTGGGCCTTAGCTTACAATGGCTCCTGTGGATTAAAATTTAAACTGCAAACAGAAGTGGAGTGTTTTACGTTAAAAACCCTTTTCTGAATTTTGTTTTTAAGCAATTGCAATTGTTTTCAACAGTTTCATAAAGTGTGTTTTTCACATTGTTCAAAGACTTCATTTTTGACTAAAAAAAACCCAACAAACAAACCACAAAACAACTATGTTCAAGGTAGATTTACAAGCAACTTGAGCTGCTGTTTAAGATGCATTTCCTTTAGTCTTTCTGTATTAGTAGCTTGTCTTTCCTGTTAAAATTGCCACCTTTTAAATAAGGAGTTGTCCTGTGTCCGATGCATTTTGAAAAAGATTATAGAAAATTAGACAGTTGTTCAATTGTCTTGAGTTTTTATTATTTAATTAATATTCAGCATCTGTGGGAAAATACCGCATGGATTGCTGCTCCGAGTACAAACTTCTGTACAGTTACTGGAGTAGATTTGAGTCATCTGCTACGGAAGGAGGAGCTTTAGAAATTTGATTCGATTGGGCATCGCGTCTTAATCAAATTGTATTATTTCCATTCCACGTTGGACTGTCAGATTTCAGTCAGCTACTGTCTGTTTGTACTTGTATCGACCAGTGAAAATGTTGATTTAAAGCTTGCTTGGAAACAAAGAGTTAAATGAAGCTTTAACGAAATGTTCTGTTGTGACCCAGTGCAGCAGATGAAATTTCATCCGTTTAGATAAGATTTCTGGGGACTTCCTGTTGCGCTCGGTCTGAATGTCTAGTTGTAACCATTGGCACCTGAGTTGAAATTTTTGCCCTCTAGTAAAGTCACTTAGTTACATGTAGTGAGGTGCTGCGCTAACAGGAAGACTTTTTTTTCTTGCTTCCTAGACTTTGGATTGTTGAAAACACGCTCTTCTACGTCTGCACAACCTACAACAAGCACAGTGGTTTATACTAGGCCTGCAATAACAACTTTTTCTGCAGGTAAAGAGACTTCTAAACAAGCATCGTACTGGCAATCTGATACATGTGACCCTTTTCTGCAAAACAAAGACATGAAGGACAAATGTGTAACTTGTCAAGCTACTAAAGCCTCAACAGCTGAGAGTATGAAACAGACAGTAAGTTCAAGTCAATGCGACACCTCAAACCCCGCAGCGCCCCCAGCAGGGATGCTGGGCTTTGGAGACAAATTCAAAACAGTACCTGGAACGTGGGATTGTGATACATGTCTTGTCCAAAACAAACCGGAAGCTACAAAATGTATAGCATGTGAGACACCAAAACCTGGAACGGGAGTAATGCCTGCTCTGACATGACCAGTGGTCACAGACAGCTCGGTGACAGTGACATCCTCCTCGAGCAGCACTGACACAACAGCCACTCTGGGCTTTGGAGACAAATTTAAGAAGGCGAAAGGCTCTTGGGACTGTGGAATATGCCTTGTACCAAATAAGACGGAAGATAACAAATGTGTAGCCTGTCAGTCTGAGAAACCAGGTATGGTCCTTTTTTTCCTGTTGTTTCCATCCTAGCCTCTGTGAATCTTGTACAGAATAAAAGTACGTTGCATATATGGAATATTTTAAGCAACACGATTCCCAGGTACGGTTGATGGATTAGCGGCTGTCTGCAGGATTGGTTTACAGGCACTTCAGAGGTCTCAGCCCAGGTTCCAGCCTGTCGCATAAATTGAACTGATTGTGAAATGTATTAGTACGGAGCTGGATCAATGCAGATACCCCCGGCTTTGCAGGTGGTGAGGGAAGATGGCTGAAGTGGGTGACTTAATTTAAAAACAACATAGTGATTTTTCACTGGCGAAAATGAGAACTCCATAGAAAGAGTTAAAAATGACTGCGTTTTTCTCTTTCAAAAAATAAGTAAAAAAAATTACAGAATGTGTCCAAAATGCCTCTACTCACCGTTTGTATGTAATTGAGGGGAGATGTGAAGCCAGATTTCAAGACAGTGTAGTCTTAACTAGTCTTAAGCTAAAGCAGAGAGATGCCTATGAAGGTCAGTGGTAGGCTTCAAGAAAGCGAGTGACCCGCTGGATAACTTCTTCAGGGCAGTACTGGGTTGTTTCCCATTGTGTGTGACCGTAATTGATTTTGAGCGTGGTTGTATTGTTTTTAAAATACGATTCTAATTCTAACTTTGACTCTAAATGTCATTTAACATGCCATTACATCGAAAAACACCTGTGCAAATATATCGTGGAAGAAACAAATTAAGGTGGACTAGACCGGGCTTTTGTAATCATCCTGTGCGGTAAGACTGAAATTTCATGAGGTAAGATAATGGATTTCAGACAGAGTTGATTCTCTTGGACTTCCAACCTCTGAGCGGTCAGTCGGCATCTTTGTCTGAGGCTCTTGCCATTGCAAGGAGGAATTTTGGAAATGAGGGGTTTACTGTGACCATGGTGCAGTGAATTGCACGGTTACGTTGCACTTGTCAGGAGGAAGAGCGATGCAAGTAATACTAGGATAAAAGTTTTCTGCGTGTGCCGTGGAAGGGAAGAGCCATTCTTGTCTTTCCGGTTTTGAATTTGAAGCGTTATCTTCTGCTTCTCTCTTAAAAGGCACCTTTTTTTTAAAAGGCACCTGTCAGGCCTCTTTATGGAGGTTACACTGTCGTCAACAGCAGCAGAAGCTTGTGTGCTGAACAGAGTTGTGTGTTGTTTGGAAGCTTTGAGTTCCACTCTGGTTTTTTTGTTTGTTTGTTTCTTTCTTTGTGGGTTTTTGGTGGCTTTTATTTTTTTCAGGGGCGGGGGGGGGGGGAGTTGCGGAGTAGTTTTGAACATTTCTGTGGGATTTGACAAATCAAATTTAAAAGTTAATGTTCATTTTATAGTTCATGTTCAAACAGGATGGTTAACTGTCTTGTTTGTCTCACAGAGGGTCCAACACCTGTGACCAGTAGCAGTGCATCTGCATTTTCTGCTCCTTCTGGAGAATTTCTGGATTTAGACAAATTTAAGAAGCCTGAAGGAAGCTGGGATTGGGAGACCTGCTTGGTTCAAAACAAAGCAGAGGCCACGAAGTGTGTAGCCTGTGAAAGTGCAAAGCCAAGCACCAAAGCAGAGCTCAGAGGTAATACTTAATGATTAAAACGAGGATGCATATTCTGTGATTTATTTTTTGGTTTGCTCTGATTTTTTTTATTTTCTTACCTGTTAAGCACAATTATTTTTTCCTTTGAGGTGTGGCAAAATTATTCGTTTTTCCTGTAGGAATATTGCCTAGATAACTTCTGTTTCCACACTTTTCCCCAAGAATAAGTTTATCCTTTTTAGAGAAAAGCTTTCATTAATGACGTGCTTGTTCTTTACATGCCCTACACGTTGTTCATTTGGAGTTCAGACTAAAAACATGATCTTTCAAAGAAGTTCGTATACTTTTTAAAGCCAGGTGGTGGGCAGAAAACACAATTGTGAAAAGTTTTATGTAGAGAGGAAGCATGGGGTTTTCTTGTTTGTTTTACTGTTTGGTTGGTTGTTTGTTAAACAGTTTTGACTGGAAAGATCAGGACTAGAATGTAGTTCAAACCTTCACGTACTGCAGATACACCGTGGGTTACGGACTTGACATTCACTTATTTCTGCAGGTTTTGGTACTGCGACTGCGTCCACAAAATGCTGCCTTGCCATCATTTACATTCGGTGTTCACTCAGAGTGTTCAGGTGCAGAGTCTGCAGCTGCCTCACAGTTTATTTTGGGAAGGACAGAAGAGAAGCAGGATTCTGTCACTACTGCTGCTCCGTTAGTGTTTGGAAAGAAAGCTGACACTGAAGAGTCAAAGACACAGCCTATCTTTTCAGTTGGGAAGTCCGAGCATACAAAAGAAGAGAGCACAGCAAAACCTATGTTCAACTTCAGTTTCGTTAAACCATCAGAGAAGGAACCTGAGCAAGCAAAGCCAGCTTTTTCATTTGGGGTCCAAACCAGTACTTCAGGTAAACAGAGTATCTTTTGTCTTCACTTGTGCGCTTATGTCCATCAAGTAAGACCTCTGAAACCATACTAGAAAAAATCTGCGGGATTTGATATGTTCATGTACTAGAGCTTTAGAAAAAGTTTAATTCCTATATGCAGCATGTCTTCTGTCCTGGTTATTGATACGTACGAAATTAGTAGCAATCCCTTTTTTGATCTCAACACTAGGTTTAGACAAAAAATTGCGACACCTTAAGGAACCTGTCCTGCATCTCATACAAGCACAGAAGTTGCAGTGTCTCAATGCTAGCAGTACAGTTGGTGGTAAAATCTTTAGTAGGGTGAAATAGAGGCCTCACACTTTTCAGAGAAAAAAAGAGATGAGAGAGAGTATCTTATTCCCACGTACTTGCAACTATGCTGCAGAGTGTACTGCTGTTACTCTAGTGCTACAAAGGTCCAAAAATCACTGAACAGTTATTAGCCAGTTTTGTATTCCTTTAATTTGTTGAAAGACTGCAGTAGAGGATTGAAGTTTTTATTGAGGATCACTGTGTGGAAAAATTCTGATTGTTAAATGTCATTTGTATGACTTAAGAACCGCGTTTTGGAGTACAGAATTCAGTATTAATTCCAGAAGGGGTAAGGGGAAGGACATTAGCTAGTAATCCCGAACAAAAGCAGTGTATAGAGCTATACTGATTTTAATCGCAGTATTCTTACAGTTGGTCTGTTACTGAACAGATATGTTTTGGGGAGATATGGTGGCCAGGGAGGCGTGTGTGTTTGTGTGCTTCCTCTTCTAGTTAAGGTTCTGGGGTCTGGTTTAGTCAGGAAAATTCGATGAGGCACCTTGTGTAAAAGGAAATGTTAACCAGCATTTTTCAACACGGTGTAGTCCCTTAAAAGTGTCATAGATGAAAAGAGGCCATAACCGCTGGGGGAAAAAGTTAGTGGGAAACTGAGAGCAGGATCACATTCAGTAGTGAGAGAGCAGCAGCCTAGGGAAAGCTGATGAATGACTGTAACAGATAGTTCTATTTTAAGTGTAAAACAACACTCAGTACTTTATAATGGTGGTCTTACCAGAGGGTTCTTCTCCATGGCTCCTAAAAGCACGTCTTGAAGGCATTCGAGTGCAGTGAACTTAAGCTGTAAGAGTTGGGCTGGTAAGCTTGGCCTGATTTGAAGCTGTAGGCACGGGGCTATAATTTCTGAACAGGCTACAAAAGAAACTGTACCACTGTGCTTTTCAGTGCTCCGTTTAGCAAAGCCATCAAATTGTTGCAGGCAATTGATGTTGTTCTTCTAAGAGCACCTGAAAGATATTTTTGTTTGAAGAGTTCAGAGGTACCGGTTAATACTGGTTCAGATAATTACAGCCAGCTCTGATAATTACAGCCAGGTGTTTGTGACCAATAAAGTTTGTGGCTCCAAAAGGAGTGGGTTAGTGCTAACTGATTAACTGCTGTATATGCAGAAATATGGAATCTGATTACTTACGCAGAGAGCACTTAAAATGTATTGTTTTGCTGGCTCTCAGTGAGTTGCATCTTAATGCTACCAAGGAATAAGCTTTTTGCTTCTGGCCCAAGTTTTTTAATTTGGTGAAAGCCTTTTCTGTGCACGTGCACATGCCAGAGAGGTTGCTTAAGTAATAGAAGCTATAGTAGCTGCTATCTTCTGTTTTTTGTAGAAGACAGAAACTGAATTCGTTAGCTTTGTAACTGTTATGCATACCAGAATTGGTTTTCTCCCTTTTGAAAATAGTAGAGGGTATGCCTATGTCAGATTTGGTGAGCAAGGTGATCAGATGAGGGCACTGCAAGACTGCCAGAACGCACCAGGTCTGGGGGGAAAAGGAATCCGGCTGAGCATAGGAATTTCTAAAAGGTAACCAAGGAGTTGTGCATTGATACAGTTATTCTAAATAATCAGATTCTTGTAGCTCTGCCTTTGGAAAGTCTGTGGCCCTTGCTGTAGTGGCTGTACACAGGATGCAGTCTACAAAACCAGAAATGCAGAAGTCCTATGTTTTGACTCCCTGGATTCATCAACCTGCTTCAGGATGGCTGGGGGAATCCAACTGTTAAGTCTAGCCAGACAGCGCAACTTGGGCTTAGCTGCCATTGCAACCAGCCTCGTTTCTCAACAGCAGCAAAGCTGAATGCATTGGTAAATATTTTCAGGTTTGGGCCTGTATAAGGTAGAAGGGACAACAAGTGGTTTTATATGCTAGGGAGTTCTTGTTCTTAGAGCTTTCCCTCTAGTTTGAGAGAAGCACATAACTAGTTTTACAGTGGGTTGACAGGAAAGAAGTGGGGGGAAAAAATGGGAACGCAGGGAGAAAGCCAAAGGCGTTATTACTAGAACAGGTTTAGAATGCTATTTTTTGCTTTTCATGAGCTTAGGGCAATGGGGAGTTTAAAGCTTAGCACTTCCTGAGAGGGTTTCTTACTCTACCGGCTCAGTTCTATCACTTATTTAAGGCAATTCAGGTCTCTGAACGGTTAAAGAATTGATACCAAATTTGATGAACTTTGATCCAGGATACTGACAAAACAGGACTTCATATAAACAATTTCAGTATGTTCATGAGGTTAGCTTGTGTGTTCTGTTAAATAGTAAAAAATGACACTTCTGTTTCTGTTTACCTAGCATAATTCTGCAAATGTTGCCTCCTTCTGCTTTAGAATGGAAATGCTCTTCTCCAAGAGAGCACTGTCCAAACTTCTTTGCCAAAATTTTTTGATTAAATTAATATTGTTTTATTTTGAAAACAAGAATAAGCCACAAACATGTTTTCTTGCTTCGGCTATCCAGAAGAACGTCAACAGTATTTTCAGATTTTCCTTCCCTACACAACTGTATGTAGGAAGAGTGCAGTTGGAAGCAGAAGACCTAAGATGATGTATCTTCTGTTTGTTTACTACAGTAACAAGACAATGGATTACCTCTTTATTAGAACTTGTGTAGCTTTGCAGTATTGAAACAAATGTAGGTATTAAAATACACATCAGTAATACGTTTCTGAATGGCTGAGTACCGTGCTCTCTTAGCATTGAAATACCCAGCCATTGGATTAGTTTGTCCCTCATGTTTGCTTAGTTTGGAAGCTATTTCAGAATGCCTTCAGCTTGTATTCTTCCCCAAAAGCATAGAACTCACTTCTCTGCATCCCCAATTCAAGTCAGAGAAACTGGGCACTGCAAACACAGGAGGTCTGCCTGTACAGAATCAGTGAAGACAAGTCTAAACAGCGGATTTTTTTGAATATGCAGCTGGGTTATCTGAATGTTCTTTATGCAGTGTACCTCAGTTTTAGTACAGATAGCACTTGTCTTGGTTCTTGTCATTAGTCTGAAGCTGCCCCTGAGAAAATCTTGAAAGGGAAAGTAGTGAAAGCTAATCAGCTGGCCCTTTCTTCTTAAGAACCAGCGTATTTTGTAATTCTCCCACTAATAATAAGGCGTCATGCTGGAGAATCGCGATTGTGTTGTTAAGCAAGACTGACTTCACCTGAGCGGTATAGTTGGCAGCTGTTGAATGTTTAATGGACTTTAAACAAACAAAAAAACTGAGCAGGTGGAGGTAGACATGGCAAACTGACAGGCAGCGTCAGATGCTTCTTTGAAATGGATAATCTGACTCCATTCACTTCTTTCTGGAAATAAGATCTAGTAATTAACCAAACAAAAGATAGAAGGGTTAAGACTGCATCTTTAAAGCAGCTGTGCTTGATAAATGTCTCTGGTCTTAAATCAATCTTTAGCAAAGCACAGAGACTTAGCAGCAGCTTGCTTATGCCAACGCTAAAAATACTTGATGTGTACAGGTAACCATGTCAAGGCTCTGGAGTTAATCCATGAGAACAATTCCTTCTGGTATTGGCAAAGGTGAGGATGCTTGCTTCTATAGAAATGAGGTTTTGAGCTGTGACTTAAGCTGTCACTTAGGTGACTGTTTAGGAAAGCTTCCTTTTAAGCTTTGAAGTATGTAAGCTGACAAATTGTTTAAGTTCAGAACTGGGTTTACAGTCTCTTGTTCTCTGACTGTATGCAACTTCTCATGTTTCAGACTGAAAGCAGAATTGCAGCGGTACCAGTCATACAACTATAATGATTATTGCCAAGATTACCAGAACTACCACTCGCAGAGGAGTTACGATGCTTACGCTGACTACAACTACAGCTCCTATGCTCCCTATGACAGCATGCAAGCTGTTGGAGACTGCTCTTTAGGAGATTCTTTAATGGCTCCAGCTGTTTTTGAGGTAAAGATAGTGCACGCTTGCTGTAAAGAAAATATTTCACAGATAATATGTTGTACAGATTTGTGTGAATCAGCAAAAAGAATCCGAAGTTGAAAACATGCTTTCTGCTTAGTGTGAAGTTAAAAGAGCAGATTCCATTCAGAGGTGTTTGTATTTAAGTGCTTAAATAGTAAATCCATAGAATTAGTGATTTATACACCATTATTTGTTCACGCATACCAAAGAATGGTTTTGACAGCATAATTGCGTACGCTTCTTCTGTTCCTGTTCTTCTGATTTGCTTTGCTTAAAGCAAATTAAACAGTTGTTGTAAGTGGTCTTATCGTGGTCAATGTATTAGTTGTGACCTCCGGAAGTCCCTTCCAACCTGTACTGCAATATTGGCTTTCTTCTAAAAATAAGTAGATAAAATGTCATCTATCCTTGTAGTTGTAGGAAGAAGGAATGGATTGAGACTGCAGCACTTTGAATCTGTGATGCTTTCTGAAATGAGTTATGATTAAACTTAGCCTTTTCTGTCTTTCAGGAATCTTCAGTTATGACTGCAATCGGTGATGACCTAATTACTGACGGTAATAAGGGTTCTATCATTGTCACTTGAGTTTAGCCATCCTTGTGCCTTTTAACAATACAAGCCAACCTCTACTGGATGAAGAACATCTTGAAAGTTCAGCTGAGGTCAAACCTCTGTGGGGTTGATCTGCAATCAGCTGGGGTTTTAAAGCTGATACAGCATACACTGACCGCATCAAGTAAAACGGGACACTGTCAATGCTTCGCAGCAGGTTTCTTGTACCTGTGCCTTCATTCCCATTTGAAAATGGTCTAAGACAGAATTTTGTTCTTTGTATTGGTTCCGCTAAACAGATTTTATATTAGAAACTCAGTAATATGCAAAAGCTTTGTTCTCCACCCTGAGGTAAAAGCTTATGTTGCAGATTCCAAAAGGAGGATTCAGCTTGCACTTACAAATACGGTACAAAACATATTTGTGTCCTGGAAGGTTTGCAAAGTTCCTCACGTGGAGGCATTTTGTGTTAGTGTTTAGAAACTATCCTATGTAACGTGTATTGCCGTAGAAGTGAATTAAATGACTCTTGGGAGGGTTTCATGGCTGATTATCCTTAAACGTTATCTTTACTATCTTAAACATTGTCTTTGTCTTTATCTTGAAAGACAATTCTAGTCCCAGCCTTCTAATATACAAATTCCCAAAAGTTGGAGTTGTGAGGCTCAAAATTTTAGAGGACTAAATACCTCACTAAAATTAGTAGATCTAATAGCTTATTACACTTAGCTTAAAATACATTTTATTAGCCATTTCACGTGAAGTTTTTTTGCGTGCATGCCTCAGATTTGATACTTGGACTTACCAGGCTTTTATTTTCAGATCCACAGCTCTACTTGGATGTTGATGAAATGAACAGACAATTCACGGAGACAAGCGAAGAACTCTACGATTCACTCATGAATTGTCACTGGCAACCTCTGGATACGGTCACTTCTGAAATCCCCTCTGCTATTTAAGTGTCTTCTAGAGCATGACCGTTATGGCCAAAGTGCTAAAACTACATTTCTTCTACATTATTCTAGCTCATAAGTTTTAAAGCACAATGATAGGTTGGGTTTTTTTTGCTATGCTTTTGACAGTTTCTGTAATCTTTTTGTTCATCACTCCCTTCTTGGAGCATCATGAAGTCATGTAAATATTCGAGAAATGTAAAGAGGTAAATGGGGTCTAAAGATAGACTTGCCTGTGTAAATAAAAAATTTGTATCTGCAAACCTGCCAGCAAGGGATTTTACTTGTACCTGTGTGCAGCACGTTCTCTTCCGGCTTATGGAATTTAACAAGGTAGTAAGGGTATTTCATCTGTCTTTATTTTTATATGGGCATTAGGACACAAGCAAAATCTAGCTTCCCCTTGTTTTCCTGGTTCCTTAGGTAAGCGACAAGCCAAGCCTTTCATGTGCTTGCTTAGACTGGAAGTATGTATGGGAGACACTCACAGGCCTTGCTATGGAAACACCTGTGCCCACTTTTTCCTGCAGGCTGCTGGCTCTAACTGTACTACTGATACATGCTAGGTCAGCTAAAATCGGCTTATAAATAGGGTATGTTAAGCATATGGAAGTGTAGACTTCAACTGCCATAGCTACAAACATCCCGTGGAATGAGGATGATGTCTGCTGGCACTCTCTGCATCAGCATTCAGTTTTCCCTTGCCCTTTTTACTGTTAGACTTCTCAGCTGACGCTTTACAGCGAAGAAATTGCTACAACATAATCCGTGTTCTTAAACCTAAAAAAAAAAAATCTTGGAGAAAACAACTTGCTGGTTTTCCCTCCTTGCTGGCAAGGAGAAAAATAGTCCACCAGGAACAACAAAAAAATCCTAGTAACAGCTCCTTAAGTTATACCCTCTGCTACCCTCTCTGATTGCTCTGGTCTTCCTTCATTCGTGGTAATGAAGTTTTTAAAGCTCTGGTAGAAGGATGACAGTACTCAAGTCAAAGGAGATGAGAGCAATGAGGAAAGCTTTGCTTTAAGCTAGAGCAGTCTTGCGAGTTGCTGCCTTTATGCTGTTCTTATCTTGAAGGGTACAGAGTCTTTTCCAGTCATAGGGACTCCATAACCCTATGAATATGGAGAAATAGTTGCTAATTAACAGTGTGTATAATAAGTAAGTGAGGCTGGAAACAAAAGAATATTCCTCCAAGAAAAAAAAGGAAGCAGAAATTACTGTACTTAATAGCTGGGGAAGCTGTTAAAGCTAGTTGACACAGTTCTGGTACTGCCGTGTGTGTTTTGGGGGCAACATAAACCATAATTGCTGTGATGGCAGGTAAGAATCCAATTCTTTTTTATGGCTTAGTGTAGTCAGTGAAAGCAGTGGTCCTAAGCTGCATGCTGTTCTTAAATGTAATGCAAATTCTCTTTTGTGACTCCTCAGTACTTCCAGGTTGCTTGTAGCTGATCACCAGCAACTGCTTCTGTTAGCTATTAGCTGTTGGGTTTTTGCTAGGAATACTTTCAGTCCTGAATTGAAATGATGACATCCTGAAACAGAAGAGGCTCTTGGAGTATTGTAGGAAGCACATTCTTCCTGGTTCTAGTGCAGGTGTACACGTAGGAGGAGACAGAAGGCAAAGAACCTCACATAGGTGGAGGGGGTGAGGTGGCATCACAGTTAGAGCTGTTGCAGTTAACTCTTCCCAAAGCATGAAAGCAACGTGGCTGGGAACAGGGATTTGTTGGGTTGCTTCTTTGTGTGAGCCAGGGAGTCTTTTGAGGGGCAGATTAATAAGAATATGACACAAGGTAGAGGTGCAATAGATGAAGCAAAGAATCTGGGTGGGAAAAGGGTTGCTTGTACGTGTCTATGGAATTGTTTCAGGGGACTGAGCTGGGGCAAATTCAAGATAATAGATGCAGCCTCCTTGACTTTGGATGGCAGTGCTGAAGCTTCAAAACCTTACAAGCTTTGATGCCACTTCAATTGTAGTGCATAGCTGTGGTACTTGAGCTCAGAAGTGCAAACTGCACAGGATTTTTTTATCTATTTTCTTCAACGTGAGCAGCAAAACATCTTCCAGGAATGTGCCTGGGTGCTACGCTGCTTTGACACGGCTTGCTTTGCATCACCAAACACAGTAGTTAGGTTGCATCGAGTACTTTGTGGAAACATTCATTGTGTTGTCACCCAGAAATGGGATGCTACAGATGTGTGTTGGCCCGGCAGTATCAGTGCTGGTTTTTGGCCTTTGAGAGGTTGGTCCATAACATGTGACCTGTGTAACGAGAGGCCCACATAGATTGGTGACTTCATTAAGTCTGATGCTGTGGTGGTGTGTGACCCAAGGCCCTGAACGTCAGAAAATCAGGCTGTGGCCACCTATTTTATGCAGACTTTGCCTATTAACAAGGTCTCTACACTGTACGTTAGAGACGTGCGCCTCCTTTTCCGGACTAGATAGCGAAAATACCAGTTTTGTAGTTCAGTGAATGAGATTGGTTGGGCTGTTTGTTCTCCAGAGCTGAAAAATGTTGGGAGTGTATTCTCTTGGAGTCCACAGAAATGAAAATGATGAGAGGAAGAGAACGTTGGTTGCAGCCCGCGTGCTGCTGTTATAAAGGAGTTCTCTGATGTCTTTTTCCCTCTGCTGAGACTTATCAGCCTATCGTCCTTTCCTGTTAGGAGCGCATACCTGGCTTGGGATGGTGTGCGCAGGGCAGATTCTTTACCGTAAGAGCACAGTGAATGCCAGACTTCTTCCTGTACTGCCGTGTTAACCCTGAGTCACAAATTCAGGAAGCAGTGATTGCATCGGAACTGCTAGAATGCTTTGCGGAGTCTTTTTACTGGGTAAACTTCACAGCTGCAGTTACAACTTCCAGCCTGTGTTAGCTGAACACATCGTACTGGTGCCCGCCATCAGTTTGACAAAGATGGGATTGCAGTAGGAACTTGCTTTTTTCCTTCTTTTTAATTAAACAAGTCTTTGAAGCAACTTTTCCAACACCGCCATACTTCACTTCTTCCAGTTATTTTCTGTTTTACTTAGCTGAAATGTTTTTTTTTCTTCCAAGCTTGAGGAAGTTTTCTACAAGAATGTCCCGTAATGATTTCATAAACTCTTTTCGTTGTACCTAGCTGCAACAGAGAATGCTTTTATTCAAAAACCTGCTGGTTTTCTCTTCCAAGAAGTAGTGGGGTTTTTCCTATCTCTTCACTGATGGGAAAGGCTGTAGGACAGTAGCTTGAGGGGCTGCTAATGCTGTCATCAGTGAGCCGGGAAAAGGCAGGAGTCCGAAACGGGTAAAAAGTACTTAAAAGGATACCAAAAGAGTAAACGGTACTTAAGCCGTGGATGTTTCTTTTTGCAGGGATGCTCTGGACCAACCGCTTCTTTCTAGCGCTACCTCAAAGTAACTTGCAGATAGACCTCACAGGGAAGGTTGATCAAATGGTGATGATCGCTGTCATTCTGCTGGACACGCAGATACTTGCCTTTCGTTTTGGCTCATTTTTAATACCAATTAACTTCAGTGCCTCGCGTTAATAGACACCGTTTGACTGCATCGGCAAATGTTTCTGAGTCGTGAGTGTCGTTAAAGGCCTGTCACCTGTTGTGGTTTAACCCGGCTGGCAGCTAAACACCACACAGCCGTTCGCTCACCCTCCCCCCTCCCTCTCTGGGATGGGGGAGAGAAACGGGAAAGTGAAGCCGGTGAGTTGAGATAAAGACAGTTTATTAAGACAGGAATATAATAATAACAATAATAGTAATAATAGTGATAATGGTAATAGTATTAATAATAATAATGTGTAAGAAAACAAGTGATGCACAATGCAATTGCTCACCACCCGCTGACCGATGCCCAGCCTATCCCCTAGCAGCCGGCCCCCCACCCCAGCCAGCCACCCCTATATATTGTTTAGCATGACGCCAGATGGTATGGAATACCCCTTTGGCCAGTTTGGGTCAGCTGTCCTGGGTCTGTCCCCTCCCAGCTCCTGCTGCACCCCCAGCCTGCTCGCTGGCAGGACAGAGCGAGAAGCCGAAAAGTCCTTGGCCTGGTGTAAACACTGCTCTGCAACAATTAAAACATCAGCGTGTTATCAGCGCTCTTCTCATCCTAATCCAAAACATAGCACCCTACCAGCTACTATGAGGGAAAATTAACTCTGTCCTAACTGGAACCAGGACAAACTGCTTCAGCACTTTTGATCTTTTACAAACTCAGCTAAATTATTTAAGTTCTACTTTGGGCACCGTGTTCCTTCATCAGCCAGGATTTTGTGGATAGAGTTGAGTCTTCTTATCACGCGAGGCCAATAAAACAACTGAGTAATTTAAACCTTTGTGGCTGCTCCCACCCCCAACACTTTCCCATTCCCATGACGACTTCTCATCCCCCAAATGACTTCTCACCCCCAGGTCTCACTCGGGGACCCACCACCCGCAGCCGCTCCCCATCAGGAGCAGCCATCCCCAAACCAATTGGCGACGCGGGCAGCGGCAGAGGGCTGCGTTCAGCCCCCACCCCCCCCACCCCCCCCCGCTGACCGATGCAGGAAATAAGTGCAGGCAGAGGCTTTGCAGGGTGGAACAGTTTGTAATTTATTCCCGGGGTAATTAATTGTGGCTGCCACCCCCAGCCCGTCCCCAGGTGAGGCCCGGCCGCCTGCTCAGGCGGGGGGCCCGGCCTGCCGGCCCGTGCGGTCTCCGGCCCCCGGCTCCTCCTGCCTGACCCTATGCAGCCAGGACGTGTCCCCGACGTCGTCGTCCTGCTGGGACCTTGGCAGTCTGCGCCCCACCTGCCCCGCGTGCCAGGAGAAGCTCCTGACGAGCTCTCCTGCCATGGAGGGGCTGCGCTCCCTGCGCTCCCTGCGCAGGGTGACATCACCAGGGTCTCGGGGTGCCCCTGTTGGCAGCACTGACAGAGATCACCTGACTGTTGCGAGAAAATGCTGATGTGAGATGGCTGCTCCATGCTGACAGAAGCCAAGCAAGGAGAGCGGTATTAGGCTAATTAAGAAAAGCCATCTCGGAAGAGACCGAACCCAAGAGTGGGCCAAGGAGTGGGCCCTAAGGTATCAAGAATAAAGTGTCACTTCAAATACGTTCAAATACGTGAGACTCCCATCAAGTCAGTGCTTGATGGGCACCCCGAGACCCTGGTGATGTCACCCTATTGCCTCACAAGAGGTGGCTGGCTATAAATGCCCTGAGCGGCGCGCCTGCGGCCAGTCCAGCTGGCGGTATCGAAAGCTCGAGGTCCTAAGGCTGGAAGGAAAGAGAGAGGCGGAGGTGTGCCGAGAGGCACACGCGAAGCCATTGCTGTTGCACCCGAGCCATCGAGGTCCTTCGGTAATGTTCTCAAATCTATAGACATCTATCTGCCTCATCTGTCCTAAGCGCGGTCTTGCCATGTATAACCTACCACAAGCAGATTTGCCATTCTAACGGCAATGTCTGCAATCCATACACAGAACAGTTACCGCTACAGTACTCTAGACAATTGGTTGAACCTAGAAAGCTGATGTCTCTTTGCTGCTGCAATGTTTTCTTCCTGCTCCTATCTGCAGTAGTCCTGCTGGTGTCACGCCAAGCGTCGAGATCCAGACAGCGACACGCAAGGCATCGAGGTCCTGCCGGCGACCCGGGGGGTGCTGAAGACCCCAGGCTGCTGCTAAGTGCCTGGCACCAGGGCAGCCTCCCCCAGACGAAAACCAGCTCCACGTTGCGGCGGCCACAGGCATCATGAGCTGGCGGCCACGGCGGCAGCCAGAGGAGGCCCCCGAGGAGGAGACGTGCCCCATCTGTTTGGAGCGCATGTCCAGCGCGGCTCGCATCGACCCCTGCAGGCACATCTTCTGCCTGGAGTGTGTCCACGTCTGGGCTGCCGAAAGAGACACCTGCCCGCTGTGCCGCGGGCACATCATTGGCATCGTGCGCCTGGCCCGACGACCACGCAGGAGGTTCCAGCGCAACGCACGGCTGGGGCAGCGGCAGCAGCAGCAGCAGCGCCAGACGAGCCCCTCCAGCTACCGCTCCCGCAGCGTCTCGCCCCGGCGCAGGGAGCGCAGCCCCTCCATGGCAGGAGAGCTCGTCAGGAGCTTCTCCTGGCACGCGGGGCAGGTGGGGCGCAGACTGCCAAGGTCCCAGCAGGACGACGACGTCGGGGACACGTCCTGGCTGCATAGGGTCAGGCAGGAGGAGCCGGGGGCCGGAGACCGCACGGGCCGGCAGGCCGGGCCCCCCGCCTGAGCAGGCGGCCGGGCCTCACCTGGGGACGGGCTGGGGGTGGCAGCCACAATTAATTACCCCGGGAATAAATTACAAACTGTTCCACCCTGCAAAGCCTCTGCCTGCACTTATTTCCTGCATCGGTCAGCGGGGGGGGGTGGGGGGGGTGGGGGCTGAACGCAGCCCTCTGCCGCTGCCCGCGTCGCCAATTGGTTTGGGGATGGCTGCTCCTGATGGGGAGCGGCTGCGGGTGGTGGGTCCCCGAGTGAGACCTGGGGGTGAGAAGTCATTTGGGGGATGAGAAGTCGTCATGGGAATGGGAAAGTGTTGGGGGTGGGAGCAGCCACAAAGGTTTAAATTACTCAGTTGTTTTATTGGCCTCGCGTGATAAGAAGACTCAACTCTATCCACAAAATCCTGGCTGATGAAGGAACACGGTGCCCAAAGTAGAACTTAAATAATTTAGCTGAGTTTGTAAAAGATCAAAAGTGCTGAAGCAGTTTGTCCTGGTTCCAGTTAGGACAGAGTTAATTTTCCCTCATAGTAGCTGGTAGGGTGCTATGTTTTGGATTAGGATGAGAAGAGCGCTGATAACATGCTGATGTTTTAATTGTTGCAGAGCAGTGTTTACACCAGGCCAAGGACTTTTCGGCTTCTCGCTCTGTCCTGCCAGCGAGCAGGCTGGGGGTGCAGCAGGAGCTGGGAGGGGACAGACCCAGGACAGCTGACCCAAACTGGCCAAAGGGGTATTCCATACCATCTGGCGTCATGCTAAACAATATATAGGGGTGGCTGGCTGGGGTGGGGGGCCGGCTGCTCGGGGATAGGCTGGGCATCGGTCAGCGGGTGGTGAGCAATTGCATTGTGCATCACTTGTTTTCTTACACATTATTATTATTAATACTATTACCATTATCACTATTATTACTATTATTGTTATTATTATATTCCTGTCTTAATAAACTGTCTTTATCTCAACTCACCGGCTTCACTTTCCCGTTTCTCTCCCCCATCCCAGAGAGGGAGGGGGGAGGGTGAGCGAACGGCTGTGTGGTGTTTAGCTGCCAGCCGGGTTAAACCACAACAGGTGACAGGCCTTTAACGACACTCACGACTCAGAAACATTTGCCGATGCAGTCAAACGGTGTCTATTAACGCGAGGCACTGAAGTTAATTGGTATTAAAAATGAGCCAAAACGAAAGGCAAGTATCTGCGTGTCCAGCAGAATGACAGCGATCATCACCATTTGATCAACCTTCCCTGTGAGTTCTATCTGCAAGTTACTTTGAGGTAGCGCTAGAAAGAAGCGGTTGGTCCAGAGCATCCCTGCAAAAAGAAACATCCACGGCTTAAGTACCGTTTACTCTTTTGGTATCCTTTTAAGTACTTTTTACCCGTTTCGGACTCCTGCCTTTTCCCGGCTCACTGATGACAGCATTAGCAGCCCCTCAAGCTACTGTCCTACAGCCTTTCCCATCAGTGAAGAGATAGGAAAAACCCCACTACTTCTTGGAAGAGAAAACCAGCAGGTTTTTGAATAAAAGCATTCTCTGTTGCAGCTAGGTACAACGAAAAGAGTTTATGAAATCATTACGGGACATTCTTGTAGAAAACTTCCTCAAGCTTGGAAGAAAAAAAAACATTTCAGCTAAGTAAAACAGAAAATAACTGGAAGAAGTGAAGTATGGCGGTGTTGGAAAAGTTGCTTCAAAGACTTGTTTAATTAAAAAGAAGGAAAAAAGCAAGTTCCTACTGCAATCCCATCTTTGTCAAACTGATGGCGGGCACCAGTACGATGTGTTCAGCTAACACAGGCTGGAAGTTGTAACTGCAGCTGTGAAGTTTACCCAGTAAAAAGACTCCGCAAAGCATTCTAGCAGTTCCGATGCAATCACTGCTTCCTGAATTTGTGACTCAGGGTTAACACGGCAGTACAGGAAGAAGTCTGGCATTCACTGTGCTCTTACGGTAAAGAATCTGCCCTGCGCACACCATCCCAAGCCAGGTATGCGCTCCTAACAGGAAAGGACGATAGGCTGATAAGTCTCAGCAGAGGGAAAAAGACATCAGAGAACTCCTTTATAACAGCAGCACGCGGGCTGCAACCAACGTTCTCTTCCTCTCATCATTTTCATTTCTGTGGACTCCAAGAGAATACACTCCCAACATTTTTCAGCTCTGGAGAACAAACAGCCCAACCAATCTCATTCACTGAACTACAAAACTGGTATTTTCGCTATCTAGTCCGGAAAAGGAGGCGCACGTCTCTAACGTACAGTGTAGAGACCTTGTTAATAGGCAAAGTCTGCATAAAATAGGTGGCCACAGCCTGATTTTCTGACGTTCAGGGCCTTGGGTCACACACCACCACAGCATCAGACTTAATGAAGTCACCAATCTATGTGGGCCTCTCGTTACACAGGTCACATGTTATGGACCAACCTCTCAAAGGCCAAAAACCAGCACTGATACTGCCGGGCCAACACACATCTGTAGCATCCCATTTCTGGGTGACAACACAATGAATGTTTCCACAAAGTACTCGATGCAACCTAACTACTGTGTTTGGTGATGCAAAGCAAGCCGTGTCAAAGCAGCGTAGCACCCAGGCACATTCCTGGAAGATGTTTTGCTGCTCACGTTGAAGAAAATAGATAAAAAAATCCTGTGCAGTTTGCACTTCTGAGCTCAAGTACCACAGCTATGCACTACAATTGAAGTGGCATCAAAGCTTGTAAGGTTTTGAAGCTTCAGCACTGCCATCCAAAGTCAAGGAGGCTGCATCTATTATCTTGAATTTGCCCCAGCTCAGTCCCCTGAAACAATTCCATAGACACGTACAAGCAACCCTTTTCCCACCCAGATTCTTTGCTTCATCTATTCCACCTCTACCTTGTGTCATATTCTTATTAATCTGCCCCTCAAAAGACTCCCTGGCTCACACAAAGAAGCAACCCAACAAATCCCTGTTCCCAGCCACGTTGCTTTCATGCTTTGGGAAGAGTTAACTGCAACAGCTCTAACTGTGATGCCACCTCACCCCCTCCACCTATGTGAGGTTCTTTGCCTTCTGTCTCCTCCTACGTGTACACCTGCACTAGAACCAGGAAGAATGTGCTTCCTACAATACTCCAAGAGCCTCTTCTGTTTCAGGATGTCATCATTTCAATTCAGGACTGAAAGTATTCCTAGCAAAAACCCAACAGCTAATAGCTAACAGAAGCAGTTGCTGGTGATCAGCTACAAGCAACCTGGAAGTACTGAGGAGTCACAAAAGAGAATTTGCATTACATTTAAGAACAGCATGCAGCTTAGGACCACTGCTTTCACTGACTACACTAAGCCATAAAAAAGAATTGGATTCTTACCTGCCATCACAGCAATTATGGTTTATGTTGCCCCCAAAACACACACGGCAGTACCAGAACTGTGTCAACTAGCTTTAACAGCTTCCCCAGCTATTAAGTACAGTAATTTCTGCTTCCTTTTTTTTCTTGGAGGAATATTCTTTTGTTTCCAGCCTCACTTACTTATTATACACACTGTTAATTAGCAACTATTTCTCCATATTCATAGGGTTATGGAGTCCCTATGACTGGAAAAGACTCTGTACCCTTCAAGATAAGAACAGCATAAAGGCAGCAACTCGCAAGACTGCTCTAGCTTAAAGCAAAGCTTTCCTCATTGCTCTCATCTCCTTTGACTTGAGTACTGTCATCCTTCTACCAGAGCTTTAAAAACTTCATTACCACGAATGAAGGAAGACCAGAGCAATCAGAGAGGGTAGCAGAGGGTATAACTTAAGGAGCTGTTACTAGGATTTTTTTGTTGTTCCTGGTGGACTATTTTTCTCCTTGCCAGCAAGGAGGGAAAACCAGCAAGTTGTTTTCTCCAAGATTTTTTTTTTTTAGGTTTAAGAACACGGATTATGTTGTAGCAATTTCTTCGCTGTAAAGCGTCAGCTGAGAAATCTAACAGTAAGAAGGGCAAGGGAAAACTGAATGCTGATGCAGAGAGTGCCAGCAGACATCATCCTCATTCCACGGGATGTTTGTAGCTATGGCAGTTGAAGTCTACACTTCCATATGCTTAACATACCCTATTTATAAGCCGATTTTAGCTGACCTAGCATGTATCAGTAGTACAGTTAGAGCCAGCAGCCTGCAGGAAAAAGTGGGCACAGGTGTTTCCATAGCAAGGCCTGTGAGTGTCTCCCATACATACTTCCAGTCTAAGCAAGCACATGAAAGGCTTGGCTTGTCGCTTACCTAAGGAACCAGGAAAACAAGGGGAAGCTAGATTTTGCTTGTGTCCTAATGCCCATATAAAAATAAAGACAGATGAAATACCCTTACTACCTTGTTAAATTCCATAAGCCGGAAGAGAACGTGCTGCACACAGGTACAAGTAAAATCCCTTGCTGGCAGGTTTGCAGAAACAAATTTTTTATTTACACAGGCAAGTCTATCTTTAGACCCCATTTACCTCTTTACATTTCTCGAATATTTACATGACTTCATGATGCTCCAAGAAGGGAGTGATGAACAAAAAGATTACAGAAACTGTCAAAAGCATAGCAAAAAAAACCCAACCTATCATTGTGCTTTAAAACTTATGAGCTAGAATAATGTAGAAGAAATGTAGTTTTAGCACTTTGGTCCTAACGGTCATGCTCTAGAAGACACTTAAATAGCAGAGGGGATTTCAGAAGTGACCGTATCCAGAGGTTGCCAGTGACAATTCATGAGTGAATCGTAGAGTTCTTCGCTTGTCTCCGTGAATTGTCTGTTCATTTCATCAACATCCAAGTAGAGCTGTGGATCTGAAAATAAAAGCCTGGTAAGTCCAAGTATCAAATCTGAGGCATGCACGCAAAAAAACTTCACGTGAAATGGCTAATAAAATGTATTTTAAGCTAAGTGTAATAAGCTATTAGATCTACTAATTTTAGTGAGGTATTTAGTCCTCTAAAATTTTGAGCCTCACAACTCCAACTTTTGGGAATTTGTATATTAGAAGGCTGGGACTAGAATTGTCTTTCAAGATAAAGACAAAGACAATGTTTAAGATAGTAAAGATAACGTTTAAGGATAATCAGCCATGAAACCCTCCCAAGAGTCATTTAATTCACTTCTACGGCAATACACGTTACATAGGATAGTTTCTAAACACTAACACAAAATGCCTCCACGTGAGGAACTTTGCAAACCTTCCAGGACACAAATATGTTTTGTACCGTATTTGTAAGTGCAAGCTGAATCCTCCTTTTGGAATCTGCAACATAAGCTTTTACCTCAGGGTGGAGAACAAAGCTTTTGCATATTACTGAGTTTCTAATATAAAATCTGTTTAGCGGAACCAATACAAAGAACAAAATTCTGTCTTAGACCATTTTCAAATGGGAATGAAGGCACAGGTACAAGAAACCTGCTGCGAAGCATTGACAGTGTCCCGTTTTACTTGATGCGGTCAGTGTATGCTGTATCAGCTTTAAAACCCCAGCTGATTGCAGATCAACCCCACAGAGGTTTGACCTCAGCTGAACTTTCAAGATGTTCTTCATCCAGTAGAGGTTGGCTTGTATTGTTAAAAGGCACAAGGATGGCTAAACTCAAGTGACAATGATAGAACCCTTATTACCGTCAGTAATTAGGTCATCACCGATTGCAGTCATAACTGAAGATTCCTGAAAGACAGAAAAGGCTAAGTTTAATCATAACTCATTTCAGAAAGCATCACAGATTCAAAGTGCTGCAGTCTCAATCCATTCCTTCTTCCTACAACTACAAGGATAGATGGCATTTTATCTACTTATTTTTAGAAGAAAGCCAATATTGCAGTACAGGTTGGAAGGGACTTCCGGAGGTCACAACTAATACATTGACCACGATAAGACCACTTACAACAACTGTTTAATTTGCTTTAAGCAAAGCAAATCAGAAGAACAGGAACAGAAGAAGCGTACGCAATTATGCTGTCAAAACCATTCTTTGGTATGCGTGAACAAATAATGGTGTATAAATCACTAATTCTATGGATTTACTATTTAAGCACTTAAATACAAACACCTCTGAATGGAATCTGCTCTTTTAACTTCACACTAAGCAGAAAGCATGTTTTCAACTTCGGATTCTTTTTGCTGATTCACACAAATCTGTACAACATATTATCTGTGAAATATTTTCTTTACAGCAAGCGTGCACTATCTTTACCTCAAAAACAGCTGGAGCCATTAAAGAATCTCCTAAAGAGCAGTCTCCAACAGCTTGCATGCTGTCATAGGGAGCATAGGAGCTGTAGTTGTAGTCAGCGTAAGCATCGTAACTCCTCTGCGAGTGGTAGTTCTGGTAATCTTGGCAATAATCATTATAGTTGTATGACTGGTACCGCTGCAATTCTGCTTTCAGTCTGAAACATGAGAAGTTGCATACAGTCAGAGAACAAGAGACTGTAAACCCAGTTCTGAACTTAAACAATTTGTCAGCTTACATACTTCAAAGCTTAAAAGGAAGCTTTCCTAAACAGTCACCTAAGTGACAGCTTAAGTCACAGCTCAAAACCTCATTTCTATAGAAGCAAGCATCCTCACCTTTGCCAATACCAGAAGGAATTGTTCTCATGGATTAACTCCAGAGCCTTGACATGGTTACCTGTACACATCAAGTATTTTTAGCGTTGGCATAAGCAAGCTGCTGCTAAGTCTCTGTGCTTTGCTAAAGATTGATTTAAGACCAGAGACATTTATCAAGCACAGCTGCTTTAAAGATGCAGTCTTAACCCTTCTATCTTTTGTTTGGTTAATTACTAGATCTTATTTCCAGAAAGAAGTGAATGGAGTCAGATTATCCATTTCAAAGAAGCATCTGACGCTGCCTGTCAGTTTGCCATGTCTACCTCCACCTGCTCAGTTTTTTTGTTTGTTTAAAGTCCATTAAACATTCAACAGCTGCCAACTATACCGCTCAGGTGAAGTCAGTCTTGCTTAACAACACAATCGCGATTCTCCAGCATGACGCCTTATTATTAGTGGGAGAATTACAAAATACGCTGGTTCTTAAGAAGAAAGGGCCAGCTGATTAGCTTTCACTACTTTCCCTTTCAAGATTTTCTCAGGGGCAGCTTCAGACTAATGACAAGAACCAAGACAAGTGCTATCTGTACTAAAACTGAGGTACACTGCATAAAGAACATTCAGATAACCCAGCTGCATATTCAAAAAAATCCGCTGTTTAGACTTGTCTTCACTGATTCTGTACAGGCAGACCTCCTGTGTTTGCAGTGCCCAGTTTCTCTCACTTGAATTGGGGATGCAGAGAAGTGAGTTCTATGCTTTTGGGGAAGAATACAAGCTGAAGGCATTCTGAAATAGCTTCCAAACTCAGCAAACATGAGGGACAAACTAATCCAATGGCTGGGTATTTCAATGCTAAGAGAGCACGGTACTCAGCCATTCAGAAACGTATTACTGATGTGTATTTTAATACCTACATTTGTTTCAATACTGCAAAGCTACACAAGTTCTAATAAAGAGGTAATCCATTGTCTTGTTACTGTAGTAAACAAACAGAAGATACATCATCTTAGGTCTTCTGCTTCCAACTGCACTCTTCCTACATACAGTTGTGTAGGGAAGGAAAATCTGAAAATACTGTTGACGTTCTTCTGGATAGCCGAAGCAAGAAAACATGTTTGTGGCTTATTCTTGTTTTCAAAATAAAACAATATTAATTTAATCAAAAAATTTTGGCAAAGAAGTTTGGACAGTGCTCTCTTGGAGAAGAGCATTTCCATTCTAAAGCAGAAGGAGGCAACATTTGCAGAATTATGCTAGGTAAACAGAAACAGAAGTGTCATTTTTTACTATTTAACAGAACACACAAGCTAACCTCATGAACATACTGAAATTGTTTATATGAAGTCCTGTTTTGTCAGTATCCTGGATCAAAGTTCATCAAATTTGGTATCAATTCTTTAACCGTTCAGAGACCTGAATTGCCTTAAATAAGTGATAGAACTGAGCCGGTAGAGTAAGAAACCCTCTCAGGAAGTGCTAAGCTTTAAACTCCCCATTGCCCTAAGCTCATGAAAAGCAAAAAATAGCATTCTAAACCTGTTCTAGTAATAACGCCTTTGGCTTTCTCCCTGCGTTCCCATTTTTTCCCCCCACTTCTTTCCTGTCAACCCACTATAAAACTAGTTATGTGCTTCTCTCAAACTAGAGGGAAAGCTCTAAGAACAAGAACTCCTTAGCATATAAAACCACTTGTTGTCCCTTCTACCTTATGCAGGCCCAAACCTGAAAATATTTACCAATGCATTCAGCTTTGCTGCTGTTGAGAAACAAGGCTGGTTGCAATGGCAGCTAAGCCCAAGTTGCGCTGTCTGGCTAGACTTAACAGTTGGATTCCCCCAGCCATCCTGAAGCAGGTTGATGAATCCAGGGAGTCAAAACATAGGACTTCTGCATTTCTGGTTTTGTAGACTGCATCCTGTGTACAGCCACTACAGCAAGGGCCACAGACTTTCCAAAGGCAGAGCTACAAGAATCTGATTATTTAGAATAACTGTATCAATGCACAACTCCTTGGTTACCTTTTAGAAATTCCTATGCTCAGCCGGATTCCTTTTCCCCCCAGACCTGGTGCGTTCTGGCAGTCTTGCAGTGCCCTCATCTGATCACCTTGCTCACCAAATCTGACATAGGCATACCCTCTACTATTTTCAAAAGGGAGAAAACCAATTCTGGTATGCATAACAGTTACAAAGCTAACGAATTCAGTTTCTGTCTTCTACAAAAAACAGAAGATAGCAGCTACTATAGCTTCTATTACTTAAGCAACCTCTCTGGCATGTGCACGTGCACAGAAAAGGCTTTCACCAAATTAAAAAACTTGGGCCAGAAGCAAAAAGCTTATTCCTTGGTAGCATTAAGATGCAACTCACTGAGAGCCAGCAAAACAATACATTTTAAGTGCTCTCTGCGTAAGTAATCAGATTCCATATTTCTGCATATACAGCAGTTAATCAGTTAGCACTAACCCACTCCTTTTGGAGCCACAAACTTTATTGGTCACAAACACCAAGAGCTGGCTGTAATTATCTGAACCAGTATTAACCGGTACCTCTGAACTCTTCAAACAAAAATATCTTTCAGGTGCTCTTAGAAGAACAACATCAATTGCCTGCAACAATTTGATGGCTTTGCTAAACGGAGCACTGAAAAGCACAGTGGTACAGTTTCTTTTGTAGCCTGTTCAGAAATTATAGCCCCGTGCCTACAGCTTCAAATCAGGCCAAGCTTACCAGCCCAACTCTTACAGCTTAAGTTCACTGCACTCGAATGCCTTCAAGACGTGCTTTTAGGAGCCATGGAGAAGAACCCTCTGGTAAGACCACCATTATAAAGTACTGAGTGTTGTTTTACACTTAAAATAGATCTGTTACAGTCATTCATCAGCTTTCCCTAGGCTGCTGCTCTCTCACTACTGAATGTGATCCTGCTCTCAGTTTCCCACTAACTTTTTCCCCCAGCGGTTATGGCCTCTTTTCATCTATGACACTTTTAAGGGACTACACCGTGTTGAAAAATGCTGGTTAACATTTCCTTTTACACAAGGTGCCTCATCGAATTTTCCTGACTAAACCAGACCCCAGAACCTTAACTAGAAGAGGAAGCACACAAACACACACGCCTCCCTGGCCACCATATCTCCCCAAAACATATCTGTTCAGTAACAGACCAACTGTAAGAATACTGCGATTAAAATCAGTATAGCTCTATACACTGCTTTTGTTCGGGATTACTAGCTAATGTCCTTCCCCTTACCCCTTCTGGAATTAATACTGAATTCTGTACTCCAAAACGCGGTTCTTAAGTCATACAAATGACATTTAACAATCAGAATTTTTCCACACAGTGATCCTCAATAAAAACTTCAATCCTCTACTGCAGTCTTTCAACAAATTAAAGGAATACAAAACTGGCTAATAACTGTTCAGTGATTTTTGGACCTTTGTAGCACTAGAGTAACAGCAGTACACTCTGCAGCATAGTTGCAAGTATGTGGGAATAATCTCTTTTTTTCTCTGAAAAGTGTGAGGCCTCTATTTCACCCTACTAAAGATTTTACCACCAACTGTACTGCTAGCATTGAGACACTGCAACTTCTGTGCTTGTATGAGATGCAGGACAGGTTCCTTAAGGTGTCGCAATTTTTTGTCTAAACCTAGTGTTGAGATCAAAAAAGGGATTGCTACTAATTTCGTACGTATCAATAACCAGGACAGAAGACATGCTGCATATAGGAATTAAACTTTTTCTAAAGCTCTAGTACATGAACATATCAAATCCCGCAGATTTTTTCTAGTATGGTTTCAGAGGTCTTACTTGATGGACATAAGCGCACAAGTGAAGACAAAAGATACTCTGTTTACCTGAAGTACTGGTTTGGACCCCAAATGAAAAAGCTGGCTTTGCTTGCTCAGGTTCCTTCTCTGATGGTTTAACGAAACTGAAGTTGAACATAGGTTTTGCTGTGCTCTCTTCTTTTGTACGCTCGGACTTCCCAACTGAAAAGATAGGCTGTGTCTTTGACTCTTCAGTGTCAGCTTTCTTTCCAAACACTAACGGAGCAGCAGTAGTGACAGAATCCTGCTTCTCTTCTGTCCTTCCCAAAATAAACTGTGAGGCAGCTGCAGACTCTGCACCTGAACACTCTGAGTGAACACCGAATGTAAATGATGGCAAGGCAGCATTTTGTGGACGCAGTCGCAGTACCAAAACCTGCAGAAATAAGTGAATGTCAAGTCCGTAACCCACGGTGTATCTGCAGTACGTGAAGGTTTGAACTACATTCTAGTCCTGATCTTTCCAGTCAAAACTGTTTAACAAACAACCAACCAAACAGTAAAACAAACAAGAAAACCCCATGCTTCCTCTCTACATAAAACTTTTCACAATTGTGTTTTCTGCCCACCACCTGGCTTTAAAAAGTATACGAACTTCTTTGAAAGATCATGTTTTTAGTCTGAACTCCAAATGAACAACGTGTAGGGCATGTAAAGAACAAGCACGTCATTAATGAAAGCTTTTCTCTAAAAAGGATAAACTTATTCTTGGGGAAAAGTGTGGAAACAGAAGTTATCTAGGCAATATTCCTACAGGAAAAACGAATAATTTTGCCACACCTCAAAGGAAAAAATAATTGTGCTTAACAGGTAAGAAAATAAAAAAAATCAGAGCAAACCAAAAAATAAATCACAGAATATGCATCCTCGTTTTAATCATTAAGTATTACCTCTGAGCTCTGCTTTGGTGCTTGGCTTTGCACTTTCACAGGCTACACACTTCGTGGCCTCTGCTTTGTTTTGAACCAAGCAGGTCTCCCAATCCCAGCTTCCTTCAGGCTTCTTAAATTTGTCTAAATCCAGAAATTCTCCAGAAGGAGCAGAAAATGCAGATGCACTGCTACTGGTCACAGGTGTTGGACCCTCTGTGAGACAAACAAGACAGTTAACCATCCTGTTTGAACATGAACTATAAAATGAACATTAACTTTTAAATTTGATTTGTCAAATCCCACAGAAATGTTCAAAACTACTCCGCAACTCCCCCCCCCCCCGCCCCTGAAAAAAATAAAAGCCACCAAAAACCCACAAAGAAAGAAACAAACAAACAAAAAAACCAGAGTGGAACTCAAAGCTTCCAAACAACACACAACTCTGTTCAGCACACAAGCTTCTGCTGCTGTTGACGACAGTGTAACCTCCATAAAGAGGCCTGACAGGTGCCTTTTAAAAAAAAGGTGCCTTTTAAGAGAGAAGCAGAAGATAACGCTTCAAATTCAAAACCGGAAAGACAAGAATGGCTCTTCCCTTCCACGGCACACGCAGAAAACTTTTATCCTAGTATTACTTGCATCGCTCTTCCTCCTGACAAGTGCAACGTAACCGTGCAATTCACTGCACCATGGTCACAGTAAACCCCTCATTTCCAAAATTCCTCCTTGCAATGGCAAGAGCCTCAGACAAAGATGCCGACTGACCGCTCAGAGGTTGGAAGTCCAAGAGAATCAACTCTGTCTGAAATCCATTATCTTACCTCAGGAAATTTCAGTCTTACCGCACAGGATGATTACAAAAGCCCGGTCTAGTCCACCTTAATTTGTTTCTTCCACGATATATTTGCACAGGTGTTTTTCGATGTAATGGCATGTTAAATGACATTTAGAGTCAAAGTTAGAATTAGAATCGTATTTTAAAAACAATACAACCACGCTCAAAATCAATTACGGTCACACACAATGGGAAACAACCCAGTACTGCCCTGAAGAAGTTATCCAGCGGGTCACTCGCTTTCTTGAAGCCTACCACTGACCTTCATAGGCATCTCTCTGCTTTAGCTTAAGACTAGTTAAGACTACACTGTCTTGAAATCTGGCTTCACATCTCCCCTCAATTACATACAAACGGTGAGTAGAGGCATTTTGGACACATTCTGTAATTTTTTTTACTTATTTTTTGAAAGAGAAAAACGCAGTCATTTTTAACTCTTTCTATGGAGTTCTCATTTTCGCCAGTGAAAAATCACTATGTTGTTTTTAAATTAAGTCACCCACTTCAGCCATCTTCCCTCACCAGCTGCAAAGCCGGGGGTATCTGCATTGATCCAGCTCCGTACTAATACATTTCACAATCAGTTCAATTTATGCGACAGGCTGGAACCTGGGCTGAGACCTCTGAAGTGCCTGTAAACCAATCCTGCAGACAGCCGCTAATCCATCAACCGTACCTGGGAATCGTGTTGCTTAAAATATTCCATATATGCAACGTACTTTTATTCTGTACAAGATTCACAGAGGCTAGGATGGAAACAACAGGAAAAAAAGGACCATACCTGGTTTCTCAGACTGACAGGCTACACATTTGTTATCTTCCGTCTTATTTGGTACAAGGCATATTCCACAGTCCCAAGAGCCTTTCGCCTTCTTAAATTTGTCTCCAAAGCCCAGAGTGGCTGTTGTGTCAGTGCTGCTCGAGGAGGATGTCACTGTCACCGAGCTGTCTGTGACCACTGGTCATGTCAGAGCAGGCATTACTCCCGTTCCAGGTTTTGGTGTCTCACATGCTATACATTTTGTAGCTTCCGGTTTGTTTTGGACAAGACATGTATCACAATCCCACGTTCCAGGTACTGTTTTGAATTTGTCTCCAAAGCCCAGCATCCCTGCTGGGGGCGCTGCGGGGTTTGAGGTGTCGCATTGACTTGAACTTACTGTCTGTTTCATACTCTCAGCTGTTGAGGCTTTAGTAGCTTGACAAGTTACACATTTGTCCTTCATGTCTTTGTTTTGCAGAAAAGGGTCACATGTATCAGATTGCCAGTACGATGCTTGTTTAGAAGTCTCTTTACCTGCAGAAAAAGTTGTTATTGCAGGCCTAGTATAAACCACTGTGCTTGTTGTAGGTTGTGCAGACGTAGAAGAGCGTGTTTTCAACAATCCAAAGTCTAGGAAGCAAGAAAAAAAAGTCTTCCTGTTAGCGCAGCACCTCACTACATGTAACTAAGTGACTTTACTAGAGGGCAAAAATTTCAACTCAGGTGCCAATGGTTACAACTAGACATTCAGACCGAGCGCAACAGGAAGTCCCCAGAAATCTTATCTAAACGGATGAAATTTCATCTGCTGCACTGGGTCACAACAGAACATTTCGTTAAAGCTTCATTTAACTCTTTGTTTCCAAGCAAGCTTTAAATCAACATTTTCACTGGTCGATACAAGTACAAACAGACAGTAGCTGACTGAAATCTGACAGTCCAACGTGGAATGGAAATAATACAATTTGATTAAGACGCGATGCCCAATCGAATCAAATTTCTAAAGCTCCTCCTTCCGTAGCAGATGACTCAAATCTACTCCAGTAACTGTACAGAAGTTTGTACTCGGAGCAGCAATCCATGCGGTATTTTCCCACAGATGCTGAATATTAATTAAATAATAAAAACTCAAGACAATTGAACAACTGTCTAATTTTCTATAATCTTTTTCAAAATGCATCGGACACAGGACAACTCCTTATTTAAAAGGTGGCAATTTTAACAGGAAAGACAAGCTACTAATACAGAAAGACTAAAGGAAATGCATCTTAAACAGCAGCTCAAGTTGCTTGTAAATCTACCTTGAACATAGTTGTTTTGTGGTTTGTTTGTTGGGTTTTTTTTAGTCAAAAATGAAGTCTTTGAACAATGTGGATTTAGATTCTGCTTCTTTTAAACCGATAAAGAAAGTGAATGTCACTTCACTCAGAGGTCTTTCCTTAAACAAAATGCACAATGTATTTTCTCTCACTTAGCTCTTTCCAACAGAGAAATGTGCTGCCTTCTTAACAAGTATGTAAGTTAGAAGAAGACTTTTGGGAAAAGATCAAATTCAATAAAGCCCTTTTTCTTAAAAGATATCTTTTCCACAGACACACTTTATGAAACTGTTGAAAACAATTGCAATTGCTTAAAAACAAAATTCAGAAAAGGGTTTTTAACGTAAAACACTCCACTTCTGTTTGCAGTTTAAATTTTAATCCACAGGAGCCATTGTAAGCTAAGGCCCAAAGATTCGCAGCTTTCGCCATGTATTTGGAACTGAAGCTCTTTCCTATTCTTTCTTCACCTGGGCTGAAGGTGGGACAGGAGTGTTGAGTTTTACAAACATTTCCTTTTCAATTCCACAAATTGTATTTACTTAAAATGAAACACCGATTATCTGGCTAATTCTCTTAGTACCTCATTTACAATTACATCCTAACATGTAAAGGAGATGCAACCCATCTGCTTTTCATCTTGCAGTTTTACTTCCAGCAACAAACACCACTTAGAATAGAAGGGGGCAGATGCACCCTAACAAACGCAGCGCTTAATGTAATGCTCTCCTACATTCATATTTATAGCAGATACTCTATTAACCATAAGTCGTGTGTTGGGTTTTTTTTTAATAAAAAATGCTAGCGTATTTTTTGCAGCATCTTTTTAAAAGGAGTTCATTATCTCTCCAGGATTTTTTAGAACGTCTAAGACGCTTCCTTCCTTTAAGACGTGGGCAGTGGTGAAGGGACCACCAGCAAAATCTTTGACCTCCTCTTTCTGTGTGTTGATGTTGGTTGAGGTGGTGGTGTCTTTTGAAACAAAAGAAAACAAAAACAGCTTTCACAATGTGACCTAGTTAGAGCAGATTATACTCACTTTTGTTAGAAACAAGAATTTCCAGCTTTCATGCTTCTCACATAAGAATCTTCACAAATTCTACTTACTTTGCAATGCTTTATGATTACAAGCAAAACAAAAAGCAACAAAACAAAAAAAAAATATAAAAGCAGATCTGTCACTGGAAAAATACTGCAGAAGTCCAACACTGCCTGGAATTGCTAGCATGCGCAGACAGGACAGATTGAAGATTTAATAAAGAAAAAAAGGAAAATCAGCACTTCAGATCTGAAGTGCTAAAGTTTCAGTTACCTAGGGTAAGAAAGGGCGTCACTGGAGTACCACTGGGTCCAGAAAGTTCTGCCGATTTTACAACGGGAACACTAAATGTAAACCCAATCTGCTATGAACAAGAGAGGTTTTTCAGATTCTCAAGCCACAGGAACTTCAATCGAATGCACACACAAAACCAAATCTGAAAGCTGCTCTTCACATTTGTAGCACGCATGCTGAATGACAAATTATAAGCCAGAAGCCTACATACTTTTCTCCATCAAGGCAGATTCTGCTTTAGTGTTCTGCAACAGCCTACTAAATGCCTAAGAAAAAAAGTCAAGCTCCTTTATTATTTTACTTACAGAAGACGTAGGTAGCACTTCTGCCTCAGTAGATTTCACAACTGGAGATGAAAACGCAAACTCAGGACTGCTAACAGTACTTGCTGGTTGTATCTGTATTTTCAAAAGAATTAAAGGTTTATATTTAAGAGCAACAACTACCTGAATTCACTACCCAACAGAAGTCCCGCAGTGACGTCGAAAAACCTGATGTTTGAGTTATTTTGCAGATAAAAGTAATAATAAAACACAGGGAAGTTTCCAAGTGGGTATAGGACAATATCTTCAAAACCAAATTCCAGAAACTGAGAGGAAAAGCTGGAGATGCTACTTAGGTCTAAATGCACGGAAAAGCAAGCCAGGAAGCTGAAGAACGGCAAACTCAGCCCAATGATACTCCAAGAACTTCAGCAAACACCTCAACATGTTAAAGCAGCTGTCTACTTCAAACCGTACAAAAAATATTTCAAGTACTCTGGAACAGATTAATGTTTATTTTATTGCAATAATATGCCAATTATTGCACCCTAGGCTCATTCTATGTGAGGCTTATATGACCACGTTACCTCTAATTTAATAACTTAAATAAAGTTGTGGTTTAACCATTGCAGGCAACTAAGCACCACACAGCCACTCGCTCACTCCCTCCAAATGGAACAGGGAAAAGAACTGGAAGTAAAGAAGTAAAGTTGTTAAATTTGAGGTAGCATTAATGACTCATCGCATGTAATGGCTACCTGGAAAGACAAATGCCATAACCCTGTACATACTCCCCACTCCTTCCCCTTCTTTCCCCCAGCATTTATTGCTGAGCACGATGCTAAATGGTGTGGAATATCCCTTCGGTCCTCTGGGCTCCGCTGTCCTGGCTGAGTGCCCTCCCAGCCTCTTGTGCATCCCCGACCTCCTCGCTGGCAGGGCAGCGTGAGACACAGAAAAGGACTTGTCACTGTGTAAGCACTGCTCAGCAACAGCTAAAACACCAGTGCCTTACCAACACTGTTTTGCTCACAAATCTGCAACACAGCATCATCTACTACGAAGAAAATTAACTCTACCCCTGCCAAAACCACTATAAATAACTTGGCATAAAGTCCACACCCCCCTTCCCCCGCAGACTTCCACAGCATTTGAAGCAGTTATACAATCACGTTAAATGGGAGTTGGCAGGCTCTAAGACTGAGAGAAGCAGAATCAAAACATTTATGCCTTTTTCCCCAAACTGGCATACAACCCCAATTCATTCAGCTGCGTAGAAACTAATATTTGTTAGTTTCATGAGCACCACAGAAAAAGTCAACTCGCAATAAAGCAGTATACTCATTGTAAACATTATTTATAGCATAAAGAGTTACCTTGCCGGCCGCCATCGCTGCTGCATCTGCCATGCCTGCCGCCTCCGTTGAATTTGCCACGCTTGTCGTTGCCGCTGTTGACCTTGATATGTCCTTTGTCATCAGCAGGTATGGCATGCCCGCCGCCATTATTGGACATGTCAAGCCTGAGGGCACTGTTGAACACGTTATGCCCGACGTCGCCGTTGTATAAATCATGTCCTCCACCTCCTCCTCTGATAGATCTGTCAAGTCCTCCACCTCTGATGGATCTTTCATGCCCTCCACCTCTGATGGATCTGTCATGCCCTCCACCTCTGATGGATTTGCCATGCCCGTCGCAGCTGCTGGAGTTGCCGTGCTCATTGCTGCTGTTGAAACAGCGCTCGGTGACGCTGAGACAGCGCTACTACCAATGAAACTAGAATTGAACTGAGGCAGCGATGCAGCACTGATGGGTAGGGGTATGTTCGGTAGCACTGGTTCCTCCACTTCCTAAAGTTGCAAATTTTAATTTTTCTTATACAAGACATACTACTTTCTCACCCCATCCCACCCAATTTATTAACAAAATTAAATAGAACAAAAATCCATACAAATTAAGAGAAAGCAAGTTTCCAGAAGAAATCCCGATCTCCCCACCTCTGTCTACCACGTCATTTTAATTTATGGCAGGCCTGCTTCCACATTATACTCTATTCAACAACTGTACAGCAAGAACACTGAAAGTTAACTCAAAACCTGTGCAGAACAGAGAGGCACAGATCACATTTTCTTTCTTTCTTTTCTATACTTTAGTCATCAAAGCTCTGGAGAAGCATCATCCTTTCTAACTACCCTCGCATGGCTTCAATTAAGAGTACACTCTCAAGACAAGTGAGAAAGTGTTCCTCTTGCAAAATTAGGCGGGATAGCTGCCAAAGTTTCTAAAGTCACTACAGCAGTGAACGTGGAAAAAGGTAATGTTTAAAGAAGCAGGTAGGTTCAACAACCAAACTAAACACAAAAAGCACCAAAGAAAGTCAGACTAGCAGCACTGAAGATTGTGTTCTGGTAAATACAGTCTATACCATGTATCAGGATGCAAATATAAAAATCAGAAAACAGCCTCTTAACAACTTCAATTTTCATCCCTGCCACTTACTTTATTTGATTACTAAGATTGGATGAGTTATGTTTTAAATGGCATAGGAAATCTGACCAAAATTTGTACAGTACTATCATGATCTACTTAGAAATGACTAGGAAGGGATGTAAGTTGGTACTACTGATATTCAGTGCATCCTGTAGCTTACATCTGTTTCACAGTTTTGATTTGAAAAGTTTATGGAACTTTTGATATTTGGACCATTATTTTATTTGCGTTACAGGAATAAACAACAGTGTTTATGATTTCTTTATATTGCATCATCTGGAAGTCCCATTTAATGATTTGAAACTTAAATTAACTTAAATACTTAATATTAACTTAATATTAATTAAATACTTAATGTTAACGTAAATACTTAAATTAACTTACAGGCAGCTTATATAACATCCAATAAAAGAAAAAATAATCTGAATATTCATGGTCATAGTTTTATGGAATAGATTTTTCCTATTAAAATGAGAAAAAAACTCTCTCACAATGAGTTTGGTGAGTATCAAAAACTGAGTCATCGTTAGCAGACATGCAGAATGCTCTCTTCTACTACTCTTTTTCACACTCTTGGCCTGTATCTTTCTGTATGACTTAAATATGAAACCAAAAATTAAGCTTTTTTTTTCTTTTTATACTTGGCACTCGTTTCAAGTATCATTCCTGTAGAAAAACTATACAAACCTTCACCAAAACTTCTCTTCTTAGGACTCATTCATTCAATTGCTAACGAGAAATGTTATAGTTTGAAGAATCTCCAAGGTAAGAGAATTAAAAATTTCAAAATTACATAAGCAAAGTTCAGGTATTCAAACACAGGAAATCAATTGGAGCCTGCTCTGAAACCCACAAGAAAACAAAAACAATGCAAAAATAAAGCGGTATTGTTATAATTTACTATGATGCAATAAAACTGACACACTTAGCTAGTTACTTCAGTAAGCTCAGTGACAGCAATTAATTTAAGAGTCACTTACCTGTTCTTGTACAGCTCTTGATAAATAGTGTATTCCTCTTTCCCTTCTCATTTTGCCACCTCCGCTACTCACTCCTGAAGACAGACCATTGGACGCAGCAGTACTGAATTTGTAGCTGGTCACATTGCTAGCACACGACAGTACAGAAGTTGGGGGAAACAAGAGAAAAAAAAATTACCAGCCAAATTTTTTTTTCAAGATATTAGAGCTGTTATTAGTCCTAGAATTGAAACCTGCTGATCAGAAAAAAACTAAAGCTGTCTCACAAGTTGCTAAACGCTGGTAAATACTTGATGTTCTAAATAGGAAAAACTTTATTAACAGCAGCAATGAAAAGGACATACATAAGTGCACCGTTCACACGGGAACAATGACTAAGCCAGAAGACCTGAAATAGAAGAGCTGATTTAGATTGTTATTTTCCAGTGCTTCCTTTAAATAGGACTGGTTCTCTGATTCTGCGATGCACGTGTATCTTTTGCAGGGATATAAAAGAACAGCTCACAAAAATACAGAAAGAGTGCACATATGCACACATACACATGGGAAACACTGCCAACAGCTCTGATAGAATAGGGACGCCTTAGACTTGTGTGGCAAGGTAATATGGCCTAAGCTTCAGAAGCAGCTCTGGCTTTCATGTGGCCATCAGCAGGAACAGCAGAGGTGTTTGGGTATGCCAACATTCCAGAAGTCTTTTCAGACATGAATACAGATCCCTTTTGTAAGGCATACAAAGGCGTTTTTCTGGTACTTAAAAAAGCCTAGCTCAAAACCAGAAAGATATCCTAATCCAAGAGCAAATGGGGAAAAAATAACCCAAACCAGAAGTGGAATAGGGAATAACTCTAACAAAAGTACTATGGCAAGAAAATGAAGTATGCCTGGAAAAACTGTGACCTCAAAGCTTATCTTGCAGCCAATCAGTCAGTCAGTACAAAAGTGCATTAGATCGCACTGGAAGACACCAGGTCAAACTCCCACAATACTGAGGAGGAGAACTGGTCTAAACTTGTCAAATACTTGACAACAGCCTGCTTAGCACTGTAACTGCATAGAGGAAGACAGATCCCTAAGGCAGATGCTCAGACTTTTCTCTAATCCAAACTGTCAATCCATTAGAATTCTGAAAAAAGTCTTACATCAAAATAGATCTTCATTCAGACAACTATCGCTTGCCCATAACAGCCCATATTCCTCTTTCTGTTAACACCTGTGAGCTTCAAGGGGGCAAAGACAGTTGTCAGCCTTCAAGCAAGTCTAATCTACAATTGGACTCAGGATATAAAATATATATATATATACACACACACGCATAGATATATAGCATTGGTGGGCCAGAGATTTACTGAGTATTCCAACTCAACTGTCCAAAGGGACTCTTGCCAGCAGATCAGTGTGGTGCTCCTGCTCCAGAACATGGCACCCAACAGAGACCAGCATCACAAAAAACACTACCACCACTACCTACTCTACAAACAAAAGGTAGGGCACTGCAATAAACTTTGTGAACGAAATCAAAAGCAGTATGAGTTTGCTGTATCTCCTTCCTAAATGGAGAAGTAGAAAGGAGTTCTAACAGAGACAATTTAGAACAGTTTGAAAAAAACATAATTACAACCCAGCACCTGATTGCACCTGTACCAGAACCTTAAAGCCAGTCGCTTCCACCCCTAAAAAGGTGGTTGTTGTGAAGTCCAACTTTTAGATGCCAAAACAAAGTGTTGAGTTCTTTCTGCAAGCCAAAGAATGCCCATGGTCACATAAGAATTGCTTGGCAGATGAGCATAGAGTCAACAAAATTCCCTGCTACTGTTCTTTGAAAAGAGCGACCCCCTAAAAACCGAGTGCAAAGTCCCTTAACTCAAGCATTATTACCCAAAACACCATTTGCCCAGAAGGAAGAGCCATCAATATTATCTGGAGGATAACTCATTTGACCTAAACCAAGAAAGCAGTATAACACAAAGCAGTCTCCTCAAGAAGAAATTCAATTAATTCTGCTGGATTTTTTTTATTTTAGAGATGAGTTAGCATTTGGCCTCAAATGATTCTAAAGAACACATGGTCTTCATGTGAACTCAAAGCAGACAATTAACTTCATCATGAAAGGAGTATTAAAAAAAAGAATAATAAATCATAAATCTTCCTCCATGTTTTTGCTTAAAAAATAAAGAAAAAAACACATCAATAAACATCCTCCTGAACTGTAACTCACTTCCCCTACTTCACCTTCTAAAGAATACTTCAGAAAGAATCATCCCATTAGGACAGAGCTTTCAAACTGCAAGCAATTAAATAGCTAAAACTAATAGCTTTTCCCCTAGGGAACATTAAGAGGGACAAATTATTTTGTTATAAGTAAACTGAGTTATAAACCATGAAATATCTGTCAAAGCAAAATTTGTAACGCTACAGATTTAGTTAAACTACAAAATGAGCCATATTTCCTGTAGAAGGAAAAAATTAGGCCTCCAATAGCAAAGATCCTTTCTGTGGATACAGAAAACGTGCCTCATTTCCCATCTTCGTATCCTACTCAGAAGATAAACTTGGGATAAAAAGTGGTGTATCAGTACTTTTATTCTTGCTCATCTTCCTTCCGTTCATAAAAACAACAATTTTCTCAAAGTTATATTGATCTTCAAACACAATCCAGACTTTGCAGCTCCCTCAAAATACAAAATTTTCATTGGATTTCCCATTCCTTTTACTGAGAACTGTCACCACCTTTCAGGTGCAGACTGTACTGAAAAAGGAGATGTCTTTCTTCCTTCAAGTAAGTTTTAAATTAATAGATGTCATACCTTTCAGATGGTTCTGCTCGCTGTTCTGCAGGCAAAGTCTTCTCTCTCATCCCCTGCAAGTTAAGTTTAGTTCAAGACTTAGCTGAATATGTACAGAATACACAAAGTACCAACAACCACTTCATGTGGTTTTTTGTGGTTTTTATTTTATTTATTTATTTTTAATTTTATAGCACTGAATACACCTCACCTACTTAACGTTGTTCCCTAATTCAGCATTGTGGGTACAGTTCAGTTAAATTTTGGGGCTAAAGTAAGCACACTGCTTCACTCAGCATTGAGGACAAACTGATAGAACACTAAATCAAATTTGTCAAATCCTCTAACAAAGAAAGTAATTATTTTAAACAAAATGACAAAAATTGTGTGTGTGGGGGGGAGAGTTTTCATCAAAACTTGTGTTTACCAACCCCGTAAAAGGGACATACTTTTCTGTTTTCTGTCATTTATGAACAAACAAGGAAAAAAAAAACCTCTACCCCCCTAAAAACTAAGCAGTTGCTGCTACATTCATTTTAGAACTTTACCAAATGGAGATTGTGCTGGCTAAACAATACAGAGATTGAAAGAGTTAAAAGCAATAAGCAACCAGTATTACTGACCACTTTGATTTCCAGCCTAAGAAGCCCATACACTTAACACGTGGTCATTTGTACACTCAGACTGATACTGGAAACACAGATGTTTTCGCAGAAAGAGATGCCCATTTAATTTTATGGAAAATTTATTAGACTCCATCTACTCCAAAGCAATCAAAACCGATAACTCAGCACATTGTCAGAACTCTCACTTGGAGCACATAGCTCACCTGGAATAGTTTACACAGAACACGAGCATGTTTCATCAGTGACAGCTTTGTGTACATGAGAATATAAAAGGAAAACATTTCTGTCTTTTAATATTCTTTCACTGACAACAGGATGACTCAATAGCACATCATGACATCGTGAAAACAACCACAAGACACTGAGTGTTCCAAAAACAGAATTAAATCCATAAAAGCTCAATCTATTTCACAATGGTTCCCACTGCCTTAAAGCTCGCCTCAAACATACTATCAGTACTTTTTGCAAAGATAGGATAACAATTGGTTTGAGAAACATTCCAAGACTGGAAAAAAAAAACAGGCACATAAGGACTCAAAAATGTACTCACTTGGAACTTTGTGTCTCCTCTCTGGCAAATTTTGCTGGACTGAGTAGTTGAAGTCGGTGATGGTTCAGAATACCGCGTATAACGCATCGGTTGACGGTTTACCGTTGGTGTCACAAGTCTCTTAACAGGTGGAGGCTGGAATGCATTCTGGGATTCCAGCTTTGAAAGGGAAACAGCAATCAATTTATCCTTACGTCCACCCAAATTAATTCCAATATTTATTGATGAAAACAAATTACAGAACTATAAACCTCCCCCCATCGGTCTTGGCACTCAGTGAATACGATTTGAAAATTCTGAAGACCGTTCAACTTGTAGAGGGAAATCACCAGAAAACCAGTAACGAAATCCATAAAGCTATATATAAGTAGCCAAAGTCTGACTGAATTCCATTTCAAAATTTGGCAGTTAGCTTCATAGACAAAATAATTCATGCTACCATAATTAAAATAACCCATGTTCCTAGAATATGCTCCTATCTTTTCCTCTGCCCACACTGTGATTTTTTTTTTTCAGTAGCTTAATTCATTAATTTAACATTCGAAGTGTTAAGCAACTAATTATACAGGCTTCTGGGCTTCACATCCCCTACATTTTCCCTCTTCAAAGTTACACAAACAATAGAACACACTCAAAAAAACCAACTTGTCAGTCTTACAATAATCTCATTCATTAAAATATGATCCAATGCTTTACATGTGCATTAGATGCACTTCGCGTAGTGGGTTTGACTTCCCTTTTCAAAGCATTTTCACAGACCAGAGTTAATTTTTAACACAGACCACTGCGTGTTCTGCAAAACTGACTTAACTGAACTGTCAGACAGAAAACAAACCCTAAAGGCTACAAGATTTACCGATGGCTCCGCCTGCGGTCTTAAGGATCAGAAAATACAGTCTTAGGAAGCATGCTATTGTTCAAATCAATACCAACAGGAAATTTTTGTTTACGCTGCAGCTTTAATTTCACAGTATCTCCCAGCTCTTAGTAATAGAATTCACACTCTCTCTAAAGTATATAAAAATACATCTTTCTAAAAAATATTACATTCAGTTTGAAACCTTGAATAAGACATGTTTTATGTAAGTTCACAAATCTACTTCGAGTGAACGATGGTTCATTGCTGGTTTTAAAGGTAAAAAAGAAAAATATTAATTCCCCCAGTTAGGCATTCAATACACCAAGAGCTATTCTGCCTGGTACAGTTCCTTGAAATAAGAAAAATACCACATCACTGCTACCCACTGCAGAAGTTTAGCCCGAGTGCACAAGTGTTCCGTCAACCGCATGTTCACTTTAGCAGGAAAACACACGATCGTCTCCTCAGCAAATAATTGCTTCTCATCACGGGCTACCCTTCTCCCGCCACCATTATGAATTCTAGTATTATGAATAGACAATCTATCTCCTTTCACCCACTGACAGCTGCGTGCAACATTCATTTAGTGGCTGACAATTTCAGGCTCTCTGTTGCAAATCTGGCAGATCTTTCTTAATGCCTTATCACAGGTGTATTGCTATAATATAACTGAGAATTCACACCAGATTTGGTTTTAGTTATTTGGATAATATTTATGATATACTTCACTTCTCCATGCCCTTGTAATTTGGCAGATGGTGAAAAGATGGTCCAGGAAATCTGAGATGTTTGTAAACTCTGAAGTGATTGTAAACTTAATTATACATCCATCCAATCAAGGAATTAGCACAGAAACTTCTTGAGACACTGTCCCTTTGCTCATTAGAACAGAAGATGAAAAGTTTGCACATCTTGTTATTTCCTTCAGTCACCTGATCTTCAAGTGGTCATCTAAGGGTTTTGTAATTTAATAAGCCCAAGGATACCCCTAACTAAAGTCATCAAAAAAAGATGACTAGTTTTCATTTTTTAAAGAAAATGAAAGGAAATCATGCTTTACCACAGCATTATCACCAGTTCTGTGCTACCTCCAAATAGGAATTTAGGAGCGTAAGATTTATAGCGTCGGAAAAGAAAAAGAAAAAAAAAAACCTCTACCCCCCTAAAAACTAAGCAGTTGCTGCTACATTCATTTTAGAACTTTACCAAATGGAGATTGTGCTGGCTAAACAATACAGAGATTGAAAGAGTTAAAAGCAATAAGCAACCAGTATTACTGTCCACTTTGATTTCCAGCCTAAGAAGCCCATACACTTAACAAGTGGTCATTTGTACACTCAGACTGATACTGGAAACACAGATGTTTTCGCAGAAAGAGATGCCCATTTAATTTTATGGAAAATTTATCAGACTCCAACGATGGTTCATCGCTGGTTTTAAAGGTAAAAATGAAAAATATTAATTCCCCCAGTTAGGCATTTAATACACCAAGAGCTATTGTGCCTGGTACAGTTTTGCAATTTAATGATACCCCTAACTAAAGTCATCAAAAAAAGATGACTAGTTTTCATTTTTTAAACAAAATGAAAGGAAATCATGCTTTACCACAGCATTCTCACCAGTTCTGTGCTACCTCCAAATAGGAATTTAGGAGCGTAAGAATTAAAGCGTCGGAAATTAACAATTTTCCTCCTCTTTACTTTGAATGGTGATAAAAAGCACAAAAACTAGTTTTCTGTGCCCGAATGAACACGGAAGTCTGTACAAAGTCTATATGACCACTCAATCAGTATTTTTCTATTTGTGATCATTTCTTCAAGAGCAAACTTGCCTCAACAGGAATTTTAATATGCAGCTTCACCCCAAGTTGGGGGACAAGATAAAACGACTTGGTGTGTTCTAGAGTTGTTGCTCTCAACTTACAAAGATAACATAATTCTTAACCTGAGTAATCTTCACAGCCCACCATCTACTGTGGATACATGCCAATATTAACTTGATTTGATGTCTATGTTGTCACTGAGGTTTGAGAAAATTTTTCTAATAGTGATAAAGCATTGAAAAAGTTATCTACCTCAGCTTAAGACATTATTGGTTCTTACCTTTCTTTGTTTGGACTGGAAGTCAGTAATATCCAGTTTATCTATGTCCGGAGGCTGAGGAAAAAACAAAGCATAACTATTAGAGGGCATTTTTTTCTCCTGAGAGAGAGGGTTCCCTGCAACAAAAATGTGGGGGTTCATGGTCAACTTACACAACACAGGAGCAAAACAGATGCCATTCTTTTAGCATCCTGTTGAAAAAACAGCGCAATAAATTAAACCGGCCACAACGTAAGGAAGAATAATTTTATCTTTATGCTTTGATGGCACATTTACTAAGTTTTATAAACACATGAAGCAAAAACAGATTAAAAGAAGTGCTATTTACCAACAAAGGGCTTGACAGCTTCTCCATTGCCTCCAAGATGCGCCGTGCTGAGGTACTTAAGGTAGCGTGGGACCACACAGTTTCTTGTCCAGCTTTCGCTCTCTTTTGTGCCTGAAAAATTAGCATTTTAAGTGTTACAATGGTCAATTCTGAGCTAAAGAGGCATGTATTTTACGTCCCAAGGCTACACTGATGATACAATCAATATATTCTGATGACAGAGAAAAATGCAGTCACTGGGAGTTTAAGCCATAAAGAAGAGAATACATTCGGAGTTTAATGAAGTTTACCTTGGGCCTCAGTGCATCTTGCACGTGCTTGTTGCACGAGCAATAAAAGAACTCCGTACTTGTAAAAGGTCAAGACGGATGATGCTAGGACTGCTAAGGCCTCCGAAGCAGTAATCAGGGAAACAGAACTCAAGAAAAGGCTTGTGGTACAGAAAGCATTTTCAGTAACAACACAGACCTCAGAGTTTCACGATGGTCTAAGTGTACCCTCTTAAAATCAGTGTATACAATCATAACCAGGAACTAGTTTTACTTCTCTCTTGCTTCCTCCCTTCCCCCAAGATTAAAGTTGGCTGCAAATCTTTGTCTTAAAAGATAAAGATCTGATTTAAACTGTAACAGATCTAAACATTACACTGAAAAAGTAAACTGTTTATTTGCACCACCCAACTTCAAATATCAGTCGAAAACTTCCTTT